>NW_022196904.1:26701053-26715232 GCF_008632895.1 Mastomys coucha
ACCAGGCTGGTCTCGAACTCAGAAATCCGACTGCCTCTGCCTCCCAAGTGCTGGGATTAAAGGCATGCACCACCACCGCCTGATAAATGGCTTTTTAACTTATGGAATGCAGCCCATGGTTTACCACAGCCACATGAGGGAGCCTTGGGGTGGCACAGCCCTGAAGACCAAGTGTCCTGAGGATTTTATGCTGTTATAGAGTTCTGCTCTGCTTGCTGCCCTCACATCCCTCTTAATCTAATAATTATAGGAAAACTCTAAGGGGGCTTCCAGCCCCTCACTGGGCAGTATCTCTGGCACTCACAATAATAGTGCTTGATCTCTTTCAGGCATTGCTGCTGGAGCAGATTAATGATCTAATCACCACCCTAGGAAAGAATTTACAGATGCAGACTGTCTGGCAATGACTACCACCCTTAGAAAACATTTGGAAAGCCGGGCGGTGGTGGCATACACCTTTAAACCCAGCACTTGGGAGGCAGAGGCAGGCAGATTTCTGAGTTCGAGGCCAGCCTGGTCTACAGAGTAAGTTCCAGGACAGCCAAGGCTACACAGAGAAACCCTGTCTCGAAAAAAAACAAAAAACAAAAACAAAAACAAAAAGAAAGAAAACATTTGGAAAAATAAAATTGTTAGTGAAGCTAGGTTGAGATGTTTTTTACTACTGGCTCTGATGTAGAAAATCTTAGGGAACAATATGAAGTTCAGAAAGGCACACTAGTTAAACTAGGTCCTTCATGGTCAGGGAACAAGAACAAGGGCAGCACTGGCTTACATGATTCTCACTGAGACTGGACTGGTGATAATTATTTATTATATCCATTTTTGCCCTTAGCTTCCTGATATTATTCAATAAGAATTGCTGATGAGTAAATATGCATTCTGAGATTTAAGATACATATGGCTGATTTTTATAAAAAATTTTAAATTTGTGATTCTTCCCCCCGCCCCCAAGACAGGGTTTCTCTGTGTAGCCCTGGCTGTCCTGGAACTCACTCTGTAGACCAGGCTGGCCTCAAACTCAGAAATCCACCTGCCTCTGCCTCTCAAGTGCTGGGATTAAAGGCGTGCACCACCACTGCCTGGCTTGATTTGTGATTCTTTTAAGATTCTTTTTTTTTTCTTTTCCACTTATAAAGATTCTTATAAAATTACTTTATAAGGTATTGGAAAACACATTGCTTTTTCATAACCATCCACTAGAAGAAAACTAAAATGTAATCACATTGTAATTTTATACTGCTTGAAAGATTTTGCTGGTATATATAAGTTATGGAAGAAAGAGTAAAGGATAAGGGTCAGATCATCAATCAACTATGTGTATGTGTAAGGTTTGTGTGTATGGTGGGTTGGAACATTAGTCCTTCCACCCAACAACTATGTGTATGTGTATATATGTGCAAGGTTTGTGTGAGAATGTGCTGGAACATTTTTCCATCATACACATATATGTATGTATATGTGTAAGGTTTGTACAAATGAGGGCTGGAACATTGTCTATTCCATCCATCAACTGTGTGTATGGATGTATATATGTAAAGCTTGTCTGGGTGTGTCTTGAAGATTGCTCCATCCACCAATTGTGTGCATTTAAGTATGTATGTATAAAATGCTTGAAACTTGCTTACTGGAACTTTGCTCTAACCATTCTATGTGTGAATGTGTGTTTCTGTTTGTATGCATACATATATATACATATATATATATGTATGTGTGTGTGTGTGTATGTATGTTTGTATGTATGTGTGTGTGTATGTGTGAATTCTCTATCCTTCTCTTTCTTGCCCCAAGGAGTTAAAAGATAAAAGAGTTGGGCTGGTGAGATGGCTCAGTGGGTAAGAGCACCGATTGCTCTTCTGAAGGTCATGAGTTCAAATCCCAGCAACCACATGGTGGCTCACAACCATCCGTAATGAGATGTGATGCCCTCTTCTGGGGTGTCTGAAGACAGCTACAGTGTACTTACATATAATAATAAATAAATCTTTAAAAAAAAAAAAAGATAAAAGAGTTCATAGTTTTTCCACTTACCACGGGAGTGCCAGCCCCAGTAAATTAAATTTTGTTCCCTCAGATAAAAGTCTAAGCCGGGTGGTGGTGGCGCACGCCTTTAATCCTAGCACTTGGGAGGCAGAGGCTGGCGGATTTCTGAGTTCGAGGCCAGCCTGGTCTACAAAGTGAGCTCCAGGACAGCCAAGGCTACATAGAGAAACCCTGTCTCAAAAAAAACAAAAAAAAACCCAAAAAACAAAAAAAAGTCTGCTGAGTAGCTTCTCTAACTGCTGACTGTCTTAGGCAGCAGCACCTGTAGGTATTTGAATCCATCCATCAACAGCTTTAAACACTGACCCCCAACGGCTGCCTGCCTCAGTTTACCCATCACCTAGATGCCAAAGCTGGTCATTGGCAGCTTGCCTAGCTGTATATGGAGTCGTAGGTTCAAGCCTCAGCTCTACATAATACAGCAATACATAATACGGTGGTAGTGCATGCCTGTAATCCTACCCCTCCTGAGATGGAGGGGAGGATCAGGCTCCTGAAGAAGACAGAGGCCAGTCTGCATCAAAACAAAACTAGCTAGAGGAACTCATACCTGATTTCAAAACTTACTAGAAAACTACTATAGCAGTGTGGTGCTATTGTAATCCAGCCACAGCCCAGAAGGATGAAAGTCCCAGGGCCACCTCTTTTACAATGTGGCTCGTAATAGCTGACAAAGGTAGCAAAGTCATTCTAGGGGAAATGATTGTCTGTCCAAGTCTGTTAGTAGGAAACTGAGTACTTCATGCCAAAGAATGAACTAGCACCATACAGAAAAATTAATTCCAGGGGCTGGCAGGATGGCTCACTTGCTGGGGAAGCCTGGCAACTTGAGCTCAGTCTCTGAAACCCATGGAAACATGTGAGAATTAACTCTGCAACTTTCACAGGTATACCACAGCACGTGCTTCCTCCTAATAAACATGAATGCAGTAAAAATAAAAAATAAAAAAAAAACAAAGAAAACTAGCTCAAAGGTATCATAGCTAATTGTGAGATGTATGACTATAAAACTCTTAGAAGCAAACAATACAAAAGCCTTCCATTATATTTGGTGTTGGCTGCTTGGGAATGACAGGCATAGCAACAAAATGAAATGGAAACTACTAAACTGATCATAATTGTATCCTATGACTCCAGAGAGTCTATGAATGTAACAGTCAGCCATGCGTCCTAGTCTCCTTTCTGTGGCTGTGATCAAAAACACAGCAAGGGAGGAACAGGCTTACAGTTCCAAGTTGTAGTCCATTACTGCAGGGAAGTGAGGCCAAGGCTAGAACTGGAAGGAGTGCGTCTCCTAGGCTGAGAGCACCTGGATCCTTGCTTGTGCTCAGCTAGCTATTCCAATTATACAATCCAGGATGCAGGCCCGAGGAAGGCCAAGGCCCTCAATGGGGTGTGTCTTCTCACATCAATTAGCAATCAAAACAACCCCACACACAGTGGACAGGCCAGCTTGATCTAGGTGATTCCTAATTGAGATGCTCTTTCTAGATGATCAATACTAGGCTGTGTCAACTATAAGTAACCAGCACATCACAGAATGGGGAAAAAAATCACTTCTCTGTAGAGGGGGAAAAGGTCTTGTGCACACAGATAAGCAGTGGAGAAGCCAGAAGGTTAAGCACACAGCTTACCTATTCAATGGGACGAGGTGCATAGCTGCACCTCGAGGGATGGCAGGAGTGATGAAGGTTTACAACCTGGTGACCCTTTGCTGTTCGATGAGACAAGCTCTGCCCGCATCCCCCAGAATTCATATTTATACATCCCAGATCTTTCCTCTAAATCTTGAGCATTGCTTTTAGACCATAAACCTATTTTTATGATGTCACTTATGCTTTAAATAGCCTAAGTGACTTCCGTGTTATCTCTGTGCCAGGCTAACCCTAACACCAACGGGTGTTATGTTGACCTCTGTCTAACTCCCTAGACCCTAAATCTTGGGCACTATCTCTGAGCCAACAGTACTCATTCTTGTGAAAGAAACCAGGTGCAGTTTGCAAAGAATCTCAATATCTTAAACATGTCTTAAATTGTTGGGAGTCTTCAGACTGAGTTAATTGTAATCTGAATACTTCCCTCCACCCTCAGAACTGTGCTCTGTTTAAACATGGCTAAATGATATGGGCCAGCATTGATTACAATATCATCAAGCTGAGCCAAGTCTCACGCTTACCTCACCCTGATGTCTTTTCCCTGCCTGCTGTAAAGCCTGCAGCGGAATCACACTTTTCAGGTAAAGAACTGAAAATTCAGAATGTAAAGAGGACTTGTAGACTCAACAACCATACCATAAATCCAAACAGCTCAAAAAAACCAAACTGAGGCCCTGAGGTGGTATTTTTTTTTTCCAGTGAAGCTAATATAGGTGACCAATAATCACATGAAAATGCTTGATGGATTGTAGAGACTGCTCTGTGGTTAAGAGTAAGTGACTGGTTGCGCTGGCAGAGGCCACGAATTTCATTTTCATCAGTTGCTAGCACCTACTTGGGGGTGGGGGGGGGTGCGGAGGGGACTCACAACTGCCTGGAACTCCAGCCCAGAGGTTTCCTGCACTCATGTGCACACATGACACACTAAAAGAAAATAAAAAATAAAATTTTAAATGATGCTTGACATGCTGGGTACAGTAGTGCACAACTTTGATCCCAGCACTGGAGAGGCAAAAAGGCATGTTGATCTCTGTAAGTTCAAGGCCATCTTGGTCTACATAGAGTACCAAGCAAGCTAGGGCTACAGAGTTAAGCTGCTAAAATTAAATCCATTTACTAAAAAAAGCGGGACCAGTAGGAGGATTCAGTAAAAGGTGATTGCCAACAGGCCTGACTACCCGAGCTCTATCCTCAGGTCAGTTGCCCTCCAACCTCTACACATGCACCACGTGACTGGCACTCCCACAGGGATAATAACACACACAAATAAATTTTAAAATAAGAGACCATACCAAGGTTACAAGGCCTAAGTTTACAGAATAAATTTAATTGTAACTGATCGGTTAACTAATGAATACTTAATTTGGGGAGGTGGTGTTTGTTAGATAGGGTCTTACTATGTAGCCCAGGCTGGCCCGGAACTCACTGTGATTTTCCTGCACGCTCCACTGAGCCCAGTTCATATACTGAATATCTGAAGTATATTAGCATTTGCCACTGCATCTGCAACCAGGGTGTGCAACTGCGTCACTCGTTTATCTCAAAGCAAGCCTACGGCACCCAAGCTTTGGGGCTCCAAAATGGCAGCCGCACGTGGGGAAGCTCCTCGAGGAAGGCCTCAGGCACTCCTCACCTTCAGCACCAGGACCTCGAGCATCCTGCAGAGGCTTCCTGGCCCTTCTCACACAGAGGAGCTCACACTGCACAGACGAGCAGACAGCACACGGAGAGTGAGCGTCACTCACCACTACCAACAAAGATGCTTCAACCTGGCCTGGGAGCTTCTGCACAGACAGCCTTCGTAAGCCCCACGCACGCACGCACTCTTAACGGCCCGTGCTCACCCCACGCCTGCGCACAGGGTTCCAGAGGGCTAGAAAGCACCTGCGCACCAACGGCCTAGATAACGGCCTGGCTGCCCACGGCGCCACCCTCAGGCTGGGCGGTGAACTACAGGGCTAGGAAGGATGCATGGTCCCTCTCCCCCAATGCAACCTGTATGGGGTTTCACTTGTCCCTCCAGGATGGAGTGACTGCATGCAAGCCAAGTCTTTAGCAGTATTGCCTGGCAGGAAACCTTGCTCTCCGCTCCCCTTGGGCCAGCTTGCATCCTCCATCACAGCACTTATGTTGGGTCTCTCCTATATCAATACCTGACTTTGACGTGCAGCCATTACTGAGTGTTCTAATCAGCCACCCAGATCTTGTGTCTTCCTGGCATCATTTCTATCTGACCACATTCTGGAAAAGGCCCCACCTCCTGAGCCAGGTTCTACTCACACCTATACTTTATTGTGACTGCATAGAAGTTTTTAAACTCCTATTTTCTGATCTTGTATCCTGAGACATAGTGGTTCTAAGTTACATGTGATTACACTGAAACGAAGGACACAGAAGCATGGGGAGGGTTAGTTATCAGTGCCTTCTTGCAAATCAGCAACAAACAAGAAGTGAAATAATAGTCTGTTAAAATTAAAGGAACCATGACTCTACCAACCCAAATGATTTTACAAAAGAATTCTCTGATGGCTGGGCAGGGGTGGCGCAAGCCTTTAATCCCAGCATTTGGGAGGCAGAGACAGGCAGATTTCTTTCTTTTTTTTTCTTTTTATGGTTTTTCGAGAAAGGGTTTCTCTGTATAGCCTTGGCTGTCCTGGAACTCACTCTGTAGACCAGGCTGACCTTGAACTCAGAAATCTGCCTGTCTCTCTCTCCCAAGTGCTAGGATTAAAGGCATGTGCCACTACCTCCCGGCTAACAGGTGGATTTCTGAGTTCAAGGCCAGCCTAGTCAAAGCGTGAATTCCAGGACAGCCAGGGCTATTCAGAGAAACCCTGTCTCGGAAAAAAAAAAAAAAAAAAAGAATTCTTTGATGGTTGAATTTTGGAAAAAAAAATTGCTTGAGTTCATATTCAATTGTATTCATCTTCCGGTAAGGGAATCACCATGGCGACAAAGAGCTTGCCGGTTTCAAGGAGTGTGGAAATAGGAGGGAAGGCAGGGATCATGTGTTTAGGAAACAATGTGGACACAGCATCTGGTTTTAAAAGTAAGCTTGATGTTGGGGAGATGGTTCAATGGGCAAAGCCCTTGTTGCCATATACATATGAAGATGTGAGTTTGATCTCATTTTTAAAAAACTAAGTTTGATGGTGCAGTCAGTCTCAGTGCCAGAAAGGAAGAAACAGGCAGATCCCTGGGACTTGATGACCAGCAAGCCTGGTCATAAGCATCGGGAGGGTAAAAAGACAAAAAAGGGGGCGGGGAGTGTGAATAGGCAGAGAGTTCAGTGAGCGAGAAGACTCGCCATGCAAACGTGGGGACCTGAGCTCAAATCCTCAGCACCCATATAAAAAGTTAGGCATGATTATAGTTGCCTAAAATCCCAGAATTCAGGTAAAGAGACAGGGGTTCCTAGGAGCTCACCAGCTAGCCAACCTACTCAAAAGGTGACCTTCAGTGAGAGACCCTTTCTCAAGGGAGTCCAACAGAGAGACTGCTCTCTGTCAACCTTGTGTTGAATTAATTATGTGTGTCCACATTGCACATGAGCATCCATATGTACACGACCAAGGTGAATGTCTCCTGAGGGATGTCACCAAGATTTTAGACCCACAGGAACAAGTGCACCCACACAAATAAGCCTGAGGGGGTAGGGTGGCTTACAGCCACAATTCCAGCAGGAGAAGCATGAGGCGGGGTTGCTGGCTTGAGGTCAGCCTGGACTACAATAAGAAGAACTTGTCTTCAAAAGCAAAATACCACACACGTGGTTGATTTCAGAAGGACCTGCAAATATGTTTTTAAAGGCTCAGGAAAGAAGGTGGGAGAAAAAACCTCTCTGTAGTGTAGGAAAACCATTTTCTTCTTTGGCTAGGTCCCACGCTATAGGATTGCACTTTATAATTTTTTTTCCACATAGCTTATGGAAACTAGAATGATTCTGAATGGTCAAGACTACTAAATTGTATATGAAGAATCACTTCTGTAATCCTGACACTCCAGAGGCTGAGGCAGGAGGATAAGTACAAGGCTAACCTACATTACCTATGTAGGTTCTAGGCCAGAAAATAGGAGGTGAGAGGTCCTGGGAGACATCCGGGAAATAGTGAGAGGTGCAAGGGATTTGCTGGAACTGTGAGAAGGCTGTAAACCAGCCACACCTACTAACTCAGGTTAGAATAAAGGAAGATTTGTCCCAGGAACTCTGAGGAGGAGAAAGATGTAAGAAGACAAGGAGAGGAAACCAGCCATGTAGCTGAAGTCAGGTTAGAATAAAAGGGATAATAAGAACAAGTCAGCTGGGTGGTGGTGGCGCACACCTTTAGCCCAGCACTTGGGAGGCAGAGGCAGGCGGATTTCTGAGTTCAAGGCCAGCCTGGTCTACAGAGTGAGTTCCAGGTCAGCCAGGGCTACACAGAGAAAACCTGTCTCGAAAAACCAAAAAATCAAACCAAACCAAACCAAAACAACAAAACAAAAAAAGCCAAAGCTTATGACCTAGGAATTTATTAATGAATAGTCACAGAATCGTTGTTTTGGAGAATTAAGTGGGCAAGAAGAAAGAATTTGGATCATTATTGTTTTTTGTTGTTGTTATTGTTGTTGTTGTTTTACCAAGATATGTGCTTTGTAAAAAAAAAAAATATTTTTTTTCAATTAATTAACTTTAATACAGTGGTGCCTGTATCATACCATCCATAGGTAATTTTCTGTTCTGTATAACATAAACATTTTATGGAACTATCAAATCTCTCCTCTCATATTCTTTCCTATTCCTTCCGTAGACATTTCTATTTATGAAAAATATAGATTTTTATGAGTTTTACATGAAAAATCTGAATTTTTAAAAAAAAAACCAAACTAATGCTTTAAGTTCTTTTAAACATTGGAAGTCTTTTCTAGCCATATGTAACTGTTCAAACATAGTGCTGATATTTAATTGATTTCTACACTGGTCATCGGGGTTTCTACTGTATGCTGCCATTTTAACAGCTTACATGTTGGGTTGGATGGCTGGATTGGTGGTGAAGAATACTTACCGCTCTCTTAGAGTAGCCCAGTTAGGATCCCAGCATCCATATCAGGATGTTCACAGGCACCAGCAACTATAGCAGCAAGGGACCAAAGCCCCGTTCTGCCCTCTGTGTGTACCAGCAACACACACAGGTAAACATAAACACATACACACAAAAGTATAAATGTTTTATTAAAAGAACTTTTATTTAATTAATCCATCAGTCTATGGAATTTTTGTCTATGGAATTTCTATTCATGACTTTTTCTCAGAGATAGAGGATCTTCAGAGCCCACACACATATAAATGATTATTTCTACAGCTTTTACATGAGACTGATACAGAATTATTATTATTAAGTATAAAACCTCCCCCAGTCAGTATTTCACATATGTTGTCCAGGTATCCTGATACTGATTTTGGTCGTTTGTAACTTAGTTCTTTTTGTTTATTAAAACTTGGTTATTTTATTTGTGTGTTATTTATTTGTCATCAGGGCAGGCTCTCACTTTCCATTCCAGTCAGGTTCTGAAATTACTGTGTAGACCAAGCTAACCTTAAGCTAGCCTCAAATTCAGCATCCTTCCTGACTGAGTCTCTCAAGTTGTGAAATTATAGGTATAATTGTATAATTACCATATAATCACTTGGCTCTCTCTCTCTCTCTCTCTCTCTCTCTCTCTCTCTCTCTCTCTCTCTCTCTCTCTCTCTCTCTCTCTCTGTGTGTGTGAGAGAGAGAGAGTCGGAGGTTGACACTGGGATGTCTTCCTCTTGCTGTTTTCCATATCTTTTGTTATTTGACTATATATGCATGTATTTACATGTATTTCTACTTTTCTTTCCTTTACTATGATAAACAACGTGGTCCAAAGCAACTTAAGGGAGAAGAGGAGAGGGTTTATTTGGCTCACGGGGTCACACAGTTCATCACTGATGGAAATCAAGGCAGGAACTGAACTCAGGAATGGAAGCACAGACCATGGCAGACCACACCACAGTGGATTGCTTCCCCTGCCTGCTCACCTAATTCCTTCTAAAGCCCAAGACCAGGTGTTCCAGATAGCACTTGAGTGGAGCCCTCCCTCAGCTCCACGAACCTGGGTTCCCTTATGCGGAGGTTTAAAAGGACCTGGAAAATAATGGGTCGAGAAACAAGAGAACACAGAGGCCAAGTATCGTTCGTATCAAGGCTTCACTTTACTTAGGAATATTTTGAGAATATATAGGCACAGGGAAAACTGAAACTGAATCTCCAAGTACAAGATATATGCATAACATAAACACTGCAGCAGACATTAGACGCCAAAGTCTCCAGCAACTCAAAGTCCCCAGGCAGGTTCATAACTAGGTGTGACTTCCAGGCAGCTCCTCTTCAAAGGAGAACTATCAGTCTGTAGAGGGCTATTGTTTTAGCTCCGCAGGTGGCCGCCTCTAAGCAGGCTGCCAGAGTCCGTGGCTGACCTGAAAGGGGGTGGGGGTGGGGGGTAGGGGAGAAGGCAACAAGCACTGACAAAAGTGGGCTGGGCCTTCATCCATCAAGGAGCAATCAAGAGAACCCACCAATGTGCCCATAGGCCAATGTGACAGGGGCAATTCCTTAGTAGAGGTTCCCTTTTCCCAGTTGACAACCCAGATTCACCAGCACATTGTATACAATGAGTTTTAGTAGCCCTAACACTCCTTCCCCTCTCATCCCTCTCCCTCTTCCCCTGCACTCCCTCTTCCCGGGAAGTCCCTCTCTTGGGTGTGTGATCCACTGAGTTTACTTAGAGTCACCCACATGAGTGTGGGCAAGTGGTTATTTACTGGAGTATGCTATACCACTGACAATAATGGCACCACATCACCCAGCAACCTTTGACTGCTGATAGTCCCTCCAGAAGGGCCCCGCCCCACCCATGATAAGATGCTGCCGGGTGCAGATTATCACAGTTATAGTGAGTTCGTGAATGTGATCCTGATGTCAAGTCCAGAACACGTCGTTTTGCTGCACATCCTTTGACGCTTGGCTCTTTCTGCCCCTCTTGCGCAGTGTTAGAGCCTTGGTGTTGTAAACATCCTGTTTGTGACAAGCTCTCGACATCATGTCTTGGTCTCTGCTCTTTGGCCTGGTATGGGTTTCTGCAATAACATTTCTCCAGTGAAGGCTGGAGATGGAGCTAATCTCAAATGGCAAAGCAGAGCTGGGGCTAATCTACTTTACTTTATGAGACAGGGTCTCTCAATGGACTTAGTGCTTACTGCTTTGGCCTCAATGGCTGGTATTAAACAGATTTCCAGGATTTGCCTGCTTAAACTTTCCTGCACCGGGGTTTACAGGAGACCAACATGTCTAATTTTACAGGGGTGTTAGGGATATGAACTCAGGTCCTCATGGTTGTACAGCAAATGCTTTACCTCTGAGCCATCTCCCCAATCCTTATCCATGAGCTTATCAACCACACTGATGCATGGGTACCAAACTGGGCTTGATGGCAAAGCACTGTAACCTCAGCTATTCAAGAGGCTGGGGCAGGATGATCACAAGATCAGCCTGGGCTACAGAGTGAGTTCATGTCCAACCCAAACAATTTTATGACTCCTGTCCTAGAATGAAGTATGTCTCAGTGCCACAAGTACTTGAGTTTGGATCCCCAGCACCAGTGTAAAAAGCTGGATGTGGTGGGGAGTGCCTATACTACCAGTGCTTGGGAGGTAGAGACAGGCAGATCTCTGGAGCTTGCTTCTCAGCCTAGTCACAGTGAGCAGTACAGGTTCAGTGAGAGACTCTGTGTCAAAAAGTAAAATGAAGAGTGACTGAAGAAGATGCCCTCACATCAATCTGTGGACTTGGCAGACTTGAGTACACACACACACATGCACACACACACAAACACACACACACACAAAATTTTATTGTTGTTGTTGGGCCTAATGGTACATTCATTTAGTCTCAATAGTTGAGAGTCAGAGGCAGGCAGCTCTCCTGCTTTTGAAGCTAGTCTGGACTACATAGTGAGTTCCAGACCAGCCAGGGCTACCAAATGAAACTCTGTCTGGAAAACTTTTATAAAGAAAAACTAAAAGGGGGCTGGCGATGTAACTCAGTGGTAGAGCACCTGCCTAGATTCTACCAGAGAGAGAGAGACCCAGGCAGTCTATTGGGTAAGAAATACCAAATGAGGCCTGGCTGGCTTGGTGTGGCATGCTTTTAATTCCAGCACTCTAGTGGAAGAGGCGGGTAGATCTCTGTAAGAATTTAAAAATAAAAAAGACTACAAATGATAAAAGTAATGAACTGGATCTGAACTCTAAAGCAACTTTTCAGAGTGTGAAGACAGCTGTTATTGGTGCTGCTGGAAGAGGCTCTTACTGCAGGTGGGAAGTCATAGAAGTTTCTCAGAATGACTCCTTGGGGGAGACAAATTTCATTCAGACTAAAACCATCAGCAATGAGTTCAGCAAGCAATGACACAAACCTGTAATCCCAGAACTCAACAGGTTGAGGCAAGAGGACCAGAAATTCAAGGCCATCCTTGGCTACATAGCAACTCCAAGGCCAGCCTGGACTATACAGTACTATATGTCAAAACAAGAGGCCTCGAGATATGATGTGTGCTCTTGTAATTCCAGATCTCAAGTGGCAGAGGCAGGAGACCCTATGCAGTCTGGGAGTTCAAAGCCAATCTGAGTCACACAGGGAGTTCCTCTCTCAAGAAACAGCCATGCCTATATTATTGTATCTTTTCTATGAAAAGCTAGTCATTATTGTTTTAGACATCTCTTAAGATCACCAGGGAATATATATGCTAGATTTGGGACCAGAGAGATGGCTCAGCAGTTAAGAGTGCTTCCAGGAGACCTGAATTCAGTTCCCAGTGGCTCACAACCTCCAAAAACTCCAATTGGGAATCCAATACCCTCTTCTGGGTCTGTGGGGAACTCCACTTATTAGCATTCCTTCTAGGCTCTGCCCCACAGTTACCTGGCAATAGCCAGATAATGTCTGGCTTACTCTAAAAGGGGCTGTTGGCTTCTCCTTGATCTCTTTCTCTCTGCCCCTTTTCCCTCAATGTTTATCCCCCTACCCCCCCTCTCTCCACATGTTCCTAGCTGGCCAGCCTTCCCTCTCCTCTCTTCTCTTCTCCTCTCCTCTCCTCTCTCCTCCTCTCCCCTCTTTCCCTCCCCTCCCCTCTCTTCTTTCTCTTTCTCCTCCTCCCCCTCCTTTCTCTCTCTCTCTCTCTCTCTCTCTCTCTCTCTCTCTCTCTCTCTCTCTCTCTCTTTCTCCCTCCGCTCCCTTCTTAACTCCCCTTCCCATGCCCTAAATAAATTCTATTCTATACAATACCCATCATGTGGCTGGTACCTCAGGGGAAGGATGCCTCTCAGCATGGTCCCACAGAGGCACCTCCTCCTACCTCACCATACCTCGCTCTGTCAAACATCCTTGGCTCCTTTTCTTTTTTATAAAACACAACACCAGTAATATGCACATATACCAATAGGGAGACATAAACACAAACACAGAGTCAAAAAAATACATACATTTCATGTGTGTATGTGTGGCAGATGCCTTTAATGCCAGCACTTGGGAAACAGAAGCAGGTGGTTCTCTGAGTTTGAGGCCAGTCTGATCTGCAGTGAGTTCTAGGACAGCCAAAGCTATACAGAGAAACTCTGTCTTGAAAAGCCAAAACCATATCTGCCTTAGCCTTCTTTTAAAATTTTGAGGCAGGTTCTTGGTCTTCAACTCACTTTGTAACGTAGGCAGACTTTGAACTTTTGACTGTCCTGTCCCAGCCTTCCAAGTAGCTGGGATCACAGACCTGTAGCACCAGACCTTACTAGAGTTAGTGACTTAACTCTCCTCTACACTGCAGGCTATCTAACTGTACCAGCATTCTCCACTAGATGGCACTGTTCACTCCTCAGTGGTGACTACAGGTATTTTCAGACATCGCCAAAATATCTGGAAAAGCACAAACAAGCTAAGAAGCACTGCTCTCTTTTATTCCTTTAATGGGGATTAAGTAACACAGAGAAAGGGCTAGAGAGGTGGTTTAGCCATTGGAGTGCTTACTGCTCTTGCAGAGGACTTGAATTTGGCTGTCTGCTTCACTAACTCCAGTTCCAGGGCATCCAATGCTCTTTTCTGGCTTCCAAGTAGTGCACATAAACTCATGCAGACAGAGAAACATACACAAAATTCTTAAGAATAAAAAATACACGCATAAGCTTTATGCTATATTTGCCTTTATTGTGTTGGCAGGAACAGCAAGTCATTTGGTGAAAAGTGGTCACTTCAACACACAGAATTTGTGTCCTGCCAAGTATGGTAGCGTACACTTTTAGTCCTGTCACTCAGGGAGCAAAAGTAGACAGATCACATCAGTTTGAAGCCATCTCTGGTCTACATAGTTGTAGCCCGCGCAGTCGTCTTGCCAGCAAGAAGACACGCGGACACTAGGTTCCTTCTGCAGCAACG
>NW_022196904.1:26720117-26732472 GCF_008632895.1 Mastomys coucha
TTGTTTACTAGGAGTTAACAGCGGAAGTAGGTGCCATCTTGCCATGGCGAATGTCTCTCCAGCTTCACTGCTCCCCACACATAGTGAGTTACAGGACAGCCAGGGCTATGTAGAGACCCTGTCTCAAACACACACACACACACACACACACACACACACACACACACACACACACACACACGCACGCACGATCTCTCGTGTGTGAGTGCACATGCACACCCCAGTACTTTTAACTATCATTTCTCACCTTTAGTTAATGAAGATCATTAGTCACCCACATTAAACATATTAAATTCCTGTGAATTTAACATTCTCCAGCCTCATTAACTACTACTTCGTAAGTATATAAAAGCTGATGAGTTTTATGGTGTCTGTGTGTGCATTAGGTGTGTGCGAGGGCACAAGTTCTGTGGCACCCATGGGGGGACAAAAAGCAAGTCCTTTGTAAAGCAGGTCCTCTCTTCACACCTTTACATGGGTTCCAGGGATCAAACTCAGGTCGTCAGGCATGTACACAGTAAGTGCCTTGACCTTCTGAGCTATCTCACCAGCCTGTGTTTTTTTTTATGGCTTCCTGACCTGAGCTTAATGTACAGGACCCACACACAGCAGGAAAGAAGTATTCTCTGCCCTCTACACATGTTCCATGATATGCACTCCTGTGTGTGTGTGTACATAAATAAGTAGAATAAAAAAATATAAGTTGCATGTCAAAATGAATGCCATTTGGTTTTAAACCAAATACTGTATGTTAATTATCAAGTTGAGTAAGAACATGACATCACCCTTGAAGGATGTTCACTGTTTATTTGCATTAATACTTTCCTTACTATGATCAAATGCCTGACAGAAACATGACTTTCATGGAGGCAGAAACCTGAGGCAGCCTGCTCACATCTCCTCACATGAGGAAACAAAGAACTCTGCTGGCACAGAGCGGGGACTGAACCCCTCAAGACCCATTTTTTCTAGCTGAATCCTGCCCCTCTGTTTTCACAACCTGCCAAAACAGAGCTACCAACTAGGGAGTGAGTGGGGGACATCTCACATCAGACCCTCAGCACTGTTTAACTAGGGATCTCTAAATTAACTCCTGCAGAAGTGTAAAAGATCTGGGGCTCAATCTCCACAGCACGCCAGGAAACCTGCTAACACATGGGACAGTTAGAAGATGGTAGGAGACCCCTTTCTGATGTTCAACTAATAAAACAACCATTGTGAAACCATTCTCTTGACAACAAGAGCTTTAATACTGCGTATATTTTATATTTGGCTTGCTGTACAATTTGACAAATGGCAGAGGCTCCCAAAACGCAGGTGACACAGGAAACACCTCGTTGTGACTTTTATGGGCACATTCCTTAGATTTTAGGCAGGTTCAGTTGACCCTCATTATTCGCTAACAGTACATAAGTAGCGCAGCTTACAGGTGGGCAGTACGGCTTTTATTCACGATGTAGTTCCCAGGGTACACATGCTTATTCTTTGACAGAAGAGTCATGTAGATTTCATAGACATGAGGACTGTGGATCACAATTCGGTTAACTACTTTGCCTTCCTTCATGATTTCTTCAGTCTTTTTGTCAGTAGACATATTCTTTTCTAAGAAGTCTGAGTCTTTCACATACAGCTCATCTCCTGAAAAATATTAAAAATTTATTTCCACAGAGCATTGTTTCATAAGCCCCCCCCCCATCGTATCAAGGACATAAAGCAGTGGTTTTTTGGATGTATTTCATGTTGAAGCTTAGTTGGTGTTTTTCTTGTTGCTAGTTTTTAAATTTATTTTATTATTAATCCAGGTATATATGTATGTGTGGATTTATACTGCCTAGGGTGGGTACTGGGGACTGAACTCAGATCCTCTGAGAGAGCAGCAACACAGCTTCTAACCACTGAGACTGGCTCTGTTTCAGGTTTTTATTGAGTGGGGGGAGAGGGAAGGAGGAGCATGTGGTGATTATATTCATGCAGGTGGAGGTCAGAGACCAGCCTGCTAGGGTTGGGTTTCTCCCTCCACCAAGCCTGTGCATGGCTACAGGCAAGGAAGCAGGAGGGTCAGAGAATGACCTTGGTGTTCCTCCAGAACTTTCCACCTTTTGTCTCAGATAGGATTCCTTATGCCCTGGAACTTTCTGACTTAGGCCAGGATACTTGGGATCTGCCTGTGTCTGCCTCTCATTCCACTACTGCAAGGCTGAGATCAGAGATGCCTATCACCAGGCCTCTCTGCACCACTTCAGGGGACCCAAACTCAGGCCTTCACACTTGCAAGCTAACATTTTACTGACCTAGCCAGCTCTCTATTCCTCTGTGTTGGATTTTAATAACCCTACTTTATGTCTACCTCCAAAATAAGCATTTTCTTTGGGCACATCAGAATGGATGATGACTATAGTGTTTCCATTGTAAGCTGCAATGATTTTTATCATTGTTCAGCAGCACTGGGAATTACGACTGAGGCCTTGATGCAGTTGAGGAAAAGTCCTCCACCAAGTCACATGCCTAGTCAAGAGCACGGCAAGCTCTGAACTACTTCATGACTCTCTCTAGTCTATTAAATAGTAACATTAATGTTGGTCTTAATAACAAGGATTCTGATGTTTCAATACAAGTTTGTTCTGATAATCTTATGGTTAATTCATTTTTTGCTTAAATTTTTCCTTATGTACTTACATGTGTGTGCAGGTGTGAAGGTCAGAAGTTGACACTGGGGGTCTTCGTCAGTCACTCTCCACCTTTTTTTGTTGGGGGAGGGTGGGGGTACAAGACAGGGTTTCTCTGTGTAGCCCTGGCTGTCCTGGAACTCACTCTGTAGACCAGGCTGTCCTCTAACTCAGAAATCCGCCTGCCTCTGTCTCCCAAGTGCGGGGATTAAAGGCGTGCGCCACCACTGCCCAACTTTTACTTTTTTTTTTTTTTGTCCACTTTATGTTTTGAGGCACAGACTCTCACCAAACCTGGAGCTCATTCATTTAATGAGACAGCAAGCCCAAACGATCTCCTGTCTTCACCTGCTTAGCTTGGATTAAAATGACCAGCAGGCTGGCCTCTAACATGGGTACTGGCGATATGAATTCATATCTTGTGCTTATACAGCAAGGACTTACTGACTGAGTCATATCACAATCACCAAGTCAATTTAGATGAATTATCACTTGTATTAAAACTGCTAGGGGTTAGAGAGATGGTTCAGGGGTTAAGAACACTGGCTGCTCTTCCAGAGGACCTAAGTTCTTGTCCCAGGACACACATGGCAGCACACTACAACCTGTAACTTCAGTTCTAGGAAATCGATGCTCTTTTGGCCTCTGTGGATATTAAGGACATTGGTGGTACACATACATACATGTAGGCAAACATTCATATACATAAAATAAAGTCTTAAACCCTGCTACACTATCCTTCTGAAGGGTGAATAACAAATCTTATCAGTATTATCAGGAACTGAAGAGGCAGGTATGAAATACTACAGGACACATAGTGCTTGCCCCAACACTAATCAGTGTTTGCCAAACTATAACTGACCACCGACAATCTTCCTAATTCAAATAAGCTGACAGTCTACAAGTTCTCATAATTTGAAATAAAAATATAAAGGTGAGAAAATGCATGATTAGAGATTTTTGTCTGTGCCTAGGAAATATATTTATGCATAAATTCAGAATTTCTAGTTATAATAAACATTATGGGCTGGGCATAGTGGTAATAGTCCCAAATCAGAGATCCACCGGTAAGGAGGATGCCAGCCTGGGATAAACACCAAGTTCTACACCAGCCTGAGATCTACATTAGAGATTTTCTCAAAAATAAATAAAAATAAACACTATGTGTCCTAAAGTTAACTTGGATAAAACCATACAGCCTATAGTCACCTGAGATAAAGTCTTAATTGAAGGACTGCTCAGATCATATGGGCCTGTGGAAGTATTTTCCTATTTGTTATTTGATATAGGTGGACATAGCCCACTTGTGGGCGGCACCATTCCTTAGTCAGTGGGTCCCAAACTAAATAAGAAAGTTAGCTAAGCACAGTCCTTTGTGAGCCAGCTAGCAAGTAGAATTCTTCATGGTTCCTAATTGTGAAGTGAGTTTGTTGGTGAAGCAATACTGTGTGTGGTAAGGCTTGAAGCCTGCTTTCACGTTCCAGCCCCAGCTTCTCTCAATAATGAACCATAACCCACAGTCTGACATAAGCCTCCTTCCTCCCAAAGTTGTCTATGGCCATCATATCTGTTACAAGAACAGACTCAAACTAGAAACACGTGTATTTTATGATTCTGACCTTCCCCTCTCTTCCCTTGTTTTTTTGAGACAAGGTTTCACTGTATAACAGCCCTAATTGTCCCGGAACTCTCGCTGTAGACCAGGCTGGCCTTCAAATCAGAGATCCGCCTGTCTCTGCCTCCCAAATACTGGGATTAAAAGCATGCACCAACACAGCTAGGTGACATTGACCTTCTTTTAATTACTATTCCACCAGGCATAGCAAACCTCTCGACTAAAGTCTAAATAGAGCCTGTGATTGAGCAGTGGAAGGGAAAGATGGGGCTGGAGCTTTTAGAGAGGGAGAAGAGAGGAAGGAGAAGAGGAAATGAGGAGATGGAGGAGACAGAGGAAGATGAAGGAAAAGGAGGTGGAAGAAAGATGGAGCAGAACCACGTGGCTTAGGGAAGCCACAAGTAGCAAAGGATCTCATAGCTGGGGAATAGAGTGGTGTAGTGGTAAATCTGCCCAATCTAGGTGTGTAGCTTATAAATATTATAACTGAGTTGTCTGTTCTTTGAATGAGCTTATTGGGGTTGGAGATTTACTGCCACCCTTGACAATAAAGCTTACGTCTGAGAACCATACAGCTGAATAACAATAAAAAAACCAACAAAAACTTTAAAACAAAGAAGTTAAGAAAAAATATCCCTCAATACTTTAAGGAAGCATAATATTTTGTATTGGGCTGCATTCACAGCTTTCAGGGGACACATGTGGCCTATAGGCAGAGGTTAGTCACATCCACAGGCAGAGGCTATATAAAACAGGCATAACTCCTGTCTCTCCTGGCAACACTGCCAGAAAGCCTGGCTGTACCAAACATGAATACTAACTAACAGGAGCACTGGGTCTTCTCTGACTCACCTGGGAGAAGAAGGATGGAGCCATCAGAAGTTAAAAACATTATTGGCAGCCATTTCTCAGCTACTTCTAATGGGTGATCTGAACAAAATTTATACAGAGCAGAGAGAGAGGCAAATTTTTCAAGTCTTCTCACTTCATAGAACTGTGGTGGTGCCAGCCAGATTTCTTTTGATAGGAAACATCCAGTTGCCTCTGATGGGGACAACCACTGTAGGAGACAAAGGAAGATGCTTTGTAAGATTTATTCAGTCATCAGCCAGATTTGTGGTTGTTAGATGGCGATACAAGATCTACTTGATGTGAAAAACATTAACTTATCCAGAGGCCTTGCTAGATCTCTCCGAGACAGCATGAGGGCGTTTAGAGGCCCAGGCACTGCCATGTACCTACTGTCCTGCTTAGTCAGGAGGCTGAAGCAGGGAAATTGCTTGAGTCCAGGCATTGAAGTCCTACCTGGGCAAGATAATGAGGTCCTGTCTCAGAAAGAAAGAACAGGAGGCTAGAGCGCTGCCTCAGGGGTTAAAAGCAGTTGCCGCTCTTCCAGAAGACCAGAGTTGGGTTCCCAGCACTCACACAGGACAGCTCACAACGATCCATAATTCAAGTTCTAGGGGATCCAATGCTCTCTTCTGGGCTCCCTGGTCAGCTGCATGTGTGTTGAACAAAAATAATGAACAACCAAATAATAAGTATACATAATAACACTTAATAATAATAAAATGCCAATTAAAATATTAATAATTAGTAAATAAAATTTTAAAATCCTTTCAGTCACAAGAGCTAAACCTATACACTACACAGCCACTTAATAATTAAACAGATACCAAAAATGCCTAATTATAAGTAAGTAAGTAAATACATAATAGAATGAAGTGAGCCCACCTGTCTGCTTAAAGTCAATCCCAGACCAAGAGCACTGGGGGAAGCTAAGCAGCATCCAGGAGTCTTACTGACTGGAGCAGACTGGAGCAGAACTTGCAAGGCTCACACAGGGGATCTGCATGTGGTGAGCATGTGCCTGAGAAGGTCTACCCAGAACTGAACTCCAAAGCTCTACTGACTACTTACCTCATCGTGCACGACAACGTCTGAGGAAAGAGCAACGACCTGGGAGGTGGCTGACTAAATTCTCCATGCTTACCTGGAGACAAGATGTTTTCCAGTTTTCCCTAGCAGTGTATTCCCGACAGAGGGAAAGCCTCATTTGGATCTAAGGAGCTTTTCCACTCAAGTGACCAGAGAAGGACCACATAATATAACTGCAGGTAAATGAGCTCCAGGATGAATGCTACTGCAGACCCACCCACACCACACACAAACCATTTAAAACACACCTCAAAAGGGTAAAGTCCATCTCTAATAACTTAACTGCCTTCTAGGAAAAGTACAACACTATTTAAAAGAATAGAACAAAATCCAGCATTCAAGGACCTAATAACAATGCTAACGTGCACTCAAAAACTTCAGAGCATGTCAAGCACAGGCACATGCAGTCGATAACTAAAACACATGCACATGCATAAAATAAAATTCGTTTGTTAAAAGACAAATTTAGGGCTGTTGAGGTGTCTCAGCGGTTAAGAGCACTGATTGCTCTTCCAAAGGTCCTGAGTTCAATTCCCAGCAACCACATGGTGGCTCACAATCATCTGTAATGGGATCTGATGCCCTCATCTGGTGTGTCTGAAGACAGCTACAGCAAGAGTACTCATACATAAAATAAATAAATACACCTTTAAAAAAGAGATGAATTTAAAAACAGAGTCAAAGAGAAGCTCAAGGACAATTTTTACTACAGTTTAAGAGAGCAAAGCTATAGATCTCAGCAGGTGCTAGCAGGAGGAAGACGGGGTGGATAAAGGGAGATAACCATGCTTTAAGTGGTCACCTGGTGGAGGGGGTTATCGGAGTAGCTTTAGAGAATGTCTGGGCAGGCACACCCAGGTTTTAGACAGTACTTCAAAGGAAAGGGTGAATGAAAAAGGCATTTGTGAGTACCTCAAGAGAAGCAGGCAGGTCCCCACACTATGTCATGGAAGCTCTGTAAGTGTCTGCACCAAGAGGCTCCTGGGGGAGGAGGTCTAGGTTGTGGCAAACTGACAAAACTATCACACTGCCTCACTCTTTTCTATCTCCTGTTCTCAGCAGTCCCATTGGTCCAAAGACGTAAAGAAAATATCAACATGATAAAATAAAAAGGAAAAAATTAGTTTTATATTTAGCTACTTTTTATTTGTTGTGTTTTGCCTACTTAGACATCTGTGCACCAGAAGAGGGCAGAAGAGGGCATCAGATTTTCTTGAACTGAAGTTACAGGCAGCTATAATGCTTTCAGAAATACTATTTACAGTTGATATTTCATAAGAAAGGTGCAAACTTAAACAATTGAGCTGTGTGTGGTGGTACATGCCTTTAATCATAGCACTTAGGAGACAGAGGCAGCAGAACTTTGAGTTCAAGGTCAGCCTGGTCTACAGTGTCAGTTCTAGGATAGCCAGGGCTACACAGAGAAACCCTGTCTCAAAAAACAAAACCAAATATAACAAAACAAAACAAAACCAGCCATTGAGTTTATTCAATTGGAATACTGAAAGAAAAAGGTTGAACGAAGCATTCATACATGTGTAACTGCAGTTAAAAGAAACACAGGGAGGGGAGCGAGAGACTGAGATCTGGAGAGGAACCATCCTGCAGAAGGCCTGAGTTCAGTACCCAGCACCCATTCAGGGTGGCTCACAACCTTCCTTAACTCCTGCTCCAGGTGATTAGACACTTCTGGCATCAGTGGGCAGCTGCACTCACGTGCATATACTCTCACATGGGAACACAATTTAAAATAAGTCATTTTGTTTATTTTACAAAAGAAAAATAAAGGACAGTTGAAAACATTTTGCATAAATAAAAAATGAACTTGAAGCGGTGGCACACTCAAGACCTCGGGTTCTAGGCCCGAAGCCTAACTAACTGTACATGGTGCAAGTGACACGAAAAAGAAAGGGAGGGAGACAGACAGGCAGACACACACACACACACACACACACACACACACACAAAGGGGTTAGTAAAGGAAGAATGATGGAAAGGGAGAGAGGGAATGAAAGATGAGGGAGATGGGAACAGAGAAACAGGAAGAGATGAAGGAAGAAGAAAGTTAATGGGACTGAAATCCTATAAAGTATTCTAGAAACCCGAATTAAAACGATTTAGGGCATGAAGTGAATTGTGAAGTGTCCAGAACAGGCAGGTGGGAGCACTGCCATGCCACGCTTAGGGTGAGACTTGAGTTCTTGAGAGCCTAAAGCAATGTCTTCACGCCTTTGGCCTGGGGTAAGGCTCAGCGCATCCCGGAAGGTGGGGAGAGATGTCCCGCGACCCCTACCTTGTAGCCCACCACCTCGGCCAGGTCGGGCTCCACGCGCGGGGTCTCGCGCAGGCAGCACAAGAGGAAGGTGGTGTCGTAGCGGCGTCTGGCTCGCCCGTATGGCGTGAGCCAGCCACCCCAGTCGTGCAGCGCCCAGATGTCCGGCGTGCAGTCCAGGTGTGCGCACAGCTGGAGGAAGCAGCGTGGGTCACTGCGCACCCGCGAGCGCCATTCGGCCAGGCCGGCCGGAGGTGACAGCGCGAGACTGGGCTCCTGAGAAGCTGGAGCCGAGTCCCGCGGCCTCAGCAGCAGCAACCCCGCCTCCTCGAAGGTCTCGCGGATGGCACAGATGCGCAGTGCTACGTCATCGGGCAGCGCCTCGGGGTCCGCGTCGCCGTAGAACAGCCCCGGAAAGGGGGGTTGCCGAGGCGGCTCCGGGCCTAGGCCGAAGCGCGGCGGCGTGTGCCGAGGCGCGAACAGACTCATCCAGTCCAGCGAGCTGTCGGCCGCGTCCAGCACGCCGCCCGGGAAGACGTGCGCGCCGGGCATGAAGCGCTGGTTTTGCGCTCGCTGGAGAAGCAGCAGCCGGAAGCCGGCAGGGCTCGAGTGGGTCCAGCCTGCAGCCAACATCAGGGTGGCTGCCCGCCGCCAGCTGCTCGGGCTGCTCATGGCCGGCGTCCTTCAGATCCCCCTATGAAGTGGCTGGATCGTAGAGGGGTGTCCAGAAGCCCGATAAATTTTGAGAGCCTGAGAAAGCCTGCCTAGAGGCTTCCAGAGGTTTGCTTGTGGGAGGAGCGTGATTCCCGCGCCAGAGCTCCTCCTCGGGTGCCCTGCAGTCCAGTCAAGGTTATTCTCGCCCTGTCATTGCTGCTGCAATCACCAGCCGGCGACTGGGCGCACAGGATCCGAACAGTGTGGAATGGAAACCAGTCTCTAGTTGTGACCTTTTCCCACTAAACGCAAGTGATTAGGATTTTGTACCCTACGCTGGTCTGTTGCCTTGGAGAGTTTTGGAATATAGGAGGTTCCAAGAACAGATAGGTGTCTGAGCTTTGCAAGCTTTCTTGGAACCATGCTAATAAACGAATGGGTGAATCATGCCAAGTTAGACTAACTGCTGTGTAGTTTTGAATGTCTTTGGCGAGTCCCTGTCCCTCCGGATAAGTTGTCTTAAGTTGTAGATGCTGGGGCTGGCGAGATGGCTCAGCGGGTAAGAGCACTGACTGCTCTTCCAAAAGTCCTGAGTTCGGATCCCAGCAACCACATGGTGGCTCACAACCACCCATAATGAGATCGGACGCCCTCTTCTGGTGCATCTGAAGACAGCTGCAGAAAATTACGCCAGAGTGAGTGGGGCCGGCAGAGGTCCTGAGATCAACAGCAGCCACACACATAATGGCTCACAGTCATCTGTACAGCTACAGTGTACTCATACACATAAAAATGAAATAAAATAAATGTTTAAAAAAAAAAGTTGTAGATGCTGTTATTGCCAGAACACCTGAGGACCAGGGGAAATTATCTTTGTGTGATTAGTTCTCTTTTTATGTGGGAGATGTTTAATCCTAGACTAGCAATGCTTTCCCTCTGCTCCAACTTTTAAGTGGCTGGAGGACTTGCACTTCTAAGAACACCGTGACTATTTTTTGGAAACAGCTTGTTTCTGTCTCCATTTTTGCAGCTGTTTCTCAAGTCACCAAACTTTTGCAAATCCCATCCTAACTGATCACGTATTTTTACGTTTTGGATGAGTTAGGTTGTATTCTTGAGGCTATAGAGATGGTTTTGTTTGTTTTGTTTTGAGAAAGTATCACTATGTAGTCTTGGCTTTTGGGGAACTTGTTATGTAGACCATGCTGGCCTTGAACTCACAAGAGATCTAATTGCATGTCTCTGCCTCCCAGAGTCTAGGACTAAAGGTGTATACCAGCCTCATCATGTTTTAGTTGATTTTTGTTGTTGTTAATGCCAACGTGTCTAAAGGTGGAGGTGTCTGTGTACTTACTGTATCTCCAGAATCAGAAAGTGGGGCCACAGTTTGAGAAGCGCCTGCCCTAGTAAGATAACCTACCACCTACCATCTACCTGTGAGTCAACAGACTACCCTTGTCTAAACTGATGCTCTTGGCACTGAAACAGGAATTTTGAGCTGAAATTCATTTCTAAATCCATTGTAGCAACCAGGTGTCATTATGGGAACTTTTTGCTTTTTATATGTATTACTTACTTATATCTGCAAGTGCCATTGAATGCACGTAGCACCAGAGGACAACTTGCAGGAGTCAGTTCTCTCCTCCCACAATGTAGGTCTTAGGTCATCAGGTTTAGCTGCAAGTGCCATTACCTTCCTCCTACCCCTCCCCCCAGCCTCAACAGCCCCCTGCATTAGATAAATAAATAAATAAATAAATAATCCTCTCTCTCCTCCAAGTGATAACAGGATGGCTCCTGTGTCTTTAAAGGACATACTGACAACTGTATACTGACTCAGTTGGGTGGGCCTGGCCTAGAGGCCATTGAATGTACTAGGCAAGAAACAAGAGCTTCAATGAAAAGAATGGTAGTAGAATAGGAAAAGGGGACTGGTTTAAAGTGCACTTAGGACATAGACAACACAATGTGATAGTTGACTGTTCAGAGCAATGGATAGGAAGGAGTTAAGTTCTGACTTAGACTGGTGACCTTCTTTCAAATCCTGGGAATGATAATATTATATGTGAGTCACTTCAGGCTTTGTCAGTGTACTTGTGTAGTATTTACCAAAGCCAATAAGGTTAAGCAATTATTACTGCCGATGACTAACCTGTTACACAGGAGATTAAATGCTTTAAGGAAAGGCACTTCACTAAAATGGCTCTGTGGTTTTGTGACTCTTTTTTTTTTTTTAACTTTTATTGCATTATGATGAGAAAAGTTACATGATTTCAATTTATCTGAATTTATTAATATTTAAAAACATATTTCAAGTAAATAGAATTAAATCACATTCTTGTTTCCCTTTTGTACCCCAACTCTTCCCAGAGACCCCCTTCAATACCTACAATATCTCTTTTGTCATATTCCTTAAAATTTATAAAATATAACAATAAAAATAAGTATTATAAAAGTTGTTTGATATAAGACAATCAATTTAACAGTCTTATGTAGATGCTCGTCTACAGTAATAGTGAAAATACATTTTTCTCAATATAAATTTTAAATAACTTCAAACATATTAACTGTATATTTCAACATAATACATCACTACTAGTATTTTCTTAAATGTACATAAATATATAAAGCCTTTTGGTTTGTTTGTTTTGTGTTTATTAGAGTTTAAAATCTTGGCTCTTACTGTGGTACAAACCCAAAATAAGAACGATTTTTAGACATTGGATTTCATTGTAATAAGGCTGTGAAAGACCCCTGGGGGAGAACCCCACTCAAATCTCGGGAGGACGTACACCCAAGGAATCATGAGAGACCACATCTTGATGTAATTACAAGAGGTATATTTTAATTTCAGGACGCCCTGGTTCAGCACCACACCTATCTCACACAGGAGATAGTGGAGCTGACCACGGGGCTTGAAAGTTAGGGGGTTTTATAGGGAAAAGGTCTGAGGGAACAAAGCGATCAGTGTGGTCATACATGATTGGCTAGCTCAAATATTAAATATTACTTGCAGAACAGAGTGGAAAATTCCTAAGGTTGGTGTTAATCTGAGTCAACAGAGCATCTGACCTTAAACCATATTTGAGAGGACCAGATGGTCCATTAGTTAGTGTCTGCCAGGCAGATCTTTGCAGGCCTAGGCCTTGGACATATCCTCGTTTGCCTAGACATGTTTTCCTCTATGTTTATAGTTTTATGTCTTCTTGA
>NW_022196904.1:26733940-26737326 GCF_008632895.1 Mastomys coucha
TCTCTAGGCCTGCTATTTTCTAGCTAGTTAGCCTGTGTCTGGGGGCTTTTAATTTATTCTCCTTTCATTCCCCCCTTTTTCTTTTACCTAGTTCTAATCTTAGAACTATAAGTTTGTTTCTAACTCCTCTGTAGGCAAGGTGTGATATTGATGTTGTAACACCATGAGTTGTATAGCAACAACTCTTTCTTTGATGAAAGCTACAAGTCTATTAAGAATGCAGGGCCCGAAGGTTAGGATAAGTAACAAAATTATAAGTGGACCTGCAATGGCAGACAGGAGAGAGGTCAACCAGGGGGACTTGGAGAACCATCCTTCATACCATCCTTGAGTACTTATATATTCTTTGCTCCTACGCTCTAACCTGTCCTTTAATTTCTGCATAGAGTCTCTTATAGTTCCAGAGTGATCTATATAGAAACAGCATTCTTCTCTAAGGGCAGCGCATAGACCCCCTTCTTTTAAAAACAGCAAGTCTAACCCCCTTCGGTTCTGCATGACTACCTCAGATAGGGAGGCAAGGAACTCCTCTAATTTAGAAACAGTATCTTGTAACGCTCCCAGGTCCTCATCGAACAGGGTGGGTGAATTCTTGAACCCTTGAGGCAGCCTTGTCCACATAAGCTGTCCTGTTCTTCCATTTTCTGGGTCTCGCCACTCGAAGGCAAACAAGGGCTGGCTATTAGGGTGTAGCCTTAGACAAAAGAAAGCATCCTTGAGATCTAGGACTGAATACCATACTTGCTCAGGTGGCAGAGTGCTAAGTAAGTTGTAAGGGTTTGGCACCGTAGGATGTATATCTTGTACTCTCTTATTGACCTCTCTAAGATCCTGTACCAGTTGATAGTCATTTGTTCCTGGCTTTTTCACAAGGAGCAAGGGGGTGTTCCATGGAGATTTACAGGGAACCAAGATTCCTTGTTGAAGCAGCCTGACGATGTGTGGGCATATGCCCTCTCAGGCTTCTTTGCTCATGGGATATTGCCGAATTCCTATGGGAGTAGCTCCGGACTTGAGTTCAACTACTACTGGGGGGGGGGGGGCGTTTAGCCATTCCCATTCCCCCTGTTTCAGCCCAGATTTGAGGGAATTGTTCAAGCCAATTCTACAATCCCTCTATGGGCATTTTAGGTTTGTCTTGATAAAGCCGTACTCTTCCCCTAATTGGAGAGAGAGCGCCAGGGTTTTGGGTACTTCAGTTCCCCAGGACAATTCCAGTCCGGAGGGAGCGAATATAATTTGTGCTTTTAATTTTGTCAGCAAATCTCTTCCCAGTAAGGGTGTGGGGCGCTCTGGGATGACCAGAAATGAATGAGTTACTTGGCTTTCCCTAGGTCCACCGTTCTAGAAGTAGTCCATGGGTACAATTTTTGCCCTGTGGCCCCGATCACAAGCAACTTTTTGTCTTTCACTTTTCCCAAAGGTGTTTTTAGCACTGAAATTCAGCTCCTGTATCGACCAGGAAGCTTATTGGAGCCCCCTCCACCTTCAAGTTTACCCTAGGCTCTGGGAGGGGAGCTAAGCCTCGTTTTTCCTAATCTTCATCATTCTCGAATGTAAGTATTTTGGCCTTCTGCTTTTTCTTTGGGCAGTTTCTGGCCCAGTGGCCCCTATCCCTGCAATAGGAGCACTGGTCTGATTCAAGGAGTCGTCGAGGTTGCTCTCTTCCGGGTCTCCTCGGCCCCTGCCTTTTTTTGCCACCCAGGTCTCCTGTCTGTCTGATTCTCTCTACCTTATTTCTATCCCTATCCACTACTGTGGCCAGAATTCTAGTCAAATTCTCTTCCTGTTTTCTGTCCCGCCTGTCTTCTTCTTCTCTTCTTTCTCTCTTTTCTCTTTCCCTTTTCTCTTCTTCTGTCTCTCTCTTGTGATACACTTTCTCAGCCTCTTTAACTACATCTCACAGGGTAAAATCATGCAGTCCTTCTATCCTCTGCAACTTGTTTCTAATGTCTGGGGCTGACTGGTGGATAAAACTCATGATTACAGATCCCCACTGTAGTTCTGACGTGAGATCAAAAGGAGTATACCTCTTATAAGGTCTCCATGAGCCTCTCTAGGAATACTGATGGGGGCTCTGTTGACCCCTGCATGACTTCTCTTACCTTTGCCAAATTGCTGGGCCGTCTTGCAGCACCTCTGAGACCTGCCACGAGAGCCCGCCGGTAATTGGACAGCCTCTCCCTTGAGCTGTGTTATAGTCCCAATGAGGGCGCATCATAGGAACTCCCTCCTCCATCTCGGTGGGAGTTTGGACTGGACGTCCTGCTGCACCGCGGATATTCTTCCGGGCTTCTTGGATTATTCTTTCTTTCTCCTCAGTGGTAAACAGAGTCTGCAAGAGCTGCTGACAATCATCCCAGGTGGGCTGATGGGAGTACATTAGAGATTCTACCAGGCCTGTAAGGGCAGCAGGGTTCT
Source organism: Mastomys coucha (assembly GCF_008632895.1). Lineage (NCBI taxonomy): Eukaryota > Metazoa > Chordata > Mammalia > Rodentia > Muridae > Mastomys > Mastomys coucha. The sequence goes on from NW_022196904.1 coordinate 26,736,362, forward strand.
CAGAAAAAGGAGGGTGGTTAGTCTTCCAATTATAAAAATCAGAGGATGAAAAAGGCCAGTACTGCAAAAGCTGTAAACCCCGCTGATCTTCGGGGGATGATCCCACCGCCCTAAGGGGTAGCGCTACCATGGAGTCAGCTGACACCGGAGAGAGAACCATGGAGTAGGCTTCTAGTTCCTGCCGACAGTCTGGCCCCTCCTTCGACTGGGGTTGGGAGCGCAGAGGAGGCTGGGGAGGCCGGTGGCTAAGGCTCCGGTTTTAAATCTAATGGAGGAGGGTAAGGGGCGGGGTATGGGCCACTCTGGAGGTTCTTCTATGGCTGGGTATATCTTGGGGGGAGGAGGAGGAGGAGGAGGCAGTGGCAGAGTATTGTGTGTCTGCTCCTCTGCCAGCGGCAGCGGCTTTGTTTTCACTTTCGCCGCGCCTCTCTGTACCATCAGCACCTTGGGGCCTGGGCGGCAGGGCAAGAGATAGGGGGGAATCCATCGGGGAGGGGACCATGCTAAGTCTTCCCACACCGTAATGTATGGCTGCTGGTCCGGATGTGATCCTGGTCCTTCCTGAAAAATAACAGCCTTCACGGCTCTGATAGTAGGCAAATCAAAGGTTCCCTCCAGTGGCCATCCTAATCCATAGGTGGGCCACTTGGAGGCACAAAAGGTTTGCCAAGGTCCCTTTTTCACTATAATTGATAGGTTCTGTCCTTTTTCCCTAACGTCTTTCCAATGGTCCACAGTCAGAGATAACGGTGTCGTCACACTCTGCCCCATACTAGAAATCCAAAGGAACAAAAGAAACAAAAGCAAGAGCACTACACTAACAAAGGAAACTAGTATATCTAGACACTTTCGTCCGGTCCTGGTCTTAAATAACCAACCAAACGCCACCTCTGATGGAGTAGGATCTCTTTTCCACTTCTTCCTCGGAAGGAGGGAGACCCTCACTCAAGTCTCGGGAAGGTGTG
>NW_022196904.1:26739475-26745457 GCF_008632895.1 Mastomys coucha
AACCTTGGTTTGTGTTGTTTATTTTCTTATGCTTGCCTCCCACCATCTGGTTATCTCTAGTGCTACCTACCCTTGCTAAATCTGACTGGAGCCTTTGATTCTGGTTGTGTTAGAACTCCTCAGAGTCAAGCTGTCTCTGGGATCCTGTGATTCTTGGATCCTGTGATCCTGGGATTGTTAGAGCACCTGGGAGTGGAGCTTCCTCTGGGTGTTGTGGACTGGCTGAGGAGCTTTCGTCCAAGGTCTGCTCAGGACACCAGCCCAGACAGACCGGAAGGTGGTTTTGTGACTCTTAATGTTTTGTTTGATACCAGCTGTTTTTTCCCACATTCTAGTCATTCCAGGGCAAATCAACCAAGCCCTGGAGTACAAAGCAAAGTAGAAGAAGTGCTTATTCATTTATTTTTGTAGTGCTAGGGGATCATAACCACACCTTTGGCTATGCTAGGCAAAAATCACACTTCTATACTTCATTATTTGCTAGCCTGTGGTTTTCTGAGACAGTGCCTTACAGTATGGGCCAAGATGGCCTCAAGCACCTGATTGTCCAAAATCAGCCTATGGAGTCCTAATGTGCATCTGCACAGTCAGAAAGAAGCTGGATCTTTAAATTATCTGTGTGTGTGTATTTGAGTGTTTGAACTGCACAGAAGTACATGTGCCTTCAGAGGCTAAAAGGTGTATCTGACCCCCGTGGACCTGAATTTTCAGGAAATTATGAGCCGCCTAAAGTAGGCTCTAGGAACTGAACTTAGGTCTTCTGTAAAAGCAACAAGCACTCTTGACCATGAACGTTGCTTCAACCCAGAAACTGAATACAGAACCATCTCCAGAGCCATCTCACCACCATGGCTGTTCTGCTCAGTTACATGAAACCAGAGGTGAAATCAGTGTTCTAGATTGTAGCCAAGAATCCAAACAGAAGCAAGGAATTGAACCTCAGCATCAAGAAAGATACAAATATAGATCTAATCTTCCAAGCTCAGAGAACTAATCATGCACTAACTATACCAAAGCTTGGTGGCTTTAAACAGTAAGCATTTGTTATACCTTCTGAGCATAAAGAATTTGGGAACATTTGGTTGAGTGGCTTTGACTCAGTATATCCCCTATGAGACTTGGGTCAGCATGCCATCCAGGGCCTAACTGGGCTCAATGGATCCCATTCCTCAATGAGTCACAAGACTGTTTCTTACCACAGGGAGCTCTCCCTTTGACCGCCTGGCTATCTGAGATTCGTTGGCTCTGATGTCTCTAACTTAGCCTCAGAAGTTACACTCTGTAGAGTAGCGGTTCCAATGCTTTGATTTAATTGGGGATTCTGTGTTTACGACACTGAAGGTCCTTGCCACCAAACATAGATGCCAGTGGCCACTGGCTGGGTGGAAAGAAATAGATGGGACTTCCAGGTCCCTGCAGGCTAGGAGAGAGGAGAGGGCAGGAGGAGGAGAATTGAGATACTTGGGGGAAAGAGACAGAACAGACTCGGAGCTGCAGGGGAGCTTTTCCAGAATGTAGGCAGAAAGGGAAAAGAGCCCATGGAAAGTCAGCCTGACCTTAGGTAGCAAGACCAATGGACTTCACAGAAGGTAACTGGGCAAGATGCGTCCCATTCAAGGCTTCCCCTTTACTTAGAATATCCAGGGTTTTTATAGGTACACGAAAAACCGAAACAGAATCTCCAGGTTACACGATATTTGCATAACATAAACACTGCAGAAAAGGTCAGGTGCCAAAGTCCCCAGCAACAGGGATGTCTTCAGGCTGTCTTCAGGCAGTAGGCATTGTCACATCTGTGTGTGAATGTCCAGGCAGCTTTCTTCAAAGATGAACTGACAGTCCGCAGAGAGCTTTTGTCTTAGCTCCCCAGGTGGTAGCCTCCAAGCAGAGACTGCCAGAGGTCCGATGGCAGAGGTCCGTTGAGGAGGGAGGTAACAGTGTTGAGCTGGGAGTGAAGGTAACAACTGAGCTGAGGGCAGATTTAGAGGTGTTGAGCAAGGAGTAAAGGTAAGGTCACGCTAGTAAAGGTAAGCCTTAGAAGAGCTCAGCCATTGAGCCAGTAAAGCAGGTTAAAAATGAGCTAATATGTATATGTGTGTGTTTCATCTGCAGATCCAAGATAGCTGCTGGGTGGGTGTGCACCTGCGACTCTCCTAGAGCCCAAAGCAGTGTAGTCAAAACTACCCACTACAACACTCCATTATTCTTACTGTACTCTGTTACATCAGTCAGTTCCAGGAAAGACGGAGGTATCTGGGGTCAACTTAGAGGCTGGCTACCACAGTGAATTGAAAACAATGAGGCTGTCTAGCTTGTTACCCTCAGCAGTGTGGTCTAAACCCAGAGCTTCCCAAATGCTAGGCAAGAATTCTACCACTGAGCCACACCTCCAGCCATTGCCATCTAAAAACAATACGAAAACATTAAAGATGTCTATTACACTTGGCTCAACATTTAAGTGCAATAATGTAGATGTTCGATCAACTTGGGTTTCCATGTTTGTAACTGCTGTGAACAACAACAAAACCAAACCCAGCAGTAAAGTTCACACAACAAACTAGAAAATTGTATCTGGAAGCATTTGATTTCAGGAAAGGTAGAGGAAAAAACCTACAATTTCAAAAGGAAATTACAGAAAAAAAGAAAGAAAGAAAGAAAGAAAGAAAGAAAGAAAGAAAGAAAGAAAAGATCATAATGGTTTACTTAGGGCCGTAAGCATAGCAAGTGTTTGAATCTGGCTCTATCCTGCCCTGCATGTTCTCAGAGTGCTCTGTCCTGTTCTGCAAGGTGGGAGCTAGCTCCTTGCCAGTAGCTGCAGGCCACCCAGCAGGAAGTGCACACAGGGATTCCTTACAATCATTACTCTTACTTGTGTGCCAGTAGGCCACCAGGGAGCAGGTGGCTTTCCTTTATGAGGCACTCACTTCACAGCCAAAAATACCTGATTATTCTGTTCGAATGATCCTTCCCAGCTATCTTCATAACAAGAAATGTTCTTATATGATTTATTAGAACATATGTAAAATTCTGAAAGAAAGGGGGAAATTTTGTCAGGTCATATTGCTGTTTTCCTAGGCTCACGAAGTCTTCTTTCAGCCTCAAGTAAAACAAACCCACATATGTTTCTGTTATTCATTGTGGGGGCCCCTGCAAATGCCATGGCCAACAGAGTAACATCATCATGAGGCAGGAAGGAAATCAGGTTCAACACGACTCTATAGATGGTTCAAACATCTAGGGTTTGGCACCAGGCATAGTTTAGGCATAATAAAGTACAGAACAATTTGGGAAAAAAAGTTTGCTGGCATAACACAATCCTGTGTGCACAATGAGGCACAGTTACATTGAAAGTCCATGTCGGGGCTGGTGAGATGGCTCAGCTGGTACGAGCACTGATTGCTCTTCTAAAGGTCATGAGTTCAAATCCCAGCAACCACATGGTGGCTCACAACCACCCATAATGAGATCTGGCGCCCTCTTCTGGTGCATCTGAAGACAGCTACAGTGTACTTATAATAAATAAATATTTAAAAAAAAAAAAAAAAGAAAGTCCATGTCACTTCTTCCGTGAAGATGGATTCTAGAGATAGGCTATATGTATTATCATGAGGAACTATGGGAGGATCTGGTGTGATCTTGGTAGCAGAGATCACTTAGGTTATTAACTGTTTCCTGGCTGTGGGTGCTTGAGGGGAGTGAGGTCTGACCTGGCTCTACAAATCGTGCAGGGGTTGCCTACACTATTAGCCACCTCTGTTTCCAGACTTCCAGGTAGAAAATAGGTTATAGATCTTTTCCCTTGAAAAGACAACCCTGCATGCTTAATATTTCTGGTTTCCCTAGTGCTATCCTGTGAGTGCAAAGACTTTTGTGCTGCCAGCAATTCACTGTTGGGTCTTTCAGTTAAGAGAATAGAGACACTTATATTGAGAGCTTATTTCAGTGGTAGAGAATTTGCCTGCTTTAACCCTTGTAAAACAACAACCTGGGTGCTAGAGATGATTCAATAGGTAAAAGGCACTCTGCCAAACCTGAGAGACTGAGTTTGGTCCCCGGAACCTACCACCAGGTAGGAGAACACTGACTTCTGTAATTTGCCCTCTGTCCTTTGATGAGTGCATAGTGGCACAAAATAGAAACTTGAAAAGTGATTCAAGAAAACAAAGTAATCTGTGTTAAAGTAACTGTTATCAATTTTTTTTTGTTAGACTAGTTTGTTTTACTTTATGTATGTGTTTTGCCTGCATGTCTGCACCACATGCTTCCCTTGTGCCCATGGAGATCAGAGAGGTCATTGGGTTCCCTGGAATTGGAGTTACAGCCAGTTGTAAGTTGCCATGTGGGTGCTGGAATTGAAGCTAGGTCCTCTGGAAGTGGTCAGTGCTCTTAACCACTGAGCCATCTCTCTAGTGCAAAAAATCTACTGCTTTTGCTATAATGATCCAGTGGGAGATCTCACTGTTTTGTAAAACAGAAACTGCCCTAAATCGTGAATTCCAAATAAAAACTAATTAGATTTGTGTCTTACTGTTCTATAAAGCTAAAATTTAAATGGTGCTTCTCTGTAGTTTGCAGAAATACAGTGGGAAGGGGTGGGGGATGGGCATAGAATAGACGGAACCTGTAGGGACCAACAATGGCTGCCTGCCTTTCTGCACTCAGGAGAGACTGGTAGCCATTCAGTCCTCAAAGCTGGGTATCTCAGCAGTGCCACTGTGGAGCTGAAGGCCTGGCAGATTCCTGGAAAGTCACTGGCCTTTGGTGCACATCAGAAGGCTGCAAAAGCTAGGGTCTGATGTCATCAGAAGATTGGAGGGTCACGGAGCAGTACTAGATGGACTAGCTCTCTTTATATCAGGCCACCTGTTGGACAGTGACACACAGAGGCCAGACCTCCCTTCTTACTTAATCTTGACAGACACTCCCAGAACTGTGCTTGCTGGGTGCTTCTAAACTCAGTCAAGTTGGCAATCAAGACCTACCATCATATGACCCATCTCCCTCGTACCCAGGAGACAAGGCACCCCTTTGTCCATGCACCTGTCATTAGGCTCTTACTGTCCCTGTCTGTTAGACTGTCACAGTATTGTGCTTGCTTTCAATAATCCTTACTAGATACCAAAAGGGACCCTAAAATAAAACAGACCCTAAAGGGTTAAAATTTCCCAAGGAACTCCAGGAGGGAAAGACTGAAGTTCTGCCACCAAAGGAAGAGGTGCTTGCCTTTTTTTTTTTTTTTTTTTTTTGGTTTTTTTTTGAGCTTGCCTTTCAAAAACACTTTCACACAGCTCTAAAAGCTTCTCTCTGACATAAATCTCATGTTTCTTGTTTTTGGTTTTGTATTCATTCTCTCTGTGGTGACTTAGGAAAAGAAGCTTGCGGAGCTGGTGAGAAGGCTCAGCGGGTAAGAGCACCGATTGCTCTTCCAAAGGTCATGAGTTCAAATCCCAGCAACCACATGGTGGCTCACAACCACCCACAATGAGATCTGATGCCCTCTTCTGGTGTGTCTGAAGACAGCTACAGTGTATTTATAATAAGTACATAATAAATAAATTTAAAAAAAAAAGGGAAAGAAGCTTGCAAGAGAATGTCGACACCGTGTCTCAGGACCTGACCTGCTGAGAAAGGCAGGGAAACTCCATGCCCCTGATAAAGCTAAACTACTTTCTGCACAGCCCATATTTAAAAACATTTCAGATAAAGATGGTGGTTATGGGGGGGTATGTAAATAGTTCAGACCAAGTGGAGTTCCAGATTGCTAAACTATTCCCTATGCTTGTCTGCCTTAAGCCTAGCCAAAAACATGTTAACTCCAATGAGAGACCCTATGTCAAAGGAATGAGGCAGAGAACGATGGAAGAGGACACCTGGCATCCTCTTTTGTTCCTTCTGCTCATGTGCCAAATACATCCCTACATACGTGTATAACTACACATAAACACACCACACACATACAAAAATAGTGCTTGTTTGCCTGAA
>NW_022196904.1:26745467-26754576 GCF_008632895.1 Mastomys coucha
CACACCACTAGGGTGCAGTGCTCCCAGAAAGCCTGAAGAGGACACTCAGATGCCTCTGGAATTAGAATTCTAGACAGTCGTGAGTTGCTATGTGGTGCTGGAAATTGTACCTCAGGTCCTCTGAAAGAACAGCCCATGTTCATAACTGCTGAGCCATCTCTATAGGTCCCAAACAAAATTTTAAATAAGATGTCAAAAGCAACAAATTATACTTAGCTAGGTTCAAAATGATCCATCAGCTTACATATTCCCTTTCAAAAAACAATTCTCCTCAAAACTCTACCTGACATTGGGCACTGGTGGCTCGTGCCTTTAACCTCAGCACTCAAGAGGAAGAGGCAGGCAGATCTCTGAGTTCGAGGCCAGTCTGGTTTACAGAGTGAGTTCCAGGATAGCCAGGGCTACACTGAGAAAACCTGTCTTGGAAAAACAAAACAAAACAAGAACAACAAAAACAAAGGGGTTTAAACACAGGTACTCTGCATGGGAGGACAATACTCTCCCCAGAAGGTGTAGATTATTAAATGACAATTTCCATGTTTGGATTAGAATACCTCTTTGTCTAGTTGAAGGTCTCTGAAAAGAATTCCTCAGACAGCTGCAGGGGCGAGTATGGTGTGGAGCTGTGTCTCCATTGCACCAATTGCGGACAATCAGAACTTGGTAGTTGTAGAACATTGGGATGATACAAACCCAAGACTAAAAACTTTCCTAGGCTGTTTTTTAACCCCTTTTGTAGTCACACTCATTGCCTATGGCCTGTGTTTGACCGAACATCTTTTTGATTCTCCAGGAAAGCTTCTGGAATGTATTGAGTCAGCAAAGCGATAATTTCTACCCAGAACCAAGAGCATCACCAGACGGCACAGATCTCATTGCTTTACTGTATACTCTGCTTGCATCAAGCATCTACCAATTGCATCTGACAAATATATTCATTTCTGACTTTCTTTGTTCTAGGACTATAAAAACATCATGGAATTACTGTCAGTTGAAATGGAATCTGGTATAGTCTAAACCCATGTTTCTCAAGCCAAGGCCACTCATATCTTTAACTCCAGAATAAACTATCTCAGATCCCCTGTGAGGTGTGAACTGTATTTTTCTGTGAGGACAAAGGTAGAAATTGGTTAGGCAGATCTGAGGACAGGAACTCTGAAAGAAGCACTTCCATTTTTGTCCTCAGCCAGAGGCCAGACATGTTCCTGCTTGTGTCCTGACTGGAAGACAGGATGTCAAATGGGAGCTCTCTGTTTTTGTTTTTTGTTTTCTCTTCTAAATAAACCTCTTTCTAGAATCATGTGTGAGGGTGTGAAAGCCAGTACAGACTATAATCACTTCAGGTGAACAGCTAACCAAAACAAACCCTTTCTTCCTCAAGTTGCTTTTGATCACTGTGGTGGTTTGAATGAAAATGGCTCCCATGTCGGGCGGTGGTGGCACATGCCTATAATCCCAGCACTTGGGAGGTAGAGGTAGGTAGATTTCTGAGTTTGAAGGCCAGCCTGGTCTACAGAGTGAGTTCTAGGACAGTTAGGGATACACAGAGAAACACTGTCTCGGAAAAACCAAAAGGAAAGAAAAAGAAAGAAAGAAAGAAAGAAAGAAAGAAAGAAAGAAAGGAAGGAAGGAAGGAAGGAAGGAAGGAAGGAAGAAAGAAGGAAGGAAGAAAGAAAGAAGGGAAGAAAGAAAGAAAGAAAGGAAGAAAGAAAATGGCTCCCGTAAACCCGTAGAGAGTGGCACTGTTAGGCAGTATGGCTTTGTCAGAGGAAGTATGTCACTGGGGGTGGGCTTCGAGGTTTCAGATGCTCAAGCCAAGCCCAGAGTCACTCTTCCTGCTTCTTGCCCATCCAGATGTGGAACTCTCAGCTACCTTTCCAGTACCATGTCTGCCTGAGTGCTGCCCTGCTTCCTGCTCTGACCGTCTTAGTTAGGATTTCTATTGCTGTGATGAAATGGTTTATTTGGCTTATACTTTCATGTTTCTGTTTAACACTGAAGGAAGTCAGGACAGAATCTGAAACAGAGCAGGAACCTGGAGACAGGAGCTGATACAGAAGCCATGGAGGGGAGCTGATTATTGGCTTGCTCTCCCTGGTTTGCTCAGTCTGGCTTCTTATAGAACCTAAGACCACCAGTCCAGGGATGGCTCCACCCGTAATGGGCTGGGCCCTCCCCTATTTATCACTAATGGAGAAAATGCTTTATAGCTGGATCTCATGAAGGCATTTCCTCAGCTGAGGCTCCTTCCTCTCTGATGACCCTAGCTTTTACGAAGTTGACACACAAAACCACCCAGTACAATGGGGATAATAGCCTAAACCTCTGAACTGTAAGCAAGACCCAATTAAATGTTTTCCTTTATAAGAGTTTCTCTGTGATTGTCAGGCAGTGGTGGTACATTTCTGTAATCTCAGCACTTGGGAGGCAGAGGCAGGCAGATCTCTATGAGTTCAAAGCCAGACTGGTCAACAAAGCAAGTTTCAGAACAGCCAGTACTACCCAGAGACACCCTGTATCAAAACAAAACAAAACAAGTGCTTCTATGGTCAGACCTGGTGTCTCTTCACAGCAATAGAAAGTCTAAGACGCCAGGTGGTGGTGGCGCACGCCTTTAATCCCAGCACTTGGGAGGCAGAGGCAGGCGGATTTCTGAGTTCGAGGTCAGCCTGGTCTACAGAGTGAGTTCCAGGACAGCCAAGACTACACAGAGAAACCCTGTCTCGAAAAAACCCAAAAGAACCCCCCCCCCGAAAGAAAGTCTAAGACAATCATGGTGTTTTATTATAACCATAGAAATCCTAACTAAGTCACCCTAGAAGCACATAAGCTAAGTGTGGTGGCACATACCTGTAATCTCAGCACTTGTGAGGAAGAAGCTGAAGGATCAGAAGTTCAGGATAGAAATGGGTTATATCTAGTTTCTAATTTCATCCTGTCTCCTAAATGACTTTAGAGTCTCTTGAGGTGGGATATTACATAACCTTAGAGGCTGTTGAGAATGGGTGCCAGGGGTCTGTTGAGGCCCACTTATAAAAAGCTATATTATTGTACTCTAATAATATATATTCTGGTCAATGTGTATTAATATATTATAACATGTATAATATATTTATTATACATGATACGTTTATTTTATTTTATCATATGTAACATAAAATAAATACTTTAATATATATTTTAATAATATATATTTCTGGTCAAAAGAATAGAATCTACTCCTGACCCTGGATAGAAATTCTAAACTGCTCTTAGTAATAAGCCATCACATACTCTGCTTTCTTTTCCTTCCTTAGGAGTTAATCCAGCTGCATCTGTCAATCATCTAGCCAGGAGACTACCCTTCAGGAAGGTTGGCTCACCAGAGGTCATGCTAAGCAGAGGGGAGGAATATTTATCTCTTTAATGAGAGAGTGTATTTAACTTCCCCAGAAAGCACACGTCTGTGCAGTTGCTTGCAGAATCTGTCTGCTCTGCATTGCAGATTCTTTTTTCTTTTTCTTCATTTTTTTTTAAAAAATCTTCTTCTATCTTTTAGATACTGGCCAAAGCCTAGGCATGCCTTCCCCTGTGTTCTGGACTTTCTTACTCCTTCTTTCTGAAGCTACACACCCCCTTGCTTACAATTGGCATGGCTTCCCCTCCCCCCCCCACAGCTGTCACTTGCTGGCCCCCTGGTTTTTTCATAAACTATAATAAAATTGTCCTCAAATCTCCATATAGTGAAAGAAGAGAACTGACTCCTGTAATTGGTCTCTGACCCCCAAACAAGTGTCAGGGCACTCACACACACACACACACACACACACACACACACACACACACACACACGAGTGAGAGATAGGTAGGTAGATAGATGATAGATGATAGGTAGGTAGATAGATGATAGGTAGATAGGTGGATGATAGATAAATGACAGATGATAGAGATAGATGATATATAGGTAATAGAGATAGATGGGTAGATAGAGAGATAATACATAGGTGATAGATATAATAAAACTTTGAAGGCATAACTTTGTCTCCTCTCTTCCTGCCAATTTTCTTTTTTTCCTCTCAAACTCTGATAAAGTTGCCCTTGAGCTCTCCTCTGATCCATTTTTAAACTCTTTTCTTATTAATGAGACTAAAAATCTCAAAAGAGAACACTGGGTTCTCTAGTAACAGGAGAATGTGACAGAGGTTTTTTTGCCTTAGTCCCCTCTTCTGCTAAAGAGGAGAGCAGAGGTCCCTGAGAACTTTCTTGTCCTGGATGAGCTGCAGCTCAGTGCCTGGGGTCCTAGAAAATCAAGGGCCATCAAAGCTACACCAGTCCCAAAGCTTCCAGGTCTCTTGTCTCAGGAACTTGAAGAATGAGTTTCACCAACGTTGGGGAGGGTGGGTTTTCTACAGGAGCTTATTATAGGTTCATAGTTGGAAGCTTAAGAGGAGGAAACAAGTGGCGCTCCTGTAGAGCGAAGGTGGGGCTCAAGAGAGGGTTGTCACCAAGGGCCTCTTGCTAATGTTTGGAATGTTCATGCACCTTTCCATCCTAGTGTCTAGACTGGACAGCTGGCCACGCCCTCTCAAACAGCATCCAGCCAACTTCACTAAGAAAGGTGGTAATGAGTGGGGCTGCTAACATGGTCCAGAAGGTAAAAGTGTGTGTTGCCAAACCTGATACCTGACTTTGTTCCCCAACACTTACATGGTGGAACCAACGCCTTCAAGTTGTTTTAAACTTCCACACACATGGAAGTTACACACACATGCACACACAAACACACATACACATAACAACAAATAAAAAAAAAAGCTAGAAGAGGAAGGAAATAATAAATAGGGGACTGGAGCCATGGATCAACAATTAAGAATATGTGCTGATCTTGCAGAGGACCTGAGTTCAGTTCCAGCACCCATGTTGGGCAGTTCACAATTGCCAGTCACCACAGCTCCAAAGATCCAATACCTTCTTCTGGCCTCCACAGGGCTGCAGTCATATGCATATTCACACACACACACACACAGAGAGAGAGAGAGAGAGAGAGAGAGAGAGAGAGAGAGAGAGAGAGAGAGAATAAAATATTTTTTTAAAAGAAAGAAAGATAAAGAAAGCTAGCAAGCAAGAAAAGAATTCAGAACCCAAATCAGTGCTTCTCAAACACTTCTGGCATTACTGACCTCCAGTAAGGACAGAATTATCCACAAAACCAGAGTTGCTTCTAGTTATTAACTACAAGAAAAAGGAAAGCAGCCAGGCATGGTGGTGCATGCCTTTAATAACAGCACTCGGGAGACAGAGGAAGGCAGATAGCTGTGAGTTTCAGGCCAGCCTGGTCTACATAGTGAGTTCCAAGACAGCCAGGGCTAAAAAAAAACAAAAAAACAAAACCTGTCTTAAAAGAAGGAGGAAGAGGAATAGGAAGAAAGAAAGAAAGGAAGGAAGGAAGAACGGGAGAAAGTAAGGAAGACAAAGAAAGAAAGAGAGAGAAAGAAAGAAAGAAAGGAAGGAAGGAAGGAAGAAAGGAAGGAAGAAAGAAAGAAGGGGAGAAAGTAAGGAAGAAAGAGAAAGAAAGAAAGAAAGAAAGAAAGAAAGAAAGAAAGAAAGAAAGGAAGGAAGAAAGAGGGAAAATAAAAGAAAGCACAACAATTGGTTCATGTAAGACAGGAGGCATATACATTACCTTTTGAGAGTGAGGATTAGTAAAAAGGGCCTTGCCTGAAGACATGAGTGGCTGTCGGGAGGGAGAGCATTAGAAAGAAGAGGTACAGGGGCTACTACAGAGATGAGTGTCATCCATCTTCACTGCCACTTTATTCACAGTAGCCACGAAATGGCAAACCCAAAGACTTAGGGATCACAGTGTGACAGCCAAAGGGAAGGTCAGGTGTGCCTTTAGAATATTTTCATTCCTGGCAGAGCTGCTGTATAGTCCTGTGTTCTGTTTCCTAAAGAGCATTGTTGGTGTACATGAATATTAACTTTTGAAAGGATTCCTTACAATACTTGTTTCTGCAGAGTCTGAGAAAACAAAATAAACCAACAAACAAAAGCCAGGCTTCCTTCATACCAGGATCTGAATCCAAATCACAGTGGTTTACTCTCAGCCATTGAAGACCTGGAAAGAGCACAAAGCACCTCTAGTCACCATACCATAAGGCCTGACTCTGGCATCCAGAAGACAGAACAGGGAATCCAGCTCAGCCTTCAAGAGCACTTGCTGCTTTTCTTTTCTGTTTTGTTTTGTTGTTTGAGACAGAGTGTCTCTATGTAGCCCTGGCTGTCCTGGAGCTCACTCTATGGGCTCTAACTCACAGAGATTCTCCTGTTTCTGCTGCAGTGCTGGGATCAAAGGTGTGCCCCATCACAGTTGACCACTGGCTGCTTTTGCCAAGGATTGTTTCACAGTGCTGCTTGCTCACAAACCCCTGTCAGCCAGTTCCAGGGGATCTGATGCCTTCTTCTGGCTTCAGTGGGCACTGCAAGCACGTGGTGCACATGCAGGCTAAAACATCCATACAAGTAAAAAATAAAAATAAAAATAAAAACTTTTAAAGGAAAGAAGAGGTACAACACATCAAAGGTGACATAACAGAGCCTGAAGAGAAAGACAGGCTTTTGTTTAAAACCTGGAGAGGCACTTCATTATGAGTGAAAGTAGGAGTAGGGGGTGGGGCAGAGACAGACAGAAAGAGGGAGAGGGGGAGGGAGGGAGAGACAGAGAAAGGACAGAGGAGGAAAAGAGACAGAAAGAGGAAGAGACAGGGAGGGAGAGATACAGAGAGGAAGGGAGAGAGGAGGAAGGAAAGAGAGACAGACAGAGACAGAGGAAGAGAGAGAGAGGGAGAGAAGGCAAGAGGGAGAGGGAGAGAGGGGAGAAAGGGGTAGGAAGAGAAAAGGAAAAGAGAGAGGGAGAAAGGAAGAGGGAAAGACAGAGATACAGAAAGAGAAAACAAACAGAGATAGAGAGGGGGAGAGAAGAGAAGGAAAGATACACAGAGAGAGAAAGACAGATAGGGAAGAGTAGAGAGAGGGGGAGAGAGATAGATAAAGAAAGATAGAAATAGAGTGAGCTGTCATGGTGGAGATAGGGCTAGCCCAGGGCAGAGGAGGGCCTTTAGGGAAATCCCCTGCAAAGGGAGACCTGGCTTTACTTTGTTTCCAGGGGTGTGGGAAGTTTCTCACCACTTGATTTAGTATAGGAGAGAGATTAGGGGTTGCTCCTAGGCCACAACAGGCATCTTCTCCTTCTTTTTGATTACGTTTATTTTATGTGCGTTGATGTTTTGCCTGCCTATCTGTCTGTGTGAAGGTGTTGAAAGCTCTAGAGCTGAAGTTACAGACAGCTGTGAGCTGCTATGTGGGTGCTGGGAATTGAATCTGTGTCCTCTGGAAGAGTGGACAGTGCTCTTAACCTCTGAGTCATCTGTTGAGCCCCACCAGACAGCATCTTAACTCTGTCCCAGGGAGAAAGCTGCAGCTGGAGAGGACTGATTTCTAGAGGCTGGGGAAGTAGCTTTCTTAAGAGTGTCTCAAATGGCACACAGGAACCTAACACTGACCAAGGATAGAAATCAAAACTCCTTTTTTTCAGCCAGGCAGTGGTGGTGCACACCTTTAATCCCAGCATTTGGGAGGCAGAGGCAGGTAGGTTTCTGAGTTCAAGGCCAGCCTGGTCTACAGAGTGAGTTCCAGGACAGCCAGGGCTACTCAGAGAAATACTGTCTCAGAAAACCAAAAGAAAAAGAAAAAACTTCCTTTTTTCAAGGTCCCTGACTTAAAAATGTCTTGCCTGATTCTATCTCTGTCTTTATCACTCCCCGCTCAGAGAGTTTATGAATAGTAAACATATAGGTTTAGAGCTTTCTCTAAACCTACTTTATTTAGGGTTCTTGAACACTTCAACCTCCCTTCTAGCCCACTGACAAGAGGTAGGGGGAAAGAAGGTTAACAGGAAAAGGGGTTTGTGAGCCTGTTTATAAGTAGTTGTTTGGGGGCAATTCCAGTCTCTGTTGCAAGGATATCAGCGGCCCAGTCCAATGGCAAACACCAAACACAAATCAGCAGCAGTGGCTCAGTGCAGCAGAAACCCCAAGGCAAGAGTCAGCAAGAAATCAGCAAGAATCAGCTGAAACACCCCAAGTTCTTTGGCATGTTTCTCTCTACAAAGTGAAGACCAGCGAAGAAACGAGACGAGCAAAGCACTGCAAGTCATAGCGACGCAAGAGCGTCCTTTTACTGTCTGTGGGGTTCTATTTATACTCTTTCCAAACGTCGTCATGCACCTTTCTCAGGGTCTGCTTCTGCAAAACATCCTCTCGTGTGTCTGTTCCAGCAAAAACGTTCTCTCTAGGCAGCGTTCAGAAAAAACATCATGTGACACAACTGACTTTCCAAAAAAAAAAAAGGTGTTTTTTGTTGTTCACAATAAGCTCCTTTGAAAACACCTGACTTCATAAAATGAGGTGACTTGGGGCTAGAGCCCCAGAAAATCTCCCCCAAATGATAGAGTAGCAGTTCTCAACCTGTGGGCTGTGACCGCTTTGGGGTTGCATATCAGATATTTACATTATGATTCATAGCAGTAGAAAAATTACAGTTATAAAGTAGCAACAAGGTAATTTTATGGTTGGGGGTCACTACAACACAAAGAACTGTATTAATGTTTGACATAGGTGACTTCATGTTAGTGTGGCGAGCTTTCACAAACCTAAAGAGGAAAGCATGGCTTACACCCAGTCAGGAGCACAGGCCACACGGCGATTGGTGCCTGGTGGAGCTGAGCTTGTAGCCTGACATTCATTCTGAGAAGAAATTGTCAAAGTTGAATTTTAGGAAACTCAGTTTCTGTGGGAGAATTTCTTATATTTATGTTATAAAAATAAAATAAAATAAAATAAAATCTTCAGGATTGGTGACACACTCCCTTAATCCCAGCACTCGGGAGGCGGAGGCAAGTTCAAGGCCAGCCTGGTCTACAGAGTGAGTTCCAGGACAGCCAAAGCTACACAAAGAAACCCTGTCTAGAAAACAAAAAACAACATACAAACAAAAAACAAAACACCACTGTGGTCTCCCTCCCCAAAGCCCGGAAGCCCGGACAGTAACGCAGCGCTGTAGAAGCAGCTAC
>NW_022196904.1:26759808-26765384 GCF_008632895.1 Mastomys coucha
TTCCTATCTATTTCTAACTTCGTTTTCCAGGTAACCTACTGTTTATGTTGCTGCAGGACAGCAACACACCACCACCAAAAAAACTTCAGGTCTAGTCACATAACTATTCCAAGTTGGATGAGTAGGGAGTATAGAAGAATTTTATTTTAATGTATCTTTTTCGTATTGAGACACTTCAACTCAGAAATCCACCTGCCTCTGCCTCCCAAGTGCTGGGATTTAAGGCATGAGCCACCACTGCCCGGTTATTTTAATCATGTAGCCCTGACTGACCTGGAACTCTCCATGTAGACCAGGCTAGCCTTGGAGTCCACAGAGATCTACTTGCCTTTAGAGTGCTTGGATTTGCCTGAAACAAACCTGGTGTGGTGGTACACATCTTTAATCCCAGCATTCAGGATGAAGAGGCAGGTAGAAATCTGTTAGTTCCAGACCAGCCTGGTCTACATAGTAAATTCCAGGACAGCCAAGTCTATAGAGAGACTGCCATGGTTTGAATGAGAATGGCCCACATAGGCACATATATTTGGATACTTAGACCCCAACTGATGAACCAATTGAGTAGGAGGTGTGGCTTTGTTGGAGGAAATGTGTTACTTGGAGTAGTGGACTTTGATGTTGCAAAGCCTGGGCTAGGCCCTGTCTCTCTCTCTGTCTCTGTGCCTGCTGCCTGTGGGTCAGGATGTAAAGCTCTCAACCACTGCTCCAGCACCGTGCCTGTCTGCTTCCCACTATGATGATGATGGGCTAACAACCTTCTAAAACTGTAAGCCCCCCAATTAAATGTTCCTTTTAAGGGTTGCCATGGTCATGGTGTCTCTTCACAACCACAGAACGGTAATTACGACAGAGACTTTGTTTCAAAAAAACAAAACAAACAAATGAAGTCTGTAGGAGCATATCCATCCACTTAGACACCCTGATTGTTAAAACTTACATTTTAATAACATAATAACATTTCCAGTTGATAATAGCATTTAAAGTTTTATTGTAAAAGCAATATAACATTAAATAAAAACATTGAAAAAACACAATTCATAACCTCACCACCTTAACAAGTACTTTCATCTCTGTGTATTTCATTGTAGAACTCTCCTACATACCTAATACATACATATTCACACAAGCAACACTCAACTCTGCTTTCTGGCACCAGAATGTTCGAAACACTCTTAAAAATCATTTGACAACAGGAGCTGTTATTTCGAATATTTATATCAGTCATATAAACTTAAGGTCTTAAAATCTTCAAACACTAAAGAACTAGGTTGTCCTCTCTCTTGTAGTTGCAGGGGAAACACCCAGAACTTTCCGCAGGATGAGATGGACATATATAAATGACAGGAGCATTTTCCCAGAAATGTCTGCCATCCCATAAGCCTTTTGCCAGGTCTCAAGAACCAGAAGAAAGTGCATTTGAAGGACGGCTTTGATCTGTGTTGCCCATGGCCAAGCTTCCTGTGTTAATGGCTGCGTATAACAGTACTGCCGAAGAGCACTCGCGGATACCTACAGTCTGGAAGCCTCTGGGCTCTTTTTGCACCCGAGTCTGTGGAGAGTTAAGTCTATTGGTGGGGTGTACACACCCATTCCAATGTTGGTGAAGAAAATTAAGCATATTGTTTAAAATTGCAAGCCAACAGTGGCCTGTCTGAAGTCCTTTCCCTGAGAGGTTATTAATACTGTGTATTATCTGTAATTTTTACTTACTCACAGACATTGTGGTTAGAATCTGTTGATACACCATGGAGATGTGAAGGCTTAGATTTCATGACAGATCCACCATTACACATTAAGACCACCCCCTGCTCCATGGTAGGGAGCTAGTATAGCCCCCAGACATTTGGACAAATAGCAAGGGCTTATCTTCACAGTTTCCCAGAATCCCTTGAGGCGGCCTAATGACTGTGAAAATAAGATTGAATTATTGTACTTTGTATGACTTGGTGTGCAGTGTTCTTGGAGGTCAGAGGAGGGTAACAGATAGCCTGTAATTGGAGTTACAGACAGGCATGAGCTACCCCATATAGGTGCTAGGAACTGAATCCTGGTTCTCTGCAAGAGCAGCACACACTCAGAACTTGTGAGCCATTTCTCCAGCCCCTAAAAATAAATAAAGACTAAGATTCAGGCTTAAGAGTCTGAATCTAAGTTCTTTGTCTATTAAATACTATACACGGACAGCATACACATGTTAACCTCTATTTTCCCTTTGCACTGCTGCCAGTTGAAGCCAGAGCTGTGAGGTGTAGGTCAAGCCCGCTACTGCTAAGCTGTACCCCAAATCCCACGCTTGCTTTTTTAGGGTCTACACTCTACGTGCATTGAAGCTTAAGTGCACTAAGCTTAATTAGTTTTGATTTTTAAAACCAAACACTTGTTATTTTTTGCACATATATTTATTTATTTTATGTGGCAAGGAGGCTGCACACATCTCTCTCTCTCTCTCTCTCTCTCTCTCTCTCTCTCTCTGTGTGTGTGTGTGTGTGTGTGTGTATGTGTGTGTGTGTGTGTGTATGTGTGTAGGTTAGAGAACAACTTTTGGGAGCCTGTTCTCTCCTTCCACCATGTAGGTTCCAGGATGGAACTCAGATTGTCAAACTTGGCAGTGAGCGCTCTTAGCACAAGCCGCCTCACCAGCCTGACTTTTAATCTTTTAAAACTACTTTTCAAATATATTATTTTCAGTTATGTGTATGTATGTGTATCTCTGTACATGAATGTTGGTGTCCACAGAGGCCAGAGGTGCCTAGTCTGCCTGGAGCTGGAATTATGGGCAGTTGTGAGCCACCCAGTGTGGGTGCTGAGAATTGAACTTGTGACCTCTGGAAGACCAGCATGAGCCCTTAACCCCTGAGCCATCTCCTCAGCCCCTAAACTATTTTTAGACAATAATCACTAGATGACAGGATTACATTCCATGGGGAGATATATACCTACACCAACCAGCAAAGTAAAAAGTCCCAAACCAAACCGTCCAACAGAATAAGCCTGTCTTACTTCGGTGCCATCTGCTAGACACCTTGAGCTCACAAGGGCTCCACAAGGGCTCCCAAGACCCCAGTGCCACCAGGGGAGGATGTGAGGCACAGGGGTATCAAAGGACTGGAGGTGCTTGGAGAGAGGCAGAGTTCTCTGCCCAGGGTATATGGTGGGCCCTCAAGGGAGAGGCATACCCCAAGGGATGCAGAGGTAAGCTCTTCTTACAACATTTTCCTCATCAACTTCTTATACACAGGAGCTCAGAGCCTTACAAAGCATCCATCATACAACATACCAAGAGGAAAGAACAGCTTACAAATGGACCAGAGTGTACATCAGGGGGAAATGCTACATTACCAGGGACCTCATACAAATTCAACATCTCTTCAGCCAAAACTGCTTAACAGAATCATACATCCTTTACACAGCATCCTGTAAACCATAGGGAAATCACAAAGCTCAGGCTTTAACCCTCTCTACCCTAAGTATTTTTCCTTGTGGCATTTAAAAGCAACTTTTATAATACATAAAAAAGAAATCATCCAGCTGGCTATGGGGGCCCACACCGGTAGCGTATTCTGAAGAGGCTAAGGCACGAAGACTCACCACTTTGAGGCCAGTCTGGGCTAGACATTGAAAGCAAGGCAGGGTGGCACATGCCTTTAATCCTAGCACTCAGGAGGTAGAGGCAGGAGCATCCAGGAGCTATCCTAGGAGTTCAAGGGCAGCTTGGTCTATATACTGAATTCTAGGACAGCTAGGACTACACAGTGAGATCCTATCTTAGAAAAAAAATTATCTGGGCATATTCTTGCTGCAATATGACTATTGTAGTCATTAGTAGTTCACTGCTGCCTCATAGCCCATTCCCTTGATACGTCCCAAGTTTCTGCCTTTTTAATATTAGTTAATCCATTTTGGGGGTACAAGGATTGAATCTGAACTTCAGGCACACTCAGCAAGTGCTCTGCCATTAGGTTGTAAGCCCAACCCTCTTTGCGTCTTTTATTTTGAGAGAGAGTCTAAGTTGCCCAGGCTGGCTTTGAAGTCACACTCCAGCCTAAGCTAATTTTGAACTTGTGATCTTCCTGTATCATTGTGAAGTAATAGGCCTGCGCAAAACCCAGTGTACTCGATGCATTTTGAATTTTTTTCTTGTCAATTGTCCCAAGTATGAGATCATATCAAATGTCTATAGAAGATTAGTTACCTCAACAGCCAGGTATGAATAGAACCAGGATTCTATCAGCAAGCTAGCTCATGAACACAAGTAGACATATTAGCTAGTAAATAGTCAGTTTTACAAGGCAAGAAGAGACTTTGCCTATGTCCTGTAGCAGTTTTCTTAGACAGCATCATAACACCAAGGAATTCACCTCATGTTTAACATTTTCAATCTTGGTGAGTTTCCTGGGTTCACAGGTCTACAGGAATGTTTTAAGTCAGCCTTTTGCAATGTTGCAATGAATTTCAGTCATCTAAGAACCATCACAGACAGGTGGGCATCTGATGACACAGCTAATTAAATATCCAAGGAATGGCTAAGGGGTAGAAAGAAAGAATGGCAATAAGAAGCTTATTTGTCCCTGTTGCTCTTAACACAGTGGTCCTCAACCTGTGGGTCGTGATCCCCACAGGGGCCACACATCACATATCCTACATACCAATTTTTGCATTATGATATGTAACAGTAACAAAATTTACAGTTCTGAAGCAGCAACAAAATAATTTTATGGCTGGGGGCGGAGGGGAATCATCACAACATGAAGAATGGAATTAAAGGGTCCCAGCATTGGGAAGGCTGAGAAACACTGTGTTAATGAATTACTCAGTACCAAATGGCTGCGTCTTCAAAACACTCTGCAGAACAGTTCTAAGAAATTTATTTATATTTGTGTATGTGTGTGCACTCGCATCAAACATGTGCAGATACTCATGGTGGCCAGAAGAGGGCGCCAGATCCCCTGAGTTACTGGTGGCTGGGACCTGACCCACAGTTCTTTGTAGGAGTAGCAAGTGCTCTTAACTGCTAAGTCTCTTGAAAACTCCATAAGAACAGAGAGCTATAGTCTAGAAATAGCAGGACGCCTTCACCAACTGGTTCTTAGATTTCCTAGCACGTCACCAAATGCCTTGAGACTTCTCTTGCCTGAGAAATGAGTCTGTAGAGAAAGTGACAAAGACCCAACATTGTGGTTTGTGTGGGAGGCAGAGTTTAGTTAAGTTTCTATATCATCTTAAAGTGGTACCTAATCAGAGTCACCTAGCCCAGAGGAGGCAGGAACTCTTATTAGTAATGATTGTAAAGTGTTCAACTGGTTGTAAGACCTATGGGTCTCTTAAAAAGCACAATCAAACACACCTGCAAACAGATTTCACGTTTCCTTTTTGAGGCACCAGAACGAGTATGAAGAGAGTGCATGTGACATAGAGTGGAGGTAGGGAGCAGTGCCTAAAACCAGGCGCCCAGATAACAATCCTGCCTCTATTTTCCTGTGACCTCCCAAGTTGACCTGGTAAAAGAATACTCCTGGTCCTCTTTCTCACTTAAACAAATCATCACCATCACCATCACCATCACCATCACCATCCAC
>NW_022196904.1:26765523-26801511 GCF_008632895.1 Mastomys coucha
CCACTCCCCACCACCACCACCACCACCATCACCACTCACCACCACCACCACCATCACCACCGCCACGTATTTATGGGGGCTTGCATGAATGTACACATGTGCACCACCTGCATGCAGTTTCTCAGGAGGCTAAAATAGGGTGTTGGATTATCTGGGACTGAAATTGCAGGAGTCTGTAGCCACCAGGTAGTGCTGAGGATCCAGACCAGGTCCTCTGGAAAAGCCACCAGTGCTCCTAACCACTGAGCCATCAATCTAGCCCCCTCTTTCTCACTTTCAGAGGTTAAAAAGAAATCCCATTTCGAGCCAAGCAAATCTTTGCTTTCGGTTCCAAATAACCATTTGAAAGTCAAATGCATCTGCTTTCTCCGCACTTCCCCAGGACTATGAAAGAGCCCCCCCCCCCCACACACACACCAGGAAGGAAGGCAGAGAGCATTTCTTACGTCTAGTCCTTTACTGGTGGAAAGCAAGGGCCGTTTCTGCCTTTTATGTGGATTATTCTGGCAGTCTTAAAATTCAGTCTCTCTTCAGGATTATAGATTTAAAATTTTTAGTTTTGGTTACGTGAACATAATGAATAGTGCATCCATGAGGACAAGTACCTGAGGAGTCCAAAAGAGGGCGCTAGACCGCTCCTAGAGCGGGACATACAGGCAGTTGTGAGCTGCTGGCCGTGGGTGCTGGGAACAGAACTTGCATGCTCTGCAAGTGCAATACTTGTGTGTGTGTGTGTGTGTGTGTGTGTGTGTTACAGGGTATCTCTGTGTAGCCCTGGCTGACCTGAATATCATTATGTAGACCAGGCTGCCCTCCAACTCAGAGATCCTCCTACCTCTACCTCCAAATACTAGGATTAAAAGTGTGTACCACTATGTCCCGACACAATACACACTTCTGTTAAACCATTTGTCTGGTCCTCAGGGTTTTAGAAAAAAGTAGATGCAGATTCATATTTAGTAGACTACATGTACAATATAAAAGTTCTCTAAGCTTGACTCACTTGGCATATATGAGCTTGTGGCCCAGTTTCCTTTATACAAAAATAAACAAACAATCCAACTTTGGTACTAATGTGCTAAATATTCTTTCATATAGTGTGTGTGTGTGTGTTGTGTGTGTGTGTGTGCTCGCGCTCGCGCACATGTGTTTAAAGCTCCTTAAATTCCAAATTAAAGCTGTTACGTTTTGAACTCAGCTGCCAGGCTCACAACCCCCAGTTACTAGTGATACCAGCATCGCCCTTCCCTGTAACACGGGGTCAGACAGTTGGGCAGCTCTCTAGAAAACTAGCGCTCCTATTGGCTATCGAATAAATTCCAGGGATAGATAGGATTAGAGCTTCAAAGAGGATTCCCCAGCCTTCCCTCAAGGGAGGGTCAAACACTGTAGTCTAATTCTGGGATAAAGTAAGCTGGTGAGAAGGAGAACGTGCCTGTTTACATAGCACTGTAGCCCTTCCCGAAGCAGCAGCATCCTGTCCCTCCCCCATCTGGGGATGAGTAGGGAGCGGTCTTCTTTTGAAGCAAGTGTGCAGTGGATCCACCGCATCAAATTGAAACGACCTTCTTGGTTGTGACCCTAAATGAGGTCACAACACAAAACCTCTCGTAGCTGCAGCTCCTGGTGACTAATAGGCAATCTCTGCCAAGTGCAGTAGTGTACCACAGAGAAAGCACTTTGCACAAACCTCTATCAGTACACTCTCCCAAAGCCTGGGCCCCAAAGGATTAAGGTAACAAACCTCACGCACATCTTACTGTAATTGTCTAGGGAACAAAATGGCCCCCACCACTATGCTTGATACAACCCCACACCTTTACCAAATTGTCTCGTCTAAAGTAGAATGAGAGCTACCAACCAGCCCGAGGGCACCAAACTTGAGATATACGTATTAACCCATCAAACTCAAAGGGATCTGGGTTCATTGTGGACCGATTTCTATTAATAGGAGGTAAAGCTCCGGCAGACATTAGAGGTAATAGCCTGACTGCCTTGTGCTCTTAACTCCTCTTGGGCCAGCATGTTAAAAACAAAACAAAACATGTTTTGCCCAGGCAGAGTTGGGCCTTGAAAGGATCATGTTCTTTCGCACACATCCGGGCTCACTACCTCTCTCCTTAACGGTTCAAACCCCAAGCCCATGCCTTGGAAAGAGAAGGAGCAGCGGACGGCCGTTTGATATCAGTCAGCTCAGCTTTGCCACACATAAGGCGAGGGCCACAGCCACCAACAGCACGGCGCTGAAAACGGTGGCAGCCAGGGCCTTGCTGGGGTCGCAGGGTCCCGCGCGCTCTTCCACCGAAATGCCACCGGCGGAGGACGCGCCGGCACTGGCACCGGACAGGAGTTCCGCGCCTGCCGCTTGTCGCGCCTGTACAGTCCAGCGGGGCACGTTGACTTTCATTTCCATGTCGTCGATCATCTCGCCCACCTGGAGGACTTCGCGCTCCAACTGGGGCAGATCGGCGACATCAAAATCGCTCTCGGCTTCGTGCCGCAGGCTGCGGGCGCTCAGAGCGCGCGCGGCTACGGCAGAGGAGCGGCCGGCCACCCCAGTGCGAACAAGTGGCCGGCGCGGCGCGTGCAGCGGGAAGGAGGCTCCCAGCGCCAGTGCGCGCTGCATGTAGGCTTCGAGCAGGTCCAGGCAGCCCGAAAAGGCCACCCAGAGCCGCTCAAACTCGGCGCGCTCCTCGGTAGCTAAGCTCCGGTCGCGGAGCACGACGGTCAACCGGGCACCGGTGGCCATGGCCAGTTCCCGCGCCTTCTGGCGGGTCTTCTGCAGCTCTTCGCGTAGGTCCTGCGTGTCCGCGGAGCCGCCCACAGTAAGCACTAAGTGATGGTAGCACGCTGTGGTCTTGTTGAGCGCGTCCAGCAGCGCCTTGCACTCCTCTCTGGCCATGGCGCTGCCCTCGGGCGGTGGTGCCCCACTTGCACGCTTCAATGTCGCAAGTCGCCTCCAGCCCTGATGCCAACCTTGGGCAGGGTGGACTGAATGCTCCTCATGTCCTCGCCGCCGCTCTCAACGGAGTTCTCCAGAGACCCTCGACGTGCGCCTCCGCGGTCCCCACGGGCAGAGGCAGTCCGGTTACCTGCTCCCCATCCGCTCCTGCATTTTTCCCAGACGCGCTCCGGGTCACACGTAGTATCTTTGCACAACTTTCTTCTTCATGGGGGCTCCCTGAGAAGCCCAGAGTGCAGACCCCATCCTTGATCGACCCCAAGTCTCCAAGCTGAGCCGCGCGCCTTAGCCCAGGCCAAGGGCAGCAGGATCCAGTTTCCTAGGACACGCCTCCAGCCGCTGGTCTAGGCGGGGAGCTTCCTCCCCCACCCTCTGGACCAGGGGTAGGCGGGGCCCAGACCAGGGAGGTCAAGTGTGGCTCTCCCTCTTCTGCCGACCATTATAATTCTAGAACCTTAGCGCCCTGCAAATCCAAGTTGTCTTTTTTTCCTACTTTGCAGACGAGGAAAAGTGAGACTCAGTAGAAAGAATGCTTAGCTTATCGCAGCCCATGCTACTGAAGGGAAAGGACCAAGGGACACTGTATTCTCAGACCCTGTAGGCAATAGAGTAGGGTGGTTCGCAAGACTGGGCACCTCCAGTCTGCATCACCAGAAGCACAGACCGATCGGCCGAGTAGGATTGTTACTTAGATGGGCCTCTCTTTCTCCATCGCGCAGTCCATTTCAGGGACCCACTTTGGACCCCACCCCTAATATCAGATCTTCCTTAGGTCCCGCCTCTCGAATTCTGAGCACGCGCACACCCTGACTCTAGGCGGGGCTATCTTGAGTAGGAAGCGCGGAGTCGCCTGGGCCCCACCCCCGACTGAACTAGACTTACTGATTGCTCTGTTTACATGTCAGTCTCGGATAAAATGACCTCTTATTGGACAGACTGGAGTAGGGTTCCGCCCAACGGTGGAGTAAAGAGGTAGGCTGAAGAGTGGAGCCACCGCACCCGGGTGGTGGGCACTCAGGTCCCAGCCCTGGGCTCGGGAGGTGCTGTCGTAGCACAGAGGTGAAACTATGTAGCCTCTTAAGTAAGTGTCTTCTGCGGGTATCCTCCAGCGCCTCCCTACTCTGGAGAACGCTGAGGTCGGGCGGGGCCTGGGAGCGGAAGGGGGAGGGGCTCCCCGCTCTGAGGGGTAGCCCCTGGCTGGGCTCATGGGCCCCCGGGGCCCGGACCCGTTGCGGGCTGAGCCTCCCAGCTCTCCCGTTCCTCTGCTGTCCGCAGCGCGGCGCGCACGTTGTCCACTGCGTCCAGAGGGAAGCCTTGGCGGCGCGGAGAATGCATCTGTTCCTGGGGCTCCACGGCAGGCCCGGGTACCCCTGGAGCTGGGACTTGGGGCAGTGGGCAGAGCCGTAGCTCTTAGGCCATATGGCCTGGGAGGTTTTCCGATGGCCAAACTGGGTACTGAGGGAGGAGGCTGTGTGTACAGGTCCGGGTCTAGGCCAGCTGATTTGAGTTTCCGCGGGGCCTGAAAGTGAAGAGGCTATCTCTGCCTGCTTTACACGTGGCGAGATCCTCTTGTCCTGTAGGTAGAGAAGACTTAATGAAAAACCCAGGTACCCAGAGACGTTCAATTACTCAGAGTCTGTTCAGTTTCTTGGTTGAAAACGGACTGCCCAGAGGCGCGCGCGCCAGGCGGTGCCCCTCCAGCCTCTCCTCCAGCTTCAGGGGACGTGGACACTCAAGGCGGGGTGGGTGGCAGTGGAAGCAAGTGACACATCATCATATAGGAGTGAGAGGCTCAGGGTGAGAGAGGCTGGTGAGACTGGACAGACATAGTGCTCAGTGGCTGGGATTTCTGTTTGATTCTGTGGAGAGATGCTCCTGTTTTCATTAAACATTCAGTAAACTTCCCATTGATCCTGAGCGAAAGCAGCACATAGTAGGGTTTTGAGAGTCCCTCAGTGTAGGCCATGGTGGTGGTATGCCAGCCGATAGGATCTAGGGCCCTGAACCCCAGTACTTCCTGTCACTCAGGGGTCTGTCCTTCAGAAGTTGGGTGCTGTGGGACTTAGCCATTCTCGGGATGGGGGGGCGGGGTGATGATTGCAGCCATGCAGGAGCCACCCCAATGGGTTTTGATAGGGGGATAGGTTTTGCGACCAAATGGATGGGAGGAGAGAGAACCCATCCCTTTGGGAAGCTGTGGGGGCATGGGGAATGATGGGATTTCGAAAATAGACAAAGTCCAAACACCAAGCATGGACCATTCAGCTTGTTGGGGGCCAGTAGAGGGGGTGGCAGAAAGAAAGACAGAAGAATACTACGTAGACCTCACTGTTGGAGAGGTCACTTGGGTGTGGTTCACCAGGACAGGTATGTGTGCAATCTGGGGGGCAGAGGAAGAAGATGGATGAAGGAGTAGTTGTTGGGAAAGCAGCCAGGGTCTTGGAGTTGGGTGAGGGTGTATTGCTGGGTTAGACCTCGGGCAAGCTCCCCCCAGCAGGCAGCATTTCTAGGAGAGCAGCAGTGGTGTCTGCACACAGGGCCTGGGGTCAAGGTCATGAATGGGCCTCCATGTGCTTACCGGACTGTGCTGTCCTCATACCAGGCCCCGCTGCAGGCTTTTTGTTATTGATTTGTCTGGGTGCTGTTCAATGATTTTGTGCTGTTAGGTCACTCCCTGGTTATTAGCCGGTGACATTAGGTTGGTGTCCAGTAACATCTTCCTCTCCAAGGGGTGCCGATTATAGATGACAGACCTAGAGAGGAGTCAGTTCAGAGGAATCTGGATTAATGTGTCGTGAGGTTGGCCATCTTTGGGAGCCACTAAGAGCCGGCCCTCTGAGTGCCTGCCTATCTGCCTGAGATCCTGGCAGGGAGATGGGTGCATAGCTGTTCCATCTGCAACTCCAGGGAGCAGGGTGATAGGGTGATTCTGAGCAGTGATCATACCCCTCCAAACTTAAACTGCTTCCCTGATCATTTCTCCCTCACACCACAGGTTCCAGTGTCACCCTGTTTGACCAGCTTTGAGCACTTTTTATTTTTACCTTCTTGGCTGCTATCTGGGATTAACCCTTCACCTACCTGGGAGAGGCAGCTCCCCAGGTCCTCTCGCTTCCTCTTAGCCTCGAAGTGAGCTGAATGTGGGTGTTAAAGCTGAGTGCTTTAACACAGGGTTTACGGACAGTATAGCCCCATCTGTAAATTTTACAAGGCCAGAAGGACTAGGGACCAGAAAGCACAGATTACATCCCTGGGCTTCATTTGATATTAAAAATAGATGAATAGAAACGGTTCCCTTTTTATCACCACCCCACCCCTCCCTTTGAATCACTTGGAAAGTGTGCATGATTAGGGTCTTTGGTTCTGAACCTCTAAGGGTTCCTGTAACGTTTCTGGGAGGCATTGTCTCCCCAGGCTGGATTCTGCAGAGCAGGGCTGTACCCAGTCCCCAGATGGCTCCCGGCTACCCAGACTCATCTGAGTTGTGAGGACAGCCGAAGACCACAGAACCACACGGCAGTGTGCATGCTGTCTCCTGCAATGTTCAGACTTTCTCCACGTGGCTCGCTTGTTCACAGGGTAGCTGGTGTCAGGTGGCTCACATTCCAGGGTATTTGACATTTCTGACTCATGCTACTGACTCTTCTGTCAATTTTCATTTGAGGTCTGTCAGGGATGGTCCGGTGCCCCTTGGTTTTGGATTCTTAAGACTTCTGTGAACGGAACTCACAACCTCCTGAACCCTTAGCGTTGCTTTGGTCCTCATCTCAGTGTCTTCCCCATCCCCTGCTATTCCTTTTCTTTTCTGGCCATATCTCCTTGCTGGGGAGTGACTGAGTATTTTGCCAGTGTCATGTGTCCTTCCCCAGCTTTATCTCACCATCACGTACATCCTGTTTCTCAAGTGGTTTTTATCTGAAGCACCTCCAGCTGTCACACTATGCCCCATGGAATCAACTATTAGAAACCAGGAAGAATGCTATTCCCTTATGGCTTTGTCTGCCCAAAACTTCATTCTCTGCTTCTCTTGGGGGGGAGGGGTATCATGAGCGGATTATCTGGCTCCAGCAATAATTGAATTCAATGAATCAGACACCTGAACCATCGCCAAGATCTCCCTGGGGGCCTGAGGAGGGATTACTTACACCCACTTTTTTTTCTTTTAGACTCTTCTTAAAAGTTCCTTTAGATCCTCCTGTGGGAGGAACTAAGGCCCCAGTGAGAAGAGTGGGGCCAGTAGTCAAGTCAGCTCTCACTGGGCCAAGAGATTTGGTGTTGGGCCTGTGTGGCTATCTGTCAGGCAAACTTTTTTATCTGGGTAGATGGAGTTTACGGTCTTGTGTGTATGTGTAGAAATCGGAGGACACGAGCTGGAGAGAGGTGGCTCTGTGGTTAAAGAGCACTGGCTGCTCTTGCAGAGGAGCCAGGTTCAATTGCCAGCTCTTACATGGTGGCTCACAACCATCTAGAACTCCAGGGGGTTATGATGCCCTCTTCAGGCTTCTACATGTGCCAGGCATGCACATGATTCACAGTCATACATGTCAGCAAAACATCCGTGCACTTAAAATAATAACAAAAATAATAATTAAAAAAAGAAGTTAGAAGACAGCTTGCAGGAGTCAGTTCTCTCCTGGGGATCGAACTCAAGTCATCAGGATTGGCAGCAAGTGTCCTCATCCACTGAGCCATTTATCTCATGGGCCACATTCATTTTAATTTTAAAGTGATGATTTTTTATTAAAAGTGTACTTTGAATAGGTTACAATATATAAACTCAGTTTTAGCTTTTTTTTGTTTTGTTTTTTGTTTTTTTGTTTTTTTGAGACAGGGTTTCTCTGTGTAACCCTGGCTGTCCTGGAACTCACTCTGTAGACCAGACTGGACTCGAATTCAGAAATCTGCCTGCCTCTGCCTTCCAAGTGCTGGGATTAAAGGTGTGCGCCACCACTGCCCGACTTGTTTTTTTGTTTTTTTTGTTTGTTTGTTTTGTTTTGTTTGTTTTTAATGTGGCTACCAGACATTTATAGCAGGCATGGTGGTGCACACCTGGAGTCTCAGATACTTAGAGAGTAGAGTTACAATGATCACATGAGGCCAGGGGTTTGAGGTCATAGGGTGCAAATAAAAACAAGTACAGTTGGCTGGCAAGGCGGTGCAGTCAGTAACCTTGAATCCATCCCCACGACCTGCCCTGCCCACATTTTGGAAGGGGAGAACTAAGGCCCAGGAGTTGCCCTCTTGACGGTCACATGCACACTGTAGCACATGTTCCTCACCCATGTGCAAAAGCAAAAAAAGTAGAAAATGTAATAATTCAAACCAAATACACTAAGATTTCTATTTGAAAATGTAATAATTCAAAACAAAACGAGTGCAATAAGAATTTCCATTTGACCATCTGGTCTGTGTCTATAACCCTATTTTTTTCCTACCTCTTTTTGAGTAGCTCAGGTCTAGGCCATTGAAACTGAGTAGGGCGAGGAAATAGCACACGAGGACTTGGGAGTGTGGCAGAGACAGCTTTCCCAACTGGTGTGAAACACAGAGATGGTGCCAAAAGCGATGTTGGGACAATCGGCTTACCATATGGAAAAATGAAATTAGCGGCCGATTTATAGCATATGCAAAAATAAAATCCAGATGGGTTGGAGATGGGGATGTGAGAAAGTTTAGGGTTTTTAGATGTTCCAGGGGCTATGCTTGTGGAATTGGAGGGGTCCTGGTTTCAGGAGGCCTTTGCTGTGTAACCAAGTCAGAACTTGACAGCTCCCAGCTGCCCTCATTTTGTTATTCTCTGGATGTTTTCGTTGGCATAACCGTGAGACTGCATTTTGTTCCCGCATGGCTCAGTTCATTAGATCACACGGGCTCGTCTCTCTCCCTTCCATGGTTTTTCCCTTTCTTGGGCTGTTTCCCAGCATGCTGTCCTCAGGGTATATTGAGAATGAGGGTGGAATATACAAGGCCCCTTGAGGCTGATGCTCAGAAGCCATAGCCAGTTAAGTCAGGCCATACAGTTGACTCAGGGTGAAAAGAAAAGACATGGAGAAAGCTGGGCATAGGGTGGAGACTCTAGTACAATTCCAGAGCTGGGGACACTGCAGTAGGACAGCCCCAGAGCTGTGGGAACTGTGGTAGGAGGATCCTGATTGTGAGGTTAGGTTGGGCTGCATACATAGTGAGGTCTTGCTTCAAGCAAAACAACAAAAACAAAGTGGTTGGGCATTTAGGTCATTGGTATGGAGTGCTTGCCTAGCAAGCGTGAGGAGCTCTGAGAGGGGGGGAAGGGCCGTGTGCACTCATGGTAGCACACGCATGGGTTTGTGTGTCACTACAATCAAAAAGCACAAAAAAGGCCGGGCAGTGGTGGTGCACACCTTTAATCCCAGCACTTGGGAGGCAGAGGCAGGCAGATCTCTTTGAGTTCAAGGTCAGCCTGGTCTACAGAGTGAGCTCCAGGTTGACTGGGATGTAGTGAGGGCCCTGTCTCTATTCACGGCTTTCCCCTCCCTTGTTGCAGGAAGCTCACTTGGATCCCCCTGCAGTCCATATGGCTCTGTATGATGAAGATCTCCTGAAAAACCCTTTCTACCTGGCCCTTCAGAAGTGGCGCCCTGACTTGTGCAGCAAGGTGGCCCAGATCCATGGCATTGTAAGTCTACCGGCTTCACGTGTGAGCAGTGTCAGGAATGTGGCAGGCGAATGAGACATTTAGAGGAAGTCAGTTACAGAGCTGTGGAGTTAAACGAAGCCCTGTGGTGTTCCACCCACCCCCCCCCCCGGGGGGAGGTGTTACCCAATATTGGATTTGTGCTTGAACAGTGAGGGGCCACCTCAAGCTCCTTCCTGGATGAAGTGTCCTGAGACTGAAGCCTGGTGTCTTAGGGTTTCTATTGCTGTGATGAAATACCATGACCAAAAAGCAAGTTGGCAAGGAAAGGGTTTATTTGGCTCACAGTTTGGCACTGTTCATCACTGAAGGAAGTCAGTGCGGAACTCAAAACAGAGCAGGATCCTGGAGGCAGGAGCTGATGCAGAGCCATGGTGGGTGCTGCTTACTGGCTTGGCTCACATGGCTTGCTCAGCCTGACCAGGGATGCCATTGCCCAGAATGGACTGGGCCCTCTGCCATCAATCACTAATTAGAAAAATACCTTACAGCCAGATCTTATGGAGGCATTTTCTCAGTTGAGGTTCCCTCCTCTCAGATGATGCCAGCTTGTGTCAAGTTGACATAAACCAGCCAGGACATCCTGTCTCTAAACTCTTGCCCCTCATCTAGGTAGATCGTACCTTCGTCCTGGTACTCAGCTCCCTTACTTCCTTGTTGTCTGTGAGTGCTCCTAGAACGCAAGTATCGTAGTCCTCCCTGGTTCTCAGCAGTCCTCCTCTGTTCAGCTGAGTACTCTCCTGTGGAAGCAGGGAGCATGTGAATGCATACAGAGTGGCATGGTTAGTTTTAAATGCTCCTCAGCTTCTGCAGAGGACCCAGGTTCAGGTCTCAGCACCAGCTTAATAATTAAGTCAAAATATGTCATCTTGACATACCTAGAATAACCTGAGGAGAAAGTCTCAATTGAGGAATTAATCAGGATCAGGCTGGCCTGTGGCTGTGTCTAGGGGGAGGATTGTCTGCTTGTTAACTGATTCAGGAAGACATAGCCCA
This sequence comes from Mastomys coucha, assembly GCF_008632895.1. NCBI lineage: Eukaryota > Metazoa > Chordata > Mammalia > Rodentia > Muridae > Mastomys > Mastomys coucha. The sequence continues at coordinate 26,776,155 of NW_022196904.1, forward strand.
GTGTGTGCTACATTGTTTCATGAGCCTTGAACTTCGGAAGCCTGAAGAAAACTAGCTGGGGCATAAGCGACAGCAAGCAGGCAGCATGGTGCATCTGTTTCTTGATGTTTGACAGTGGCATAATGTGACTGTCTGCTAGATTTCCTGGCTCCACATCCCCCCAGTGATGGCCAGTACCTGGAAATCTAAGTCAAGTAAATCGTTTCTTCTCCTATGCCACTTTAGGTCAGGATTTTTTTTATCCCAACAACAGGAAGGAAACTAGGCTATAGCCACATCTCAAAAGCCTCCAGGGTGGGGCCAGGGAACAGGAATAGAAGAAGCATTTGGGAGCAACGGTGGCATTGGGAACCTGTGCTGCCTGGAGTGGGCACCCCCATGTCTTGGTGTTGCAGATCTTCCCAGTACTTGGGTTGGGAGCTTTAGTCAGTTTTCTTGATAATGTGACAAAATGCTTAGCAGAAACCACCTAGTGGAGAAGAGTTGGGTGTTGAGCTTTCTGTCTTCTAGTGAGTGGATCTTTGTGTGGTGGTGGGAGTCTGTGATGCAGGATGTTCTTCACCTCAGGGTCCGGAGGGAAAGTGCAAGGGAGGGAATAGAGACCAACTTAGTCTACAGGGGCATGCCTACCAATGACCTGCTTCGACCAGGTAGGCCCCCACAGCCTAAGCTTTCAGAGCCTTCTCAAAAGGGCCACTAGCTGGGGACCAAGGCTCCAACATGTGAGCCTGCCTATGAGGGAACATTCCTCATTTGCACATTAGTGGTTGTCCTGGCTTGTGTCTCTCATGAAGGGAAGTCGGGGCAGGAACTCAAGGCAGGAACAGAAGCAGAGACCACAAAGGAGTGTGGCCTTCTGGCTTCTTCACCATGGCTTGCTTAGCTGCTGTCTTCCACAGCCCAGGACCACCTGCTCAAGGATGGCTCTGCCTACAATGGGCTGGCCCTCTCACATCAGTCGTTCATCAGGAAAATGCCCACAGTCCAGTATGGTGGAAACCTCTTTTCAAGTTGAGGGTCTTTCTTTCCAGATAACTCTAGCTTGAGTCAAGTTGACAAAAAAAAAAAAAAAAAAAAAACCAAAAAAAAAAAACCAACCAGGGTAGTAGGTGGCGGCGGCAGTGTTGTCATCATTGTCATTGTTGTCTTCCTCTCTCTTCCTTTTCCTCTCTCTTGCTCTTCTTCTTCCTCTTCTCTTCTTCTTTCTCTTTCTCCTCCTTCTCTTCTTCTTCCTCCCACTCCTTCCTTCCTCTTTCTTCTTTTCCTTTTTTATTTTTTTAAAATCAGTGCCAAAGAGGAAAATCAGGATTTTGTACATGCCAAGCAGGGGCTCTACCACTGAGCCATTGCCTGAAGCCCCTCACTAGGAGAGTCTAGGCAAGTGCTCTACCACTGAGCCACACCCCCAGACCCTCACTGGGAGAGTCTAGGCAGGGGCTCTATCATTGAACTATCCTACTATCTTATGTGTGAGTTTGTGTGTATGAAGGCAAATCTGTATGTGTATGTGAAGGTCACAGGTCAGCCTCAGGTGACATTCCTCAGACTACACGGCTCTTTTCTCCTTGATATTGAGTCCCTCACTCGATCAGTACACACCTACGCAGCTAGGCTGACTAGCCTACCGTCCTGGGGTTCTTTTGCTTCCTCGGTGCTGGGAGTCCACATATGCTCCACCAGACCAGTTTTGTCTGGCTTTTTCACATGAGTTCCAGAGGTTAAGTTGCGGTCCGGCACCTCACTGACCGAGCTAGCCTCAGTTTCTTTTTCCACACTTCCTTTTAAGTTGAGCGCACCGAGTGTGTTGTGTTGTCCTTGACTCTACTTGGCAAGTCCCTGTTGGCTTTTGTGTCCTGCTCCCTTCTCACCTCACATCGAACTTTCGCTTCTCTTCTCCTGCGGTGACTTGCTCAGGTCAGGCCTCTGAGGATTTGAACCAAAGGAGAAGTTTAGCTTGCTCAGGTCAGCCTCCAGTTGCCAGTGGCTTTTCTGGAAAACCAGAAGTAACTTGTGTCTTGTTTCTGCCCACAGGAGCCTCCTTTTCTAGAGGCTTGTTCTGGCTTTTATGATTAGTATTTTCCTTCATGTGTTTTAATTTTTGGTCTTTTAATTTGGATTTTGAAAGCCATAGAATTCAGTATACAAAAAAATAAAAATTAGAGGCGGAATGTGACCAAACAGGTCGGTAACTCAAACATGTGAGTCTGTGGCCAGCATATGTTACATAGTGGGACTTGTCTTATAAATCTCCAATAAATAAGTAAAGAAACAGATAAAGGGCTGGAGAGAAGGCTCGGTGGTCAGAGCATGTGAGGACCCAAATTCAATACTGAGATCCCAGCCATGTGTGCACCATAGTACTCAGCCCCATCTTTTGAAATAGGACTCTGCTCCAGCCACAGATCCACCTGGCTCACTCTGGTGATATGTTTCTGGCCTTCCTTGGTCCTGTTGGGTGAGGCCAGCTTCCCTGTAGAAGTCAATTGTGGGATGAACTACTCTGCCACTGTACTCAGGGTAGGGCTGAAGCTGGGTGGCTCCCTCTGTTCCCCCCTTTGCCCCCCACCCCCGTCGTTCGAGACATGGGCAAATGGGTCACAGCTGTTCACTGTGCAGTGTGATCTACATGTTTGTTAGTGAAGTAAAAAACAGACCATTGCAATTGCTTCTAGAAAGTTCCTCATCCTTCCTGTCACTTCTGAGAGAGCAATGTGGGATCGTCAGCTTAGTGCTTAATTTTTGTCCCGGGAGCTTGCCACTGGGGCCAAGCATTAACCAGCCTAGAATCTTCTCTGGAGATCAGAGTCCTTTATGGGAATAGCATTAACTTTTCTTGTTGCCGTGACCAACCTAAGGAGGGAGGGTTGATTTGATACCGGTTTTGGAAGATTATGTTCCATCATACTGGAGTAGTTGGAGTGTTGGCAGAGACGTCTCCATATTATGGAGGAACAGGAAGCAGACTACAAGACCCGGAGCCAGGTACAAACAGCTCTGACCTTCCAAGGCCCCGCTTTAGTGACTGCTTCCGTTCTCCAGGCTCTACCCTAAAGAATTCCATAGACTACTAGATGGCAGTGCAAGCTGGGGACAGAGTATTTAAGATGTGAGCTGTGGGAGACATTTCAGATTCAAACCATAACCATGGAACTTTAAAAAAAAAAAAAGATAAATTCACCATTTTAAAAACTGTCTTGGGACTGGAGAGATGGCTCAGTGGTTAAGAGAATAGCACTGGCTGATCTCAGAGGACCCAGGTCATTACCTGGTGGCTCACAACTGTCTATAACTCTAGTTCCAGTGGATCTGACACCCTGTTCTGGCCTCTGTGGGCAGTGTGTAGAAATGCAGTGTATAAGCATATGCATAGGCAAACCACTCAAACATTTAAAATAAAAATGATGGAATAATAAATGTCTTTCTGGAGCATCAGCTGACTCTGGCACTTTCCCCTACAGACAAACTGGCATGCTACCCTGCTCTGCCAGTCTGCAGTAGCATGGAGGTGGCAGCTGAGGGGGAAGGCTGACCGGTCTCCTACTTAGCCCAGCCACTGCTGGAGCTGGCTTCATTCCAGGGCTTCCTTTCCTGGGAGGATGCTTCTTCCTGACCCATGGTTGCACCATGGAAATGCCTCCTCCCACACCCCTCATCTTTCAGTCACAGGAACCTGTGACACCCACCTTGTTCTAATAGTCACCTCTGTGCTTATTATCCAGGCTAATAACGCACCTGGGGCTTTCTGAGAGTGACTTGGGCAGGTCTGTCTCCAGGGACTCTTGTCCACAGGCAGCTGTTTCCCGACTTTGTAGGAGAGGTATATAATTAAGATCTACCTCCAAGGTGAGACATCAGCTCCCCGCCCCCCCCCCATGACTTATTTACATTCATCTAGAGTTGGGCAGAATGAATTTATGTGGGTTACTTACAGGGCTTTGGGCCACTGCTAATGGCTACATTTTCTTAAGTTGACAACCCACTGCTTTTTTTGAGATCCCCATTTTACAATGACTCTAAGCACAGCAGAATTGATACAGACTTAGGTTCAGGCACAACCTGTGTCAAAGCAAAACAGGTGACTATAAACTCAGACAATGCCAGGCTTGGGAAAAGTTACTTGATCATTATCGGAGGTTCTGCTGGGCTCAGCAAACACTGTGCAGCTGTGGGAAGGACGATTTTCTCACCACAGTCTGGTGCACAGAACAGCTGAGTGGTGGCTTACTGCACAGTGGAGTCACTCACTGGGAGGCGAAGGACTCCCAGTCCCAGTGAGAAGGGAGAATCTCTTATAAGCCTCACCTGTCAATAAAGCCTATGGCCAATGAGCTGAGGCAGGAAATAGGAGGTGGGACACTGGCAGGAAGAGAGAGGACTCTGGGAAAAAGTGAGAGAATAAGAGGGAGATTTGCCTGGGAACTAGGGGAGACTGACAGAAACCAACAAGTAGCAGACTTAAGGAGAAAATGAGGAGAGAGATTGGAACGTGATGCTGAGGAAGATGCTGAGGAGACTCAAAGAAAGAAATAGTCGGAGCTGAAGAGAGGTAACTAACCAAGTGGTAGACATAAGAGTTTAAATAAGTTACGAGCTAGTGAGGGAATGAGCCAAAGCTTTTGGCCTAGGCATTTGTTAGTAAGTAATCAGTCTCAGAGCCATCATTCTGGGAGCAGGGGCTTGAAAGGGAAAGCAGATTGTCCCTTTTTACACTGGTTCATATCAACTGCCTTGAGAGAGTTGTCCAGGTTTCCAGTGTGACCTGGAGGACGGGTCCATTTGCTTGTCAGAAAAATTAAAAGAAGGCAGGTAGGTACCAGAGGGGGAGGATCTGGAGTTCCAGGCTGGCCTGGGCTACCTAGTAAGGCCTTCTCTCAAAACAGCAGCAACAAAAAGCAAGCAAACAAGCAAAAAACAAGGGCTGGGGCTGTCTTTAGCTAATTGGTGGGGGACTTTCTGTAGTAGGGCGGTCCTCTCCCTTGAAATGGAAGGGGTTAGCCTCCTTTCCAGGAAACTGGGGAAGGCAAGTGTGTGAAATTGGAGGGTCCCCTGTTCAGTCAATGAACGAATGCCACTTACTCTACCCGGCATGTTTGGTGATGTGAATCCAGTGTGGTTGGGTGCTGGGCACGGGAAGGTGTGCCAGTGAGCAAACAGGATGTTCGTTTAATTAGGGTGGTGTTTCCCAGGACACACAGAAGCTTCGTGTCCTGTGACAGTCGTATGAAGCCAGGAGCAGGCCTGTTCCATGGATAGACAGTGCCTCCCCCTCCTCAGTGTAGCAGCAGTGGCCATCACAAAGCCTCCAAGGCTGACATTACATGCCCCCAGAACTGCTGCTAGGCACCTGCTTGCTAGAACCCATTCTTTGTCTTCTGTGTGTGCTTACTGTGAGCTGTACTTTTTTTTTAAAGGTTTATTTATGAATTATGAGTATACTGTTGCTGTTTTCAGTCACACCAGAAGAAGGTATCAGATCCCATTACAAATGGTTGTGAGCCATCATGTGGTTGCTGGGAATTGAACTCAGAACCTCTAGAAGAGCAGTCAGTGTTCTTAACTGCTGAGCCATCTCTCCAGCCCCTTTTTATGTGGTCCTGAGGTCCCATAGCTGGGAGTTGTTTCTCATTTTGAAGTTGATACCCAGAGGCCTCCCTTTAGTTTTAAATTAAGATTTCAGATCTGATGGGGCCTGGAGAGATGGCTCAGCAGTTAAGAGCACTTGCAGCTCAGCTCATTCGTGAAGTCTAGAGTTCGGATCCTAGCACCCGTATCAGCTGGCTGACAAATGCCTGTAACTACAGCTTTCAAGGAATTGGACAATCTCTTCCAGCTTCTATGGGCACCCAAACACACATGCTAAGTAAATAAAGTTCAATCATTTTTCCTTTACATCAACAAATGCTTACAATTTCAGATTTTTTGGAGACAATATCCCAGGTTGGCCTTGAATTTTGAGGCTGACTTTGTACCAATCAATCCCCTGCTGGGCCTCTTTGAGTGCCAGGTCACAGGCATATATGCCACTATGTCTATTTTTTCTTCAGTGCTGGGGACTCACAAAGGAGTTTAGCAGAAGCTACAGAATAGAGTTTAAACACATAAAAGGAAGTTTCATTTTTTCTGAATATAAACAGCGAAGACAGGAATATCAGAAATTAACCATCTGGGCCAGAGTAGAGGCCTATTGGTTAAGAGCACTTGCTGCTCTTAGAGAGGGGCTGAGTTCAATTCCTACCACACACATGGAGTCATAATGGTCTGTAACTCCAGTTCCAGGGTTTCAGCACCCTTTTCTGGCCTGTGTGGGTATGGTATGCATGTAGTGCATAGATACCCATTCAGGCAAAATTTGTACAAAAAATTTAAAACAATGTTTTAAAAATAATGTTTTTAAGAAAAAAAAGTAGGAGGAAATTAGAGAAATTTGAAGTGGGCATTTGTGCATAACAATGCATTGTGGTTCTGCTTTTCATTTTCATTTTATTTTTTAAAATTTATGTGTCTATGTGCATGTTTGTGTGTGGGTTTGTGCAATGCCCCTAGAGGCCAGAAGAGGGCGTTGGACTCCCGTGACTGACAATGGGTGCTGGGAACCACCGGGCGGTCTAGCCAGCCCCATGTTCTGTTTCTTAAAAAGAAGGCTCATTGTTCAGATATGCATTCCTAAAAATATATGTGGATGAGTCACTTCTCTACCTTATGTAATTTTTCTGGGAATTGCTTCAAAATAACTGTGTATAGATAGTGATGACACAGGACTGGACACTGAATTCCTAATTTTGGAAGATGCAAGAAGGACAGTCTACTTCTACAAATTAAACAAGTTAAGCTGGGTGTGGTGGTATGTGCCTTTTATCCTGGCACTGAGAATCAGATGCAGGTGGAACTCTGTGAGTTTGAGGCCAACCTGGTCTACACAGTGACTTCCAGGACAGCCAGGGATAATAGAGAGACCCTGTCTCAAAAGAATATTTTTTTTTTTAAAAAAAGAAACAAGTTAGGGCTCATGAGTTGGATCAGAGAGGGGGGCGGGGAGAGACAGAGAGAGAAAGGAGGGGAAAGGCAAGTAAGAGCATTTGCTGCCAATCATAACAAGCCACGCTTCTTGCCTTAACCAGAACCGTTTTCCAAGTAAGCTGGCATCTCTCACCAAGTCCTCTGCAGGACAGATTCCCGCTGAGGCTCCTTGGAGACACCCGGGGCCAGGCCTCAGAAGTCACACAGCACTCTGTCCACCAATCACTGAGCTTCCTTCTTTTCTAGGTCCTAGTGCCCTGCAGAGGAAGCCTGCCGGGCAGTGTGCAGGCCTCCTGCCAGTTCGAGTCCTATGTTTTGGTACCCACGGAAGGACACTTTCAGACCTTAGATGGAAAGGTATTCACTTCTTCTAGGGTGGCTCAGGATTGATGGGGGGGGGGGCAGACAGAGACAAGATAACCCCATTTTTTTCAGCCTTTTACATTGTTGGCATAAATATTGATTTTTATATGTACTTAGCAGCTTTTTGAAAGGGCTATGGGTCCCCCGCCTTTGTTAGGGAGCCTTTGAGACAGGGGGCCATGATAATAGTGAGTAGGACCCAGACTCTGTCACGGGAGGTGGGGTGGGGCTGGAGTTCTTCCCTCCTTCCCTCAGCTAAAGGAGTCATCTACCTATATGTTGCGGGGCCCTGGTACACCCCTTCTCAGGTCTGTATCCCACTAAGCTATTTCTTTTGTTGTGGTTGTTTTTTTCGAGACAGGGTTTCACTGTCTAGCACTGGCTTGCTTGGAACTCACTCTGTAGGGCAGGCTGGCCTTCAACTCACAGACATCAGCTTGTCTCTGCCTCCCAAGTACTGAGATTAAAGGCATGCACCACCATACCCAGCCCATATTTATTGATTTTTGAGGCAGAGTTTTGCTGTATTTCCCAGGCTGGCTTGGAACTCATAATCCTCCTGCCTCAGCCTTGCAAGTGTTGAGATTACAGGCATGAGGTGCCATGTCCAGCTGTGTGTATGCATTTTGTTTGTTAATGGAAGAAGCAGGCAGAGCCTAAGAGGTAGATGTTTTGTTTGCACTCAGCTGGCCTTATTCTCCTAACTGATGCACAGTCAGGGGTCCAGGCCACCCTAAATTAGTCTTCTCACTGGGGCTTAGTCTGCAGTTTGACCCAGGGCCGGAGCATGTGGGGCTTGTAGATACCTCAGCAGATCGGAGAGGATGAGGGTTATCAGCCTGCTCAGTTGGTTGACATCCCTCTGTGGCTCATGAGGCCTGGCACATAACTATCACAGATTTTCTCACCACATCTGTTCCTTGCTTCCTAGTCACATGTCCAGCTAACCCACACTGGGGTGGAGTGACAGGCTCTGCCTAAAGAAGGAGGCTACAAGGGTCTCAGTGACCACCCTAAGCTGGTCCAGTGATGTTTTCTTCATTCCAGGCTGTCCTCATTGAAGGAAACAGGATTAAGCTAGGAGCAGGTTTTGCTTGCCTTCTCTCTGTGCCCATCCTCTTTGAAGAGACTTTCTACAACGAAAAAGAAGAGAGTTTCAGCATTCTCTGCATTGCTCATCCTTTGGAGAATAGAGAGACTTCAGGTACTGAGGGAGAACTGACCTTTTCTCTCGTGCACATGCTCGCACCCCACCCCCAACCCCAGCTGTTAAATGCTTGAATGTCACCCACACAGAAATATCAAAGAGCCCATTAGAGACCTACCTAACTATAAAAATCCCCTTTGGGACTTGATCTATGGCTTCCCTTGCTAAGGCTATGTGCGAATTGGGGCTACCTTGGCGGATATACTAGGACTCCAGCCCCGAGGCCTCAGCGCTCTTATCAACCCTTGAGGAAGGCTGTCCCTGGAGCTGTGCAGAGCTGGAGCGCTGGCTGAGTCTGGGCTCAGCCACAGGGCTTAACCTTGTGGCTTTATTAAATCAGCTGCACCGTTGCCTCTCGGAGAGCTCATTGGTTTTCAGTGGATTGTCTAGTTGCCCCAGGAAACAGCATAGTCCCTGTGCCAAATGCACCGCGAAGCAGCTCCGGATAATTCTGCTTCCTGGTGCATTCACCTCAGCCCCATGGGTTGTCCCTAGGGTCACACATTGCTGTCAGTTTGTTTCCTGAAAAGACCTTATGTGGCTTTCTGGACTCCAGGCTTTCCTGCAACTGGGATATTTCTTGGGCAGTAGTTTGAAATGAGGGTATTTCTTTACCTTCTTCCATGGTCCTTGGCCATCCTCTCTTGGAAGCGTGTGTGTGTGTGTGTGTGTGTGTGTGTGTGTGTGTGTTGTGTTGTGTTCTAGATCTTTCTTTCTGGAACAGGGAAAGGATGTAACACACCCACCCCACCCCCATTGGTCCGGAAACTGAAAACTTTAGCCAGCCTGACCCTCGCTCTCTTTTCTCAGAAGAACCTTCAGCACCCTCAGATCCTTTTTCCCTGAAAACCATCGAAGATGTGAGAGAATTTTTGGGAAGACACTCAGAGAGATTTGACAAGAACATCGCATCTTTCCACCGGACATTCCGAGAATGTGAAAGAAAGAGCCTCCGTCATCACATAGTTAGTACCCGCGTCTCATTCTGCCTAACTGGCCACTGTCACTCACTCCACTCCAGTGCCAACCACTAGTCTGTGTGCTCCAGAACTACCCTGGGTACTCACTGCATGGTGGGAAATTTTGTTAAGAATGCTTCTATTTGCCGGGGAGTGGTGGCGTACGCCTTTAATCCCAGCAGAGGCAGGTGGATTTCTGAGTTCAAGGCCAGACTGGTCTACAGAGTGAGTTCCAGGACAACCAGGGCTATACAGAGAAACTCTGTCACAAAAAACAAAACAAAAAAAAAAGTTTCTACTATACAAAGTAGCATAAGGCCCTTTAGGAAGTGAAAAATCTCTGCAAAGTCTAAAAATGAATATCATAAAGAAACTAAAACTCCTACTTACTGTGGCCATCTGTGTTAACCTCAAAGAGAACTTTTCCCCATAATTTAAAAAGTTGAGAGCCAGGAGAAGTGTTCAGTGGGTAGAAATGCTCAGCGTGCAAGATGGACAGCTTAAGTTCAGATCCCCAGAACCCATATAACGGTTGGATACAGTGGCATGTGTCTGTCACCTCAGTGTTCTTAGGTGAGGAGATGGGAGGTGGAGACTGGAGAATCTGCCAGAAGCGTATAAGCCAGCTAGCCTGAGGTACTCAGCATCGTGGCAAACAGTAAAGAGAGGTCCTGCCTCTAAGCAAGGTGGAAGGGTGAGAACTGGTACCCGAGGTTGACCTCTGACCTCTGCACACACAAATATGTAAACAAATATATAAAATTAGTATGTTAAAAAGTAGAGGGCTGACCTCATGGCTCAGGGGCTAAAGGAACTTGCTACCAGGCCTGACAAGTGTGTGTTGGGTTTACAGACACATTGTAAATAAATATAATTTTATAGAGGTGAATATCTCCTTTAGAAGACGATTTGCATATGCCTTACAGCCTGTCCCCCTGGGTGTGGCCCACCCAGGCTTTTGTGGTAAGAGGGGTCTCTTCTCTCTGTTCTTTGTTGCACAGGACTCCGTAAATGCTCTCTACACCAAATGCCTCCAACAGCTTCTCAGAGACTCTCACCTGGTAAGCACGTGTCTAAACAGAACAACAGCAGCTTGCACATGTGCAGATCCAGACTCTCAAACAGCATTTCTCTTGAATTCTAGAAGGTTCTTGCAAAGCAGGAAGCCCAGATGAATCTGATGAAGCAGGCAGTAGAGGTAAGGAAAGAGTGAAGGGCAGCGGCTGGGAGGCTCTGTGTGTCACCTGATACGCACCACAAGCCTGTCTATTGATTCCACAGATATATGTCCATCACGATATTTACGACCTGATCTTTAAATACGTGGGGACCATGGAGGCAAGCGAGGTAAGTTTGCAGTCTTTGTTCTCCGGGATGAGAGCCTTAACCTAAGAAGTCCCAAGTGTTGGGACTGGAAAGATAGCTCAACACTGCTTTTGTAGATGACCTAAGATGACCCATGAAGGGTGGCTCACAGCATTCCATAACTGCAGGTCTGGGAGACCTAGCATCTTCTTCTAGCTTCTGTGGATACCTGCAATCACATGTTCCAGAATAGCTGGAGCTTGGTAGAGAGACCCTGTCTCAAAACAACCAACCAAATAAACAAAAATCTTAAATGAAAGAAATTTGAAATCTGTTGTTAGGATGCCGCCTTTAACAAAATCACCAGAAGCCTTCAAGATCTCCAGCAGAAAGACATTGGCGTGAAACCTGAGTTCAGGTGAGTCCGTTTCACAGCTTTGGAAGTTCAGCATGCTTGCTGCGGCTGGGGTGCCATCTTCTCCCCTTGACCACTTGGCAGCCGTGTTTAGATGTGGTTACAACCAAGGAGTTGTCCACTTGGTCCCAATGATGCCAGATGGCCAAAGTTGAGCGGTGACTGCCTTGGTCCCCTCCTGTGTTTATGGGCCAGTGTGCCAGCTGGGTGGGAGCTAAGGGCAGGAGGGTTTCGTATAGCCGGTCTCCAGGTGGGCATGTGACTCACTCAGCTGGGCCCAACGTGGAGGTCATCTGCCCTTACCTGTCGCTCTGAGAGAGCCCAGCCACCAAGGCTCCCACTCTCCAGGTAAGTTTCACTAGGGTAAATATGCCTGAAGTGTTGATGTGTAAGCCTCTCCTCATGGTTGGGCTATTTCCATCTTGGGCTTTTATTAAATTTTTTACAAGTTAATATTTTTTGTTGCCATGTAAAAATTTTTCCTTCTTGCCAGGAAGAGGTGGCGCGTACCTTTAATACCAGCATTTGAGAGGCAGAGGCAGGCAGATTTCTGAGTTCAAGGCCAGCCTGGTCTACAGAGTGAGTTCCAGGACAGCCAGGGCTACACAGAGAAACCCTGTCTTGAAAAACAAACAAACAAACAAAAAAAGAAAGCATCTCAGTGCAGTTCCAAAACAAAACAGAACCTTCCTTTGCGGCAGGGCAGCGAGTTCCCATTGGAGGTTTAAAAAACAATTTTTTTTTCCTTCTTTTTAATTTTATTTTAGCGTGTATGTGCACACATGTGTGCAGTGCCCTTGGAAGCCAGGAGAGGGCATCAGAATTCCTGGGATTAGAGTCAGTAATGAGCCACTGTGTAGATGCTGTGAATCAAACATGGGTCTTTTAGAGCAGCCAGTGCTCTTAACCACTGAGCCACCTCTCTAGCTCCATACTATTTTAAAATTTTATTTTATTTTTTTTGAGTTATATGTATACGCATCTCTCTGTGGGTATGTGTATGTGAGCTCAGTTGCCCTCAGAGACCAGAGGAGCCAGTGTCACAGGCAATTGTAAGCTGCCCAGTGTGGGTGCCAGGAACAAGAACATCACATGCTCTTAACCACTGAGCCATCTCTCCAGCCAGCCTATATATACATACACACACACACACACACATTTTTTTTTTTTTTTTTTGAGATAATAGCTACCTTTATACTTGAGGTGCCCTGTGTAGTCCAGGCTGGCTTTGAAATCGTAATCCTTCTGCCTGCCTCAGCTTCCCGAGTGCCAGGATCACAGACCTCTAGGTTGGGCTTCTGGATTTATATATTTTTGAGTTCCTGGTGAAGCTCTCTTGTCTGCAAGCCTGAGTGGAATGCCACCGACCTGCATCAGAGTTCTTCTCAGTCTATTTTTTGTTGGTCATCCCTTGAAGCTGTAAGAAATGTCTAAGCAGGTGTATGACCAGGATAAGCACATTGGGCCCTCCACCGTGGCCTGAAATTTCCACTTTGCAAATCACAGCTTCAACATCCCTCGGGCAAAGAGAGAGCTGGGGCAGCTGAACAAGTGCACATCACCACAGCAGAAGCTGCTGTGCCTGCGGAAGGTGGTCCAGCTCATGACACAGTCTCCCAGCCAGAGAGGTTGGTGCTTGGAAGGGACCGGGCTGGGTGAGACAGCAGATGGGGAGAACACCTCCAAGGGACCAGAGTTGCATGGGGAGTGTCCTGCGGGGTGGGTAAGGCAGGAGCAGGTTAGCAAAGCCTGAGAGAGAAAAGTAGCAGCTTCAGCTGGGTCGAGCTGGGGTGGGTGTTAGACTAGCTCACCTCTCTCTCTCTCTTTCTCTCTCCATATATATGTGTGTGTATTTGTATATACATATATACATTTGCATATATATACATATATATAAAACATTTATATATATATATAAATAAATCCAGGGTAAAAGTAAAGTAGGGGTTGGGTTTTGTCACTTAGTGGCTGAGCTCTTGCTGGGTGTTCATGAGCCCCTCCACCCAGATTCCATCCCTAGAGCTGCTAAAAAGTGAAGAGAATCTTGAGAGGGATAATCAAGCAAGCATCTGGTGTACTTCCAGCAGCAGCAAGGAAGAGGGTGGAGGTGGGGGCGGCATACCTCTAGGTGACGGGTTCATAAACCATCCCAGAAACTAGATTCTCTCTCAGGAGAGACACTGAGAGGCAGAGGTGGCTGGGACATTCGTGGTCTGTCTTTCTGCACTGTTTGACATTTACTTAGTTAGGTTCCATTGTTGATTTTTTTTGTTTGTTTAAGATATATTTTATGCATATGAGTACACTGTCGCTCTCTTCGGACACATCAGAAGAGGGCATTGGATCCCGTTACAGAGGGTTGTGAGCCACCATGTGGTTGCTGGGAATTGAACTGAGGACCTCTGGAAGAACACTCAGTGCTCTTAACCTCCGAGCCATCTCTTCAGCCCCCGTTGTTGATGTTTTGAGATAGGGTCACATTATGGAGCCCAGGCTGGCTTAAGCTCGCCCATTGCTAGGATTACAGATGTGTACTATCTCATCCAGCTTTTTCTTTTTTTCTTTTGATTAATTTAATTTTTATTTATTTATTTTTATTATATGAGTGTTCTATGCATCCATATGCCAGAAGATGTGCATCAGATCCCCTTACAGGTGGTTGTGAGGCACCGTGTGGTTGCTGGATATTGAACTCAAAACCTTTGGAACCTAAGTGCTCTTAATGGCTAAGCCATCTCACCAGCCCCCTCTTTTAATTTTTTTAAGTCAAGGTCTCACTATATAGTTCTGGCTGGCTTGAAACTCACCATTTAGCCCAGACTGGTTTCAAACTCAGGATCCTCCTGCCTCTAACGCCCAAAAGCTGGGATGACAGGCCTGTGCTGCTTCGTTCGGCTAACCGTACGTTCTTTTATCCCTTTCACTCTGATATCTGTTCAGGACGCTGTCAAGGCAACTGCAGCGTTTTCCGCCTGGAGTGTGATTTCACTGGAGTGTGGGTTTGGTCTTGGTTAGTAGAGGCGAGCTTCATCCTTCCGTTTGGGTCTCATGGAGGCTGTGGGCCTGTGTTTCTCTTTGCAGTGAACTTGGAGACCATGTGTGCTGATGACCTTCTCTCCGTCCTGTTATATCTGCTTGTGAAAACAGAGATCCCTAACTGGTAACCTTTTCTTGTTAAAATATTCCTTACCTATTTAGGTTCTTTTGAGCAGGGTCTCTCCTGCAGCCCAGGCTGGCCCCCCTGCTCTTGCTTTTCTTGCCTCAGCCCCTGAGTCCCGGGATTTCAGGAGAGATCTACTCTGACTGGCATACACTAATTTAAAATCTGGCTGCTCTGTGCATTTTGAATTTGGGGTGATCCAGGCAAAGTTGCCTTTAGTGATGTATCTCTTAAGGGCAGTATTATCTCCTCCATCCTTCAGGGGTGGCTTTCCTTCAGTGGAGAGATGGGGAAACTGAGGCCTTGAGAGCTGCTGTTTCACTTTGTGAAGAATGTAGCAAGTCCATTGCTGTCGCTGTGTAGGAAGCAGACACCAGCTCACAGGAAACCATAATTCACTTTACAACATTAGCTTTCTAGCTAGGTGTGGTAGCTTGCTTGCCCCTTTAATCCCAGCACTTAGGAGGCAGATACACATGGATCTGAGACCTCCAATAATCAGCTGTCTTAGTTACTGCTCTATTGCTGTGAAGAGACACTATCACTAGGACAAGTTATAAAAGGAAGCATTTAACTGGGACTTGCGTACATTTTCAGAGGGTTAGTCCATAATCATCATGGCCGAAGTGTACTGACAGGCAGGCAGGCAGGAAGACAGGCAGGCAAGGTGCCGGATCAGTAACTGAGAGCTTGCATGACCTGTAAACTTCAGACAGAGAGAAAGGGAGAAGAAGAGGGAGAGAGAGGGAGGAAAGGAGAGAGGGAGAAAGAGAGGGAGAAAGAGAGAACGTGTGCTTTTGAAACCTTGAAGCCCACCTTTAGTGACATTTACATACCTTCTTTAAAGAGGCTAGACCTAATCTAACAAGGCCACGCCTCCCAATCCTTCCCAAACAGTTCCTTTTACCAAGGGCCAAGCATTCAAACATGTGAGCCTTTCTAATACCCAGCCTTTTCCAGGGAAGTAACTCGTAGTTTTCTTGTCTTAATTGTATACAATTTGTGCAGTGGGATGAAGCCAGGCAGCAGCCATTTACCCTGCCTCTACCCCTAGTGAATATACTCGACAGAGCATTTTAATCAGCCATACAAGTCAATAGTGTTTGTAAAGTGTTCATTATCCAGCAGTAACCCCTTTTTCTTCTTTTGGTTAGGATGGCAAATTTGAGTTACATCAAAAACTTCAGATTTAGCAGCTCGGCCAAAGATGAGCTAGGATACTGCCTGACCTCAGTCGAGGCTGCGATTGAATACATCCGGCAAGGAAGTCTCTCCACAAAGCCGCCTGTAAGGTCTCCCTGCTAACCCACCCTCCCTCCTTCTGTGGCTGTCCGGGAACCTTTAGAGAACTGGGTTGAGGGGGTGACTGTTCTTCCATGGTCTCCCAAGACTGGAGCCTCAGCTGTTTAATTGTTATGAAGTTTGAGAGCTACTCAAAAACTGCATGTTAAGCCTCTAATTGATTGTGAGAGCTGGTGTGTTGCCAATGGGATTTACACTGTCAGTATCCTGCTCCGTTAATCCTGCCATCTTCAGACGCCCGAGTGTGGGGAAGGGAGCCAGATACGACACATCGGGACTCTGTGATGATAGTAAGCATGAAGTGGTAATTGGTGTGTGCAATTTGAGGATTCAGTGGCCTTATTGTGTGCTTAGTTGGTGAGCTTGGGTGAGAGAGAGTGGTTCTGTTTCTATGTAAATAAATTGAGAATCTTAAGCCAAGGTTTCATCAGGGGCTTGTTTTACTACATGTGGACAGAAAAATGGTAAGACTCAGTAGTACTCAGAAAGATCTCCAGGCTGAAGTCAGTCATGGTCAGCCATGCCCCCACCACTTAGGAATCTGAGGCAGGAGGATTGCTGTGAGCTTGAGGCTGAGCTGGTCCCATGATGAGTCCATGTGAGCCTGGGCTTCACTGTGGGCATTGTGCCAGAAGACAAAGGAAAAGGAAAAATAAATATAAATAAAATATGCAGAGAGGTGAATGAGTTTGAGTTCAGCCTGGGCTACATGTAGTAAGACCCTGTACAAAAAAATACATAGTCATCCCCTGGGTGCTGAGCAGGTCAGGCCTGACAGATGCCTGTACCTTGCTTGACCTATTGCCTCAGCCTGTACTGTGGTGCCCTTGTCTCTTGTGACTCCACATAGGAATCTGTCCATAAGAATGGACTCTAGGGCTGGAGAGATGGCTCAGCCGTTAGGCTCACAACCAAAAATATAAGAATAGACTCTGCTTTTACTGCAGATCAGCTGTTTTCAGTTCACAGAGTTTGAATTCATGAAGCCAACAATAATGTGGTGATGGCATTTCCCTGGTGAGAGAGACAGTGTATCTCCACACGGCAGACGAGGAGGCTTCTGCATATCAGTCAGTTGAGTTGGTTTCACAGACGTTTCCTCTTCAGAGTGTTGTGAAACTTGTGCTAGCCACAGGCATCTTTAGGATGTTCATAAATGGAGACTTCAGCTGTCTGAAAACAATTCCTACAGCGATGGCGTCAGAATCAAGGTGGAGACCCTTGGAATAAACGGACACTTGCCTACTACTTAGTTTTTAAGATTTATGTCTATGTGAGAGAGAGAGGGGTAGGGACGGGGGGTTTGCAGGCTCCTGAAGAGGCAGAAGAGGGTGCTGGGTCCCCTGGAACTGCAGTTACAGGCAGTTGGGAGCCACCTGATGTGGGCACTGGGGAACTGAACTAAGGCCCTCTGGGAGAGCTGCAGGTATTCTTAACCACTGAGCCGTCTCTCCAGCCCTACATATTTACATTTTTTTAAATGTTACATCTCTGCTTCGTTCTTACACCCTCCTGATCTGCCTTGCTTTCTTTCTCATTGGCTTTTTGGTTTTGGAAAGGTGATGCTGGGCATGTGACTTGGGTCCTTAAGCATGCAGTCTTTTCTGAGCCCTTGCTTTTGGAGGTGCGATCTTTCTGCTTAGACTGACCTGACCTTCAGCTCCCAATCCTTCCCCACTGAGATGATAGCATTCGTCGCCAGGCCCGCCTCTGAGTTCCTCCAGTATTTGCTCGAGGAGCCTCTGGGTTATATGCTTTTCTGAGCACTTGCTTTTCCCCCGCAGATCTAGTCCTAGGTGCTCCACCTTTCATTGCTACTTTTCAGCTTTCACCTCAGACTTGAGAAAAGATCCCCGACTGACCTGCTATACCATGCCTTTGATGTCTTTCTGGTCCTAAGCTCCTCAGCTGTCAGTCACCACACAAAGCAGATTGCTGCAGCTTTATTTAAGCATGAGGCAGCTGGGGACAGAGACGGCTTCTTCTGAGGTGCTGGCAGCCTTCGTATATCACATTAGTCAGTCCTTGTTGGAGGTGGGCAGACATAGGGGTGATGCTTGATAGACGACCCTGGAGAGGATCCCTCCTGCCGTGCACTGTTGGCTTCATCCATAGCCTAGTCAGAACTTAGAGACATGTAAAGAAAGAACCATGTTCTGCCATGTTGCCAGGGCCCGTGAGTTTCCAGCATCACCTGTCTTGAAAAACATTTCCTTTGCCTCCCACCAAGACTCTTTGGAAAGAAGTTCTTCATATGTCATTGTCCCAGTTGGTTCCAGGGGCCCAAGTGAGCGTGGGGACATTGTGGTAGGGATGATTCTGTAAAATAGGCACAAGACTGGGGGTGTAGCTCAGTGGTAGAACCCTTGCCTAGAATCTCCCAATGAGGTGCTGTGGGCATGGCTCAGTGGTAGAGCCCCTGCCTGGAATCACTCAGTGAGGGACTGAGGGTGTCGCTCATTGGTAGAGCCTCTGCCTAAAATCCCTGGGTGAGGTGCTAGGAGTATGGCTCATTGGTAGAGCCTCTGCCTAGAATCGCCCAGTGAGGGGCTAGGGGCATGGCTCAGTGTTGATCACTTTGATTCAAATTCTGCAGTGAGAAGCTGGTGTCATTTCTTCAAGATAGGGCTTTGGCTAGCATGGTAAGACCCTGGCACTGCAAAACAAAGCAAGCACATGAAACAAATAGTATATAAAATTGAAAGTCTTGCCTCAGACACTACCTGCACGCACAGAGTTTTAGCCATCATGATCGTCAGGTAGTAACAGTAACTAATAGCTAATAAAGTATTATTTTCTAGATTTTTATATTTTATTTGTATGTATGTGTGTGTGTGTGTGTGTGTGTAGCTGTATGTGTGCAGTACCTGTGAAAGCCACAGAGGGCATCAGATTCCCTGTAGCTGGATTTACAGGCAGTTGTGAGCCACCTGATATGGGAGCTGGGAACTGAACTTGGGTCCTCTAAAAGAGCAGCAAGCACCTTGCCATCTCCCCAGCCCCAAATTTCTAGACCTTTTTGTGTCCAGGTGAGCATTACCTTTGATAGGAAAGGCTGAATATGTGGATTTGGGTAGATCCCAAG
This sequence comes from Mastomys coucha, assembly GCF_008632895.1. Lineage (NCBI taxonomy): Eukaryota > Metazoa > Chordata > Mammalia > Rodentia > Muridae > Mastomys > Mastomys coucha. The sequence goes on from NW_022196904.1 coordinate 26,794,968, forward strand.
CACTAAGTGTTAGGGGTGAGAGAGGAGTCAGGAATTCCTCTGTACCTTCCTAGATTTTTTTCCCAGTGAATTAGACAGGCGTTTTCATGAGCAGATTCATGAAACGAGATTCCTCCTGCTGCTTGACATCAGGAAGTAGAAAGCAGTGTCAGGTGATGTCGTCCACAGCCCTGGATTAAGCAACAGAGTCAGGCCATTCAGGCATGAGAAGGGAGGTCAGAGAGGGGCGGAGGCTAGGATGAGCCAAGCGTCAATCTGGGTGATGATGATGGCGTGTGTGTGGCAAATTCCACCCCTGTAGATGACTTTCTTCACCTTGCAGCCTTGCTGCGCAGACCACAGTCTTCAGAGCTCACGTCCCTTTGTCCCCATTCCCTGCTGAGGAGGATCTGCGCTTCGTCTCAGAGAGCAGATCTGGGTGGGAGAGACCCTGAGGGCCATGCCCGGGAGGGATGACAGGGCTTGTGCCTGGGACCTCTCCAGGAAGGGTCCATGACAGGTCTGTGATGTGTGATGACCACAGGACGCTGAGGGATTTGGCGACAGACTATTTCTCAAGCAGAGGATGAACTTATTGTCTCAGATGACATCAACACCCATTGACTGCCTGTTTAAGGTAAGATGCTAGGATGTTCTTTGGAGGTGATGTGTGAGCATTGTCCCATCTTTCAGTGTCTGTAAAAGGCCTGGGGAGATTAATTTGTGTTCTGTCTGGGAGAGTGGTCGGAAGACTACCTGTCTTCCCACAAATACTGTACGGTTATCGCTGCATAGCACACAGGGGCTGCTGTACGGTTACCACTGCATAGCGCACAGGGGCTGCTGTACAGTTACCGCTGCATAGCGCACAGGGGCTGCTGGGCCTCATAACCTTTGTCATTCAAGGCCAGCTCAGTGGGACCTCTTCCTGGTACCTCTCCTGGACCCAAGGTGCCAGTATTACTGTGGTAGGCCATAGCTGAGGGTGCAGCATCAGATTCCGGAGCTTTTGGTCCTGAGTGCAGGAAGCTCCCTATTCAGATGCTCACTGACTCCTGGGAAACTCATGAGGCAGTTTCTAGCCATCACTATGGACTGCCTAAGAGTCTGCTGATATTTTTAGGCTTCTGGGAGCCAGACAGAGCAGATCCCTAGAGGGAGCACATCAGCCTCATGGGCTTGTATTCTGGGGGCAGGGGGTGGGGGTGGGCCTGCTATTGCAGCTATTTTCTTTCCTTTTAGCCTAGGATCCAATTGGTTACTAGAGAGATAACACTGAGACTTTGTCTGTCTGTCCATCCATCCGTCTGTCTCCCTCTCTCCCTTCCTTGTCAGTTCTGGAAATTGAACCCAAGACCTTGCACATGCTAAGTAAGCACTTTGCGGCTGAGCCACACCCTAGCCCTTTACTGGTGGATTCTAGGCTGGTATTCTATGACTGAGCTGTGACCTCAGTCCATGGCACTTTGAGACAGCGTCTATCTATGTAGCCCATGCGGGACTTAAATTCATGATTCTCTTGCCTCTGCCTCCTGAGTGCTAGGGCTAAAGGTTTGTGTCACCCTACAGAACTGAGGCTTTTGCTAATGAAGTGTCAAAATCTACACTGAAACCTGAGATGGATTGTGTACCTCTTCTTAGTGCTTTGGAAATTTGTCAGGTTGTTTAAAAAAAAAAAAAAGTGACTGCATTTATAGAAACAGTAATTGAATGTGAATTCATGTTGCCCTGAAGCTGTCACCAGGAGTGGCTTCATCTCAGTCACGGGCTGAGCCAGTGTCTCCATCTGCCCAGACAGGCTGGAAACCAGTCCCAAAGAACAGCCATTTCAGCGTCATCTCAGAGAAGCACTCGGAGGCCGAGGCAGGTGGAGGTCTGAGTTTAAGGCTAGCCTGGTCTACAGAGCAAGTTCCAGGATAATCAGAGCTACACAGAGAAACCCTGTCTTGAAAATGGAAACAAACAAACAAACAAAAAAAGAGTCCAAGGATAGCCCTGGCTACAGAATGAGACCTATTTTAAAATGAAATAAACCAGGCTTGGTGGTCCAGGCTTGTCATCCCAGCCTTTCAGGAGGCTGAGGCAGGGGGATTACAAATTCTAGACCAGCATATGTAATTTGGTGAGATCCTTTCTCTAAGCTGAAGAAGATCCAGGTTGTGGTTCCATGAGAGAGTGCTTGCCTAGTGTGTATAGCACCCTGGGTCCACCCACAAGTAGACCACACCAAACCACACCACACCACACCAAACCAAGCCAAGCCACACCAAACCAAACCAAACCAAACCACACTAAACCAAACCATACCAAACCAAACCACTCCACACCAAACCAAACCAAACCAAACCACACCACTCCACACCAAACCAAACCAAACCAAACCACACCACACCAAACTAAACCACACCAAACCAAACCAAACCAAACCACACCAAACCACACCACACCACACCAAACTGCATCACACCAAACCATAGCAAACCAAACCAAACCACACCACACCACACCACACTATACCACACCACACCAAACCAAAAGAACCATTTCTTAGAAAGTAAGTGATTCCATAACATTGATAGTATTCGGGATGCCCCCTTTAGCACATCGCCTCTGGTAACCAAGAGGAAGTGGAAAGACTTCTGAGCCAAGACGACCAGGACAAAGACGCCATGCAAAAGATGTGCCACCCACTTTGCTCCTGTGAGGAGTGTGAGAAGCTTGTCTCTGGGTAAGAGGGGCCTTGGAGGCTCAGAGAGCCAGGGTGAGGATTTATGAGCTGCAGCCATGAAATTGAACCCTTTCCATTGCCCTTTGGCTGTCAGCTCTTGTCCCGAGTGCAGGGTGACACACTTGCCTCTTCCACATCTTCAGCTGCATCCCAGAGCTTTGCATACATCCTGCCTGAACCTCACAAGAGGGTTTTAAGATGTAGAGGGGTGGGTGCCAGTTCCTTCTGTGACTTTTTGGCTTCCCTTTGTGCTCTAAGGGCAATTTTGTAGTGTGCTGAGGCCTAAGAAGGACACTGAAGCTACAGGCCTCAGATTCTCACCCCACAGAGGCCTGAAAGGGTCTCATGTTGGATGGCCTCCACTTTGGCACCATCTCATGCAGCCTGGCAGGGCAGGGCTTTGCCTTGCCTTTCCCTGTTGTATTTTTCTACAAATTCTTTCTGTTTCAGGAGGCTGAATGACCCGTCAGTTGTCACTCCTTTCTCCAGAGATGACAGAGGTCAAACACCCCTCCATGTGGCTGCCCTCTGTGGTATGTGGCCCTGGGCTGGCTTCTGTGAGGCAAAAGAATGGTACCTCATGGGCTAGTGGAGGCTCAGGTGATGGGATACTGGCAGGGGCTATGTTGTGGGCATATCCCACAGAGCAGGAAAGATTGACAAGTGTCCCTCTGGCTTTGCTGGCCACCATGCTACCTCACAGGCTGGAAGAGGACCTCATGTGGCTCTCCAAGCTTGGGGCTGCTGCTGGCCAGTGAGGACAGGCTGGAATGTCACTAAGACGATCTCACAGAATTGTGACTTGGGGTTCACATATCTCCATCCTCAAAGATGATGTTAAGCCAGGTGTAATGATGCAGACCTGTAATTTCAGCCACTGAGGAAGCTGAGGCAAGAGGATTCTGAGTTCAAGACCAGTTTGAGCTATAGAGTGAGAGTCCAGCTCAAAACTAGGGACTGGAGTACAAATGTTAGCCACCATGTGGATGCTGGAAATCAAACCTGGGTCCTCTGGAAGAGCAGCCAGTGCTCTTATCCTCGGGGCCATCTTGCCAGCCCCTGGTCCATTGTTACTGAGAACAGAGGTGGGTGTGCTCCCTTCATAGAGCATCCCACAGGGATTCAAGTCTGCAGAGCCTGACTCATGTCAGCTCTGGCTCTCGTACAACTGGAACTTTGTCTCCTGGTGGGTTTCCTGCCAGGGCTATCCAGAGTGAGGTAGCATTGTAGGTGGGAGCCCCTCTATTTCCTCTACCAACAAGAGATCCTTCTGTTCTGCAGGTCAGGCATCCCTCATTGACTTCCTGGTCTCCAAAGGTGCCGTAGTGAACGCCACAGACTATCATGGGTCCACTCCCTTACATCTGGCATGTCAGAAAGGCTTCCAAAGTGTGACGGTAAGCAGCAGGATTATGTGTAGCCTTGCATGGTGGCTTCATGGCTGCACCATGCACTAATCCAGTGCTAGCTGCCAGGCATGAGGAACCTGGAGTCCAAGGGACCTCCCTGAAGATGGGTTGAGATGGAGAAATCCCTGATCATCTCAGGGTGGGAAGGGCAAGGTTCTGGACATTTCCCTTTAAACTTTGTGTTGATGGGAACAGTGATGTATGTGAATATTACATATGTATGGGTGCATGTGAGCCACAATGCACATGTGGAGGTCTAAGAAAAGCTCGCTGTCTGTTTTCCTCTTCCACCATGTGGGTCGCAGGAATTGAACTCAGGTGGTCAGGCTTGATGGCAATTGCCTTTATCTGCTTACCCATCTTGCCAGCCTGCAATGGCATAATTTTAATAGCGATACAGGTTGAGTAGCCTTCATTTTAATGCTGGGGTGTTTTGGATTGTCTTAGATCCTCTTGGAGTTTGGAATATTAGGCACTTGATCTAAAGGTCGTTTGGTATAATATTTGAAGTGTCCTAAGTATTCCTCTGCTTTGGCACCTGTCAGGTGCCTCTGACACACTAGACATGGTATGGAGTTTTCTACTTCAGTTGCATTAAAAGCTCAATGCTTTTCAAGATTGGGGAGTTAGGGGTGTATCTCTTTGCTCAAGCACCTGTTGGTGAGGCTTTGAGTTTCTCCCCTAGCATGGCGGTTGGGAGAAGAGAAAGGAAGGAAGGGAGGGAGAGAGGGAGGAAGGGAGGGAGGGAGGGAATTAATTAATTAATTTTGGATTTAGGGCCAGGAGTGCACAGCCTATGTAATGTTTAGGATAGGACCGTGACCTCCCTGGAAGGACACTGTTGTGTGCTCCATGCTCTTTCTGGGGTTCAGCTGCTGTCTTATCTCCTCTGCCAGCTGCTGCTGCTGCACTACAAGGCCAGCACTGAGATTCAGGACAACAACGGCAACACTCCACTGCACCTGGCCTGCACCTACGGGCAGGAGGATGTAAGTGGCCCCTGCTGCCCCCAAGCGCTGCTTTTCGTATCTCTCGCAAATACAGATTTGAAACTAGACCAGTGTTGTGTTCTGTTTTATAGTGATTGAAGCATTGGTATGTGGTTTTAATTTTTTTTTATTTACTTTTTATCGTGTGTGTGCATGGTGTGTGCACATTGGGTTGGGTGCCATGATGTCTGGAGGTCAGAGGGTGACAACTGTGTGGAATCATTCTTTCCTTCCATCTTTCCAGAGTTTGGTTTCTATTGCTATGATGTTGTGGTATATAATAATTGGGGGTTTCTACCCCACCTTTGATTGTTCAGTTCCTAAATAAAAGACACAAACCTTCGTATTTATAAGAAGCCTTAAAGCATTAGAGTTGTGCACATATCAGCCCTCTACACTATTTTGTCTGCTTCCCTGTCAATAACCCCAAGATGTCACGTGCTGTGTTCTGCCTGGGCTGCTCCCACTCCAACGGCCAGTCCTCATGGCCATGTGTTCATGATCTACCTACTCCATGGTACCTTCTTCCTCTCTCTACCTCCTGATCTCTGCTTCAGACCCCAAGCTGAACCAGTGCTTCACCTCTCTCTCTTCTGCCCAGCAACAGGCTGTAGGCATCTTTATTAACCAGTCACGGGTAATGGGAGGGGGGCAAGATTTGCATAACAAAAGCTGGTATACTTGAGGATTTGCTCCACTTGGAGCAATACAGATTTTCGCCTTTGAATACAAGCATCATCAGACCCACCGACTGTATTATGAGACACATCAAGACCATGCATGCAACGAGCAACTTGGGGAGGGAAACTGTTTATTTTCTATTGCATGTCACAGTCCATGTGAAAGAAGTCAGGATAATAACTCAAGGAGAGATTCCCAGAGGCAGGAACTGAAGCAGAGACCACAAAGGAATGCTGCTTACTGGCTTGCTCCCCAGGCTTGCTCAGCCTGCTTTCTTATACAACCCAAGACTACCAGCTCAGGGATAGCCCCACCATAATGGGCTAGGTTTTACCTCATCAAACAACAAATCCTGCACAGACTTGCTTACGGGCCAGTGTGATGGAGGCATTGTCAGACTTGAGGTTCCCTCTTCCCAGAAAACGTTAGTTTGTCAAGCTGACAAAAACTAGCCAGTGCACACCGTTACAGGGGTTCTGGGATGGAGCCCCAGGCTTGTGTAGCTAGTGTGTTTATCTGTGCAGCCATCTGATAGACCTGTAATTTAAAACAACTCAATGTTCAGTGTATTACAGATGCTGTATGGTGAGTAATGTAAGACCTAATTGCCCCAGGATCTAACCCCAAAGTTAAATCATGTTTAGTCATCTTAAACTTTGTATATTACATTCTATCCCAGTATGTAGGAACCCTATGGTTCCCATTTCTGTCTGTTACTTTACTATGTATATATCTGTTACCTGTCTTCCCCCTCATTT
>NW_022196904.1:26801521-26826702 GCF_008632895.1 Mastomys coucha
TGTGTGGTCTATTCAGTGAGCAGTAGGGTCAAAGGTATGGCTTCAGCACAGATGTCCTTGAAGAAATTTCAAATTGTATCTAGTGTTATGTAATTTGTATCTATTTCTTCAACAGCTTTTTGTAGTAAGAAAAGTCATTTTCAGTTACAGTTGGAATTGCCTTCTGCATAAACTTTCTTGGTAAATACTTGCCCAGCCCCTAGTTTGAGATTCGTTTAGGATGACTCTGCAGTCCACTATATAATTTTATTTTCTTAAATGTTTTCCAATATACATATACAACATAACTACATATATATATGTATATATATGTATGTATGTGTATATATATATATGTATATATATGTATGTATATATACATATATACATACTCACAGTGCAACTGTGTTCTGGAAATTTGAAAACTTCTATTATTTTTTGGATTATTTTGAGACAGACCATCCCTGACTCTCACCCAGGCTGACCTCTAACTCTTTCAGTTTTCCAAACACTGAGATTATAGGCAGGGCTACTCCTTATTGACATTTGGTGATGTTTTTTTCCCCTGTCACGTTTTTGCTTGTTATTGGAAGTTGCCCTAAGGTTTCCTTGAATGCTAGATAAAGAGACAAATGTTACACCACTGAGCCGCACCCTCAGCCTCTTAAGGGGTGTGTTGGGGTTAGAGGATTCTAGACAAATATTCTACCACTGATCTAATTGGATTAATGAGGTGTCCTGATCAGGGAATGTAGAATGCTTGAATTGTAACTGCTGGTTTTCATATTTTGTCTTGGTGAGTGGAGCCTTGGTTAAACTAGGGCATGGACCATGGCTGAGGGAGGGTCTGACGTTGCCCTTGGCTTTCATGTTAGACAACCATGATTTTGCTGGATCTTTGCAGTGTGTGAAGGCCCTGGTCTACTATGATGTCCAGACCTGCAGATTAGATATTGGTAACGAGAAAGGAGACACAGCCCTGCACATTGCTGCACGCTGGGGTTACGAGGGCATCATAGAGACGCTGCTGCAGAATGGAGCCCCCACAGCCATCCAGAACAGACTGAAAGAAACGCCACTCAAGTGTGCATTGAACTCAAAGGTAGGGCTTTCCTCCTCTGAGCAACCCCGTGACTCTTACAAGCAAACAAACAAACAGAAACAAAAACACTGCTCACAGACTGGCCTCCTGAGAAAATGTAAGTTAGCACCTTAGGACAGAACTTAGCCTCTGTCCTTCGGTTACATTTTTGGATGCTGTTGTTAATGGGCTTTGCTTTTTGATACAGTTTTGTTAGCCGTTTTTCTCAGTGTGATCATTATGAGCTGCTCCCAGCAGAACTGGCTCTGGCCCCTGAGCGCTAGGCCTCTAGCAGCCAATGAATGGACTGTGTGAAGATGGGTGGCGGCTTTGTCTGTGAAGAGCACAGACAGCAAGCAGGGACAAAGCACCGCAGAGTCAAGCACCCTTCTCTCTCCTCATCTCTGCTAATAGAAGCTTTATTTTAATTTGGCCTGAAATTGTGTGAATGAATTAGGTAAATACTGAACCACAGTATTTAGCCCAGGCTAGCCTTGAATTCATAGCCTGCCTCAGTCTCCTGACTGCTAAGATTATAGGCCTGGTACCACCATGCCTCAAAACTTGGTCTCTTGAAGAAGAGGCGGAAGTCCTGGATTTTCCATCTGCCCAGAGGATGGAGAGTTTGCAGGACATAAGGTTTGTTTCCTTTCTTTTTAAAAAAGATTTATTTTATTATTTTCTTTTTCTTTTTCTTTTTTTTTTTTCCTTTTTTGGTTTTTCGAGACAGGGTTTCTCTGTATAGCCCTGGCTGTTCTGGAACTCACTCTGTAGACCAGGCTGGCCTTGAACTCAGAAATCCACCTGCCTCTGCCTCCCAAGTGCTGGGATTAAAGGCGTGCGCCATCACTGCCTGGCTTATTTTATTAGTTTTAACTTATATTTATTTTTAAATGAAAGATACTTCTTTGAAAAATTGATTTTTAAGTGTGTGTGTATCTGTGTGAATTATGTTTTTGGGGCCTAGCTAAATGCGTCAGATCACCTGGGAGTAGAGTTATAGGCAGTTTTGAGCTCCCCTCAACATGGCTGCTGGAAATGGAACTCAAGTCCTCTTGAAGAGTAGTGTTCTTAACTACTGAGCCTTCTCCACCCCTATTTTTTTTTTAATTTAAATTCTATGTATGCATGTTTGTCTGTGTGAATGTATATACATATGAGTGTAGTGCCCCTGAAGTCCAGAAGCGGGCATTGGATATCCCTGGAGCTGGAGGGACAAATGGTTATAAACTGTCCAACATGGGTGCTGGGAACTGAACTCAGGTCCTCTGAAGAGCAGTATGTGTTCTTAACCCCTGAGACATTTCTCAGGGAGATTCTTGCTATTGTTAAAATCTCATGCAAGCTCTACAAGTAAATGCAGCAATAGAAAGAGAGTCCAGACTTTGGTGGCCATCGTCATAGTAATCATCTTAAGAAGGATTCCTAAATCAGTGCTAAAGTCATCTGTGCAAGGTGATCAGTCATAGAATATTCTAGGTCTCAGTGTGTCTCTTCAGAAGATTCTTTTCATTACAAAAGAAGAAATGGTCCCTGGGGGCATTTAACGGACAGTTCCTTCGTAAGCCCAGCATTGCCATTATGAAACAAACTGATTTCTGGTAAAAATAAATGCCATTTATTAAAAATAGTGGGAAAATTCTCAACAACTATTTTTAAAATTCTAGCTCCTTTTCAAACAGAATATTACATTTTAAGTTTTATTTTGTGTGTGCATGTGTGGGGATTGAATGCAGGTGGTTGAGCTTCGCAGCAAGTGTTTTTAACCTGCTGAGCAGTCTGTGCAGACCTCAGAGTTAGCTAAGACCATCTAAGACCATCTCCTCTGACCTCCCCTGGGGCCTGGCAGGCAGACGGGGGCTGAGGATACAGAGAACTTGTTATAGTCCATCTCATTAGATGCCTTTCCTGTGCCCGTTGTCCTCTAGATTCTGTCTGTCATGGAAGCTCATCATCTATCCTCTGACAGGAGGCCAAGGCCTTCTGAGGTAAGTCTATAAGTCTATAGGGCCATGCCCACTGGTGCCCCTGGAGCTTGGCACTCTCCTCTAGGCCTGACGTGTTTGTGACCATATGCATGTCCCTTTTGTTGCCTGTGTGCCTTCCCCTCCAGGTCCCTGCACAGTCCCCTACACGCTCCATGGATTCCATCAGCCAGGGCTCCTCCACCTCCAGCTTTTCTTCCATATCAGTGAGCTTCAGGCAAGAAGAGGTCAAAAAGGACTACAGGGAGGTGAGCCTATGAGATGGGTGGACCCTGGTGTAGGTGGGCCAGTTACATCACTGTGGGCTGACCACAGCTGCCTGCCAGCCTGAAGCCTGAGTACGAGTTATAGGACAGCCAGTTTGTTTACTCCAAGGTCAGTTCCTTTGAGATGGGCCCAACTGTGTGTTATGTGGTCTTCATTTTTTCTGGCTCTTCTGGGTCTTTTCTCCATAGCAGTATTTGGAATGTGTATGAGGGAGTCGGGATGGGGGGGCACAGAGACACAGAAAGAGACAGAGACACAGATCTGGGACAGGACAAGAAATAGACGAAGACACTATATGCTACGAAAAACTTATGTGTATAAAGCTGAGAGTTCCAGGGTCAGACTCTCAAAGTCCATCCTCTGTCCCCACCCCACGAGCATCCCTGTTAATAGCCTGATGCATATCTTCCCTTACGGTCTGACACATATACCCATCACATTTTGTAAAACCTGATTTATGGTCAGTCTTTTGTTTTTGTTTATTTGTTTGTTTGTTTTGTTTTCCATAACAGGGTATCTCTGTGCATTCCTGACTGTCCTGAAATTAGCTATGTCCACCAGGCCGGCCTGGAACTCACAGAGATGTGCCTGCCTCTGCTTCTTAAGTGCTAGGATTAAAGGCATGAACTGCCATGTCTGGCTATTTATTTATTTATTTATTTATTTATTTATTTTGGGTTTTTTTTGAGACAGGTTTTCTCTGCGTATCCCTGGCTGTCCTGGAACTTACACTCTGTATACCAGGCTGTACTCGAACTCAGAAATCCGCCTGCCTCTGCCTCCTAAGTACTGGGATTAAAGGCATGCACCACCACTACCCAGCCCCGCTTTTCATTCCTTCATAATGCTTGTTCAATCTGCCTCCTCCTTCAGCAGAAGTGAAGATCATTACCTCATGGTTCTGTTGCTCCTCTGTAGAGTCACTGACCACCCTACAGGGGTCATCCAGCACTCGCACGCCAAAGCATCCTCCTGGCGGGCATATCCAGTAAGCCCCATGCAGAGTCACAGAAAGACACCCAGTCTCTCAGAGGCCTGCACTTGTTCTTAGGAAGGGGTGCCTACTCTCAGACTATCAAACTGTGAGACCTATCAAAGACCTATCAAACTGTGAGAGCTGAGTATGAGGATCATGGTGGCTGGTTTTTTCAGAAGTGATCCTGACCTGGCTCTGGTGACAGACACCTCTTGTCTTGGCTCCTCAGGAGGGTGAGGAAGGAAGACCACCTTGACTTGGTTTGCTTGAACAACTCAGTGAGACTCTATCTTGAAATATAAAGTAAGAAGAGCACTGAGGAGTCTCTCTCAGGGAGAACACTTGCCTAGATGCTTAAAGCCCTAGGCTCCACTCCCAGTGTCACCGAGCAAAAGGAAGAAAGCCTTATTGTGTTGAGGTTACTGTCACTTCACCTCCTAACCAGCAGCTTCAGTCTGTGTTAAGTGGGAGATGGCTTCGTGCAGCTTTCAGAATGTTCTAGATGGACAGTTTTGGGGATACATTTGAAAGGCACTGAGCGAGCCACTAGCCAGAAGGCTGCCAGGGCTCTAGAACACTGGGTCGTTTCTGTTGTTCTTTTATTGTTAAAGCCGTTTCCATGACTTGCTTTTTCCTTCCATTAAGGTAGAAAAGCTTCTAAGGGCAGTTGCTGATGGTGATCTAGAAATGGTGAGTTTTTCAGAGACTGTCTTTCTCATTACTCTGACAAAATGCCTGGTGCTTGAAACTGAAGAGAAAGAGGGTTGGTTCACAGTTTCCAAGTTCAGTGTACCATTGCAGAGACAGCTTGGTGGTGGGATCATGAGGCACTTTGCATGGGGTGGACCTCGAAGCAAAGGGGAACCAGAGGCAGCCAGGGGTGGGCGTGACCTCCAGGGGCCTGTCCCTAGTGCGGGTCTTTCCATAGCCAGGTCCAGACTTCTAAGGGCTCCACAGCCTTCAGGGTATGCTGTGAATAGCAGCCCAGTGAATGAGCATCAAAACAGGGGCCTGCATGGGACATTTTGAGATTAAGATCCCAAGAAAGCCCATTTTCAAAGCTCTTAGTTTGAAGTGGCTGCACTCATGTCTCCTGCCTCAGAGTGTCAAGCTATGTTGCCTCTCTGTAAGCTTCCCTTCCTCCTCCCCCTCCCCCGGAGGTGGAGGCTTCTCCCAGGGAGAAGGTGCATAGCAAGCATGGCCCCGCCCCTCCCCACTTCTGGTCTTCTAGGCATTGCCATTCTGGGAGTCAAAGTGATGATGGCAAGAATCCAGACCAAGGTTCAGGAAAGAGAGGAACGGGGGAGCCAAACATAGCCAGGGTTGCATGAAACTCAGTGGCAGTATATGGACATCAGGCTCCTTCCTGGGCTAGCAGGCTTGAGGCATTGGATGTCACAAGCAGGGATGGGACTCACACCAACAGCAGCCAGTAGGGGCAGTCCTCCCCAGGGTACCCATGGGCAGTTTCTCTTCCTGGAAGCACCATGCCCTTGCTTAGCAAACCTAGAGCTCTGAGTGAGTCATCTTCCAAGGGCACGTTACAGCTTTCAAGAGTGCTTTCAGAAGTCTGGTGGAAGGTTGGCAGTGATGGTGGCATACACCTTTTAATCCCAGCACTCGGGAGGCAGAGGCAGGAGAATTTCTGAGTTTGAGGCCAGCCTGGTCTACAGAGTGAGTTCCAGGATAGCCAGGGCTAACACTGTCTCGAAAAACAAAAGAAAATACTAGAAAGCGTGCTTTTTGTGGCTGGAGAGATGGCTCTGTGGTTAAGAGCGTTTACTGCTCTTGCAGAGGACCTGGGTTTTGTTCCCAGCATCGCAGCAAGGGACTTAGAACTGTGACCTACTCCAGCCCCAGGCCTCTGTGGGCATCAGGTATGCCTGCGATGCTCATATACTCATGAGGCTCATGCACACACACACACACACACACACACACACACACACACACACACACCCCACACACATACAAAATAATGATAAATCTTTCAAAAAAAGAAGACTTTTCACTGATGACCAAGTGGGCCCTGTTTGTTCCTTGTGTTGTCATGGTGACAGGACAAGTGAAGAGAAAAGAATTGTTTCAGCCTATGGTTTCCGGGGACTGACCAGAGAGTTGTTTGGTTCCATGCATTTGGGCAGAATACGACTGTGGTTGAGACAGACGAATATCTTCACCTTGTGAGGGCCAAAAAAAAGCCTAGACAGAGAGCCTGTGAGATGGCTTAGGGAGGGGAGGGGCTTGCAGCACAAGCCTGACGACCTGTTTGAGTCCCTGGAACCTGTCACAGAATTGTCTTCTGCTCTGACCTCCACACGTGTGCTGTGGCATGCGTATGACCTCCCAGACCCCAGTCATGCATACGTGCACACGCAAACATGCATACAATAACAGAGTTTTTAAAGAGGCAGAGCAAGGAGGGAGCAAAGTGTTGGGGATCATATAACCCCTCCGCAAAGACCCACCCCAGGTCACCTGCTCCCTCCAGCTAGACCCCCACCTCCAGAAGTTTCTGGCACTTCCTGAAGCAGCACCATTAACTGGAGTGTAGACATCCAACCGGAGCCTGCATGGGAGATTTCATACTCAGACCTTTGCAGAGGTGATAAACAAGATCATCTGGGTCTCACCTTACAGCCTCTGGGACAAAAGAAATGTACACAGTTGCCATAGATTAGCCTTTCTCAGAGGCTGATGTCAGTCCATCCAAATGACACTCTGGAAGACACAGGAGTCTGCACCCAGCTGCTGTTGGGCTGGTCCTCTCACAAGACCATCTCTGGAAAACCCAGTATTCTAGTGGCCTTTAGGTATTTAAAGGCCACTGTGGGAACCTGATACATAGTCTGTGTGGCAAGCAATGACTAGCCCAGTCATGACCCATCTGCTCTACCTCCCACTGGGATGGGGTTCAAGCCACTTATGGAAGGGGTGGACGGTGGCAACCTACGAAGTGCCACGAGTCACCATCTAGACTGACCTTGTGCTGTCACAAGGGCCCTTTCAAGGCCACTTGTCAATCTGGTCCCTGCCTTGACTTGAGATCTGAGCTAGCTGGTTTTGTAATTGCCATCCCAATATAGAATCTGGAAGGGCCATGGCAGGCAGGAGGCTTGGCATTGATGGCGATCCCCCAGAAGCTCTGCCCTCTTTACAGGCATATGCTGACCCCTGAAGCCTGTAAGGAAATGCATGCCTGTGGCTGCTTTCTTTATCTTTCTTTCATTTATTTATTTATTTATTTATTTATTTATTTATTTATTTGGCTTTTCGAGACAGGGTTTCTCTGAGTAGCCCTGGCTGTCCTGGAACTCAGGCTGGCCTCGAACTCAGAAATCTGCCTGGCTCTGCCTCCCAAGTGCTGGGATTAAAGATGTGCACCATCACTGCCCGGGCTGCTTTCTTTCTTAAAGGAACACTTATTGATAGTTTTCTTTGGGGGAAGGGGCGGGATCTTACTATGCAGTTCAGGCTGGCCTCAAACTTGCAGTCTTCTGGAGGGGTGGAATTGCAGGTTTGGACCACCACACACGCTGTCTTCTCAAGTTTCAGGTCATAGTAACTAGTGAGTGCTGGAAGCCAGCATATCCTGTTTGGAGGTTTCTTTGCTTTGGCCCTGCGTGCTGGCATGTGGGACTGGCAGGACCGTGGTGTGGGTTCAGGGATTTTCGTGTGCTCTGGAATTCAGCATTGAAGACTCATCACAGGGTTTCTGTTGGGTGGCAAGGAAGGATCTGGGGTTGACCTGGTATCTTAGTTAGAGGTTTACTGCTATGAATAGACACCATGACAAAGGCAGGCCTTATAAAGACAACATTTAATTGGGGCTGGCTTACAGGTTCAGAGGTTCAGTCCATTATCATCAAGGTTGGGAGCATGGCAGCATCCAGGCAGGCATGGTACAGGAGGAGATGAAAGTTCTACACCTTCATCTGAAGGGTGCTAGTAGAAGACTGACTTCCAGGCAACTAGGATGAGGGTTTTAAAGCCCACACCCACAGTGACACACCTACTCCAAAAACACCACACCTTCTAATAGTGCCTCTCCCTGGGCCGAGCATATAGAAGCTATCACACCTGGCCAGGTAGCATATGAGAGCGTACTCAGGGCCAGGGTCTAAAAGCTTGCCCTCCAAGCAGCTTCAGTCTGCCCCTCTTGGGGCAAAGACTTGTATGCTAGAAAATGATTGGTTAATCCTTCTGTGCTACCCAAGGGGACCTAGAACAACTTGAGCACAGGTGGAGTGTAGATTTATTATTGAGGAACAAATGCTCGTCGTCAGTGACAGCAGTGGTCCAGGGAGCTGACTTAGGAAGTGTGTGCATGCATATGTGTGCAAGTGTGCACACTGCTGGTAAAGGTATCAGAATAATCAAGATCCTGATTCTTCTCATTGCCCACCACCAGGTGCGATACCTTTTAGAGTGGACGGAGGATGACCTAGATGATGCGGACGATGCCATCAGCACGGTGGATCTTGAATTCTGTCATCCCTTATGCCAGTGCCCCAAGTGTGCTCCAGCTCAGAAGGTAATGCAGCCCTGACTGGAAGTCACTTATGTAAATCAGGTGTAGAACTTGGCGGCTGGTCTTGAACTCACAAAGATATGCCTGCCTCCGGACCTCATGAGTGTTGGGATTAAAAACATGCATCACTATGCTGGGCTTTATTTTGATTTCATGCATGTGGGTGTTTTGCCTGCATGGGTATAAATGCACCTCATGTGTGCAGTGCTCAGGAAGTCCAGAAGAGGGCATCAGGTGCCCCGCAACTAGGTTAATGGTTGTGAACTGCCATGTGGGTGCTGGGAACTGAACTCAGGTCCTCTGGAAGAGCAGCCAGAGCTCTTAACTGCTGAGCCATCTCTCCAGCCCTCTTTTTATTCATTATATTCTTTTTATTCTTGAGGTGTGATTTACATACCACGAGATCCAACTTTTAACTCCGATGATTTACTTTTTATTCTCAATGAGATGCCCCACAATGCAGTTTTGTTTGCCTTCTCTCAGCGTGCACTGTACTCTCAGCGTGACTTTAAAAACTGCTGGGGATGCCTGGGGTGATGGCACATGCCTTTAATCCCAGCACTTGGGAGGTAGAGGCAGGCGGATTTCTGAGTTCGAGGCCAGCCTGGTCTACAGAGTGAGTTCCAGGAAATCCAGAGAAACCCTGTCTCGAAACAAAACAAAACAAAACAAAACAAAACAAAACAAAACAAAACACCGCCAGGGATAAGAACGCAGTTTCAGGATTAAAAATTAAGGTGAAGTGGGAGATAAATGATATACTGGCTGTGTCAGGAGGTTTGGCAAAAACTTAGGCAACCTAGTTATTTAATCTCAGGCCGGCTTCAAACCCCTTTGTAGTTAAGGATGACCTTGGAGTCTTGGCCCTCCTGCTTAACCCTGGGGGATAGGATTCCAGAGTGTACTACCCCCGCCCCACCAGCTTTTGTGCATAGTTTCCTACTAAACATTGTCTTGAAGCGAGACCGTGTCTGTGGTGTCTGTGTGTTAGTATCCCACTGCTCATGAATGTCCACCTTTGCCCTCATCCCTGGAGACCCATGATCTGTCTCCTGAGCTTTGGGATCTGTCACTCCTGACGCTGATGGGTTGTTTCCTTGGCAACTAGGCACGTTTTCAAGCACTACAGTGAGTAGCTTTCTGTTTCACCGAATGACCATCGCTTTGCTTGGAGGCTGTGATGCCTTCTGGTTTGTGTGTTTGGAGTTAGGGTTAGTGTCCAGTGCACCTGTGTGGTGCACCCTCGTCCCAGTCTTATTTATTACACAGACTTGGTTTCCTCCATTGCATTTTGTGTACTACCCCGTCTGTGTTTTGTATCTTTGGAGCTCCTTCCTGACATGATAAGGCATTCTTGCGGAGGGGGCTTACTCTATTGAAATGTAGAAGTCAGTCTTTTGGTATCTCATCTCCTTCTGAAGAAGTGGGAAGTCATGAGCCATGTTGAGTCCAGGTCCCTCTGTGATTCCCAAAATTTGCCTAGGAGCTGTGGGGGAGCAGGAAGATGCTTCCCATCACCACCCTGGCCTAGCTTCTTAAGTACTAATGCCATTTATCTACACCCTCTGCATTTTCTAGAAACTGGCAAGGATTCCTGCCAGTGGGCTTGGTGTGAATGTGACCAACCAGGACGGCTTCTCCCCGCTGCATATGGCTGCCCTGCATGGCCGAACAGACCTCGTCCCCCTCTTACTGAAGCATGGTGCCTACTCGGGTGCCAGAAACACAAGCCAAGCCGTCCCACTCCACCTGGCTTGCCAGCAGGGGCACTTTCAGGTATGGGCCACATCTCCCAGGCAGCAAAATAGCTGCTCGATTTTGTCAAGACCCTCACTTGGTGACAGTTCACCCGGGACAGTCCTGAGGGAGGCCCAGAGGACAGAGCAATTCTTTCCTTCCCACGGTGGAACCCCTGACCTGGGGCTGGTACCAGTGCCCTTCTCACTGCCATTCAGGTTGGGTGGGGTAAATCTGTCACTGTGCTTCTGACCCCAGCAACAGTGTGTCTCCTCTGCCAAGGTGCTGGTCTCTATACTACACAAAGTAGCTTAGTATTTTATAAAGTATCATCAAGGCCTTAAATAGCAGTTCAAGACAGAATTTTGCAATTACTCTCTTCTGTTTTGAGACAAGGTCTTCAGATGTAACTCAGCCTGGTCTCAAACTTTCAATCCTCGTGCCTCAGCCTCTTGAGTGCAGGGATTACAGGTGTATGACTTCACATCTGGCTTTGAACCAATTAGCTTCCTAAAATGTGTTTTCTTTGGGAAGTTGTCTGTGTGTATGTGCCTTTAGAAGTTCCACTGTGGGGTTTTAAAGACAGGACCATGTCTCCAGTCTGCATCTCTCTTAGATGTCCAGCAGACTGCTTCCCACCATGCACTGGAAGCAATGGCTACAACTCTCCTTAGGTAGCTATAAAGATGGAAACCCTAGTGCCTCGTGTATTGTGGGCACAAAGTAGACCCCCACAGATGAGAATGCCCCTGTTACTCATCCCCTTGCTCCAGAGGGTCCATTTCACCTGAGAGGAAAGATTTCTTTTCCTGAGTTATAACTAAGACTGAAGTTTTTCTTCTCTGGACTAGGTGGCAAAATGTCTTTTAGATTCCAATGCAAAACCTAATAAAAAGGACCTCAGTGGGAACACGCCCCTCATTTGTGCCTGCTCTGCTGGCCACCATGAAATCGCGGCACTGTTGCTACAGGTAAGAGACCTCCCTGCCACACCAGGCTTTTTTTATTTTAAAAAAATTTTTGTCTTTATAGTTTTTAAAGATTTATTTTTATTTTTGTGTATGTGTGTTTTGCCTGCATGTATGTATGAATATGTATGGTAATGTACATGCAGTATCTACAGAGGCCAGAAGAGGGCACCAGGTCCCCTGGAACTGAAGTTAACAGGCTGTTGAGAGCTGTCTAATGTGGATGCTGGGAACTATATCCAGGTCCTCATCAAGAGTGGTACACACTCTCAACCACAGAGCCATGCAGTGAGAGCTTGGAATTTTGGTGTTGAGAGAGTCCTTGGCGGTTGAAAATTCCAATACAGAATGTAAAAAAGTTATTAGACCGTTAGAGGTGTGGGCAGCGCCTATGGACAAGTGGATAAGGGATACACAACCAATATTGGTTCTGATGTGTACCATGCTAATAGCATAGAACAAGCTATAACTAGAGGGCTCAGATCCCAAATTCCTAGTGCTTTAATTGTGGCAATTACGGTCATTTGCACAGAGATGGTGACCGAGCCACTAAAGGTCTCAGCTCTTAAAATACTTGGTGCTTTAATTATGGGAAATTTGGTCATTAGCAACAAAACTGTGAACAAGGCATCTCTAAGGTCACTGTTTTTTTTATAAATATAAACCAGAAAGAAGGCCTAGGCTTCTACACCTAGGATATACAGGCAATGTGGCAAGGACTGCCATTGGAGCAATGAGTGTAGGTCCAAGAGAGAGATCCAAGGATATTTCTTACTGTTGGGAAACAGCCTTGGGGCCCGGGCTTGAAGATGACCTCTTGTAAGCCAGGAAGCATTAAGCAGACAGAAAAACCTCAACACTCAGCAAAAGAGAGACCAGGTTATTATAGAAAAACTATGGAATTAAATCATCCTGTATACTATCTGGATGTGTTAAAGTCAGAGTAGAAACCTGGGAAAGTTTTGCTTTGGGAACGTGGATTTGTTTATATCTCCACAGGAAATGAAAAGCTGTGGATACCATCAAAATTGATAAAGATTAGAACTGAACAGGAGAGGTCTCCTGAAAACCTTGGCCACTGATCCGAAAAGCACTTATTTCATTGAAAATGTCTCTGTGCCCAGCAGTGGTGGAACACGCCTTTAATCCCAGCACTTGGAAGGCAGAGGCAGGCAGATTTCTGAGTTCGAGGCCAGCCTGGTCTACAGAGTAGTTCCAGGACAGCTAGGGGTACACAGAGAAACCCTGTCTCGAAAAAACAAAAAAAAAAAAAAGGATCTGTTTATGATTTCCCGCTACCCAGCATAATTAATGGCTTAAAACAGGAAGGAGGAAATGCAGTGAGAATTTTGGAATTTTGGGTTCCTTGCAAAACATAGAAATATTGTAAGAATAATATTTCTGTTTTAATCCCAGGTGTGGCATATGGGGCTGCTTCAGACTGTCCACAGCAACTGACTATGATTTGCCTTGTGCTCTAGTGGGGCATGATTTTGTCACCTGCTGATAGTTTCTGCAAGTGTGTGACATTTAGGATTCTGGGGACTTTTCGGAGGGTGTATAAATGCTAGGGCCCTGAGAGGCAGGGTGGGCTGTTGGTTGTTATGGTAGCAGTTTGTTAAGTAGTCATGCACAAAGAAGAAATACACGTGCACATACTTAGGAATTAGAGAAAAATAGAAAAAAAGATCTAAGTTCCAAGAATTTTATACTGAACCACACACCCAGGAAGCTGAGTTTGAGGCCACATAGGCTGCATAATAACACCATCTCAAAACAGATTTTTTTTTTTGAGACAGAGTCTCACTATGTACCCTAGCTACCTAAATTCTAAATTCCATGCCTGGAACCCAGGCTCTGGAGTTAGTGAGACTAGTGGTGTTAAGAGCACTGGCTATTCTTATTTTATCTTTTCTTTTCTTTCTTTCCTTCTTTCCTTCCTTCCTTCCTTTCTGTCTTGTTTTTCAAGACAGGGTTTCTCTGTGTAGCCCTGGCTGTCCTGGAACTCACTCTGTAGACCAGGCTGGCCTCATACTCAAAGATTCACCTGCCTCTGCCTCTCAAGTGCTGGGATTAAAAGTGTGTATCACCATGCTGGGCATTCTTTCAGAGAATCTAAGTTCAGTTCCTAGGACCCACATAGTGGCTTACAGCCACCCATGCTCCATAATATCTGGCACCCTTTTCTGACTTCCAAAACCATAGGGCATACACACAATGCACATACATGCATACTGGCAAAACATTCACACACATAAAATAAAAAATAAACCTCTTTTAAAATGTGCATGCCCTGTGGTTCATGCCTATAGCCCCAGTACTCCAACCTCAGGATGGGAGGTGGGAACAGGAGAATTAGCATGATGTTCTCACATTCAGTAAAGCAGAAGTAAGAGAGACCCTGCCTCAAAAACAGCCAGGAGGAGTGAGCAACACCCAAAACATTGTTTTCTGTCCTCTGTGTGTGCCGTGATGTATGTACCACTGCCATTAAGTGAACTTTTGAAAAAGTCACTTTATTGTGAATAGTCACACAGATTGTACTGTCCCATTTCTCTCCTAGCATGGGGCCTCCATCAATGCTTGCAACAACAAAGGCAACACAGCCCTGCACGAGGCTGTGATGGGAAGGCATGCCCTGGTGGTGGAGCTGCTTCTGTTTTACGGAGCATCTGTTGACATCCTGAACAAGAGGCAGTACACGGCGGTGGACTGTGCCGAGCAGGTGAGGGGGAGCGCTTGATGAAGCAGCTCCATGCTACCTGAAGCACATTGTGGGTTACTTGTGTTCAAAGCAGATGGGAGATCACAAGAGCCAGGTCTTTGGTGCTCTGTGCTGAGCTAAGTAAGCAGACCAGACATCCACAGGCAGGGCAAGGTCCTTGCCATTGTCATCTGGCAGGGCATGCTTCCTGTGCCAGTGCTCATACTTCCTGGGGTAGCTTTAGAGGCCTAAAGGGAATGTGTGAATTACTACTATTAGACACCTTGGTGTGGTGCACACAGGTGCTGTCACATCTGAGAAGTGGCAGGTTAGACATCGTTCTGGGTTTGCCAGCCCTGTAGCATAATGGAGTTTTAGTTGTGGATTTAAGTGAATTTTTTTAAAGATTTATTTATTTATTTTCTGTATGTGAGTATGCACTCTACTAACTGTACAGATGGTTGTAAGCCTTCATGTGCTTGTTGGGAATTGAATTTTAGGACCTCTGCTCTCTCTGGTCGGCCCCGCTTGCTCTGGTTGGCCCTGTTCGCTTAGTCCCTGCTCGCTCAGGCTCAAAGATTTATTTATTATTATACACAAGTACACTGTAGCTGACTTCAGACGCACCAGAAGAGGGCGTCAGATCTCATATGGGTGGTTGTGAGCCACCGTGTGGTCGCTGGGATTTGAACTCAGGACCTTTGGAAGAGCAGTCAGCTCCTTTACTGGCTGGGCCATCTTGCCAGCCCTAGTTGTGGATTTAAATCCCTCAGATTCTGAGAGAATTTAGATCCCCAGCTTACTCCTCTCTCCAATGCAGCAAGTCAATCAGGGAGAAAGAAAGTTGCTTTCCTCTGTTCTTGTCTTCATGGTGAATCCTTGGCTTTAAACTCCAAATAACCCAATAGAGAGATGTTAAAGTCATGATAAATCCAACCTAATTATATGCCTATTTAATTTTAAGGCCAAAGGCGTGGCTCAGTGGTAGAGCCCCTGCTAGAATCCCTCAGTGAGGGGCTGGGGTGGGGTAGAACTACTGCCCATCATGTGCAAGGTCCTGGGTACCATCCCTAGTACCCAAGAAGGAAAACTTTCAAATATTGTCTCATTGTAGAGATTGGTACTTTTTAAGAAACTGTGCTGGGTGATGATGTGAATTTTAGTGTCCCTTGAATGGGTTGAAGTGTCTGTGAGGGTTGACAATACTTCACAGATAATGCTAACGTTTAATTTGCTACTTTCTCAAAGATGGATGATGTCGAGTATGTTCTACTATAGATGGGGGGGGTGGCTCCTGAACAGCTTTCTGGTAGCCATATAGTAACAGCCCCTACTGTGCTTAACCAGTGTGTGTAGTCGTTGGATGTACAGGTTGGGGAATCCTAGTGCAGGTCAGAGCTTCTAAATGAAGAGTGGAATTCTTTCTCGAAACAGTTTCCCTGTTGCCCAGGCTTGAACTCTTGACCTCAAGCCATTTCCCAGCCTCAGGTGCTGGGACAGTAGCCAGGCCATGGGACCCTGACATGTTTTTATTGTTGTTTGGTTGTTGCGGAGACATTTAGGGAGGGGTTTCAGTCACACCAGTATTAACATTTAGATGATACTCTGCAGAGAAAACATTTAAACAACTTAGTGACGCTTTCCCTTTTAAATTGTAGGATTCAAAAATAATGGAGTTGCTGCAGGTAGTGCCAGGCTGTGTTGCGTCTCTAAACAGCGTCGGGGAGACGGACCCCGAGGGTTATGTGACTGTCGAGATCAGGAGGAAATGTAAGTGCTTGGGAATTCTCTATCTGCCTCTGTTTGGGAATTCAAGGGTAGGTGGTGCTTTCGGGCTGTGTGTGAGTGTGGGTGTGAATGTGTTAATGTGTGTGAGTGTGTGTTTGAAGATGTGTATGTGTGTAATGTGTGTTCGTGTATATGTGTTTGAATGTATGTATGTGTTAATGTGTGTTAGTGTATGTGTGTGTGTTGATGTATGTTTGAAGGTGTGTGTGTTAATGTGTATGAATGTACGTGTGTGTTAATATATGTGAGTGTATATGTATGTGTGTGTTTGAAGGTATGTGTACGTGTTAATGCGTGTGAGTGTGTATGGGTGTGTTTAAAGGTGTGTGTGTTTATGTAAATGTGTGTGTGTATGTGTGTGTTTAAAGGTGTGTGTGTTTATGTAAATGTGTGTGAGTGTATGTGTGTGTTAATGTGTGTGTGTGTGTGTGTGTGTGTGTGTGTGTGTGTTGTGTGTGTGTGTGTGTAAGTGGGAGGCCAACCTTGGCTGTCATTCCTCAGGAGCTGCCCAACTTGTAGTCAGAGGGTCTTCCGTTGTGTTGGAGCTCCTGGAGTAGGCTAGCCTGGCTGCTGAGGATAGGACTCTACCTGTCTCAGCTTTCGCAGTGCTGATTACAAGCGTGTACCCCTACACCTGACCTGGATGTATATGTCTGTGCACCATGTGTGTTTGGTGCCCGTGGAGACTAGAAGAGAGCATCAGATGCCCTGGAACTGGAGTTGCAGTTGTACATGGATGCTGGGAACCAAACAGGGTCCTCTGGAAGAGCAACCAATGCTCTGAGCCCTGGAGCCTTTACTATGGATCCCAGGCTGAATTCAGATCTCCATATTTCTATGGCAAGCCCTTTAGCAGCTGATCCATGTCCCCAGATCTTCAGTGTCTTTTACTTTTGGGGTTTCTGTGGTGTTGGGCATGAACCTATGCATTCGCACATGGTAAATAGGTGCTCCACTGCCGAGCCATGTCCCCAGCCCTGTTTCAATGAGTTATAAAAATATATGAAAAATTCAATTATTCAATGAGGGATACCAGAAACCATGCTAGACCATGATGTATCAGATGAGGAACTGGTTTTGAACTGGTTTTCCGGTTGATTGTAATAATGTCTCCTGCAGAAGGAGGACCAATACTCTGTCAGCTCGACCATTCAGGCTTCCCCTCACAACTGGAGAGAGCAGCGGCCTTGAATCTCTCTTGCCTTGTGTCCTAAATCCAGGAGTTTTGTACAATTTTAGGGTATGCAGGGTAAATGGCAGCTTCCTCTAGGCCTGAGCCACTTAGACGTTAGAGCCTAAGGATTTCCCTAGCACATGCTAGGCGAGCGCCTAACACCGAGCCACACTCCTGTCCTCCTAAGATTTTTTTTTTTAAAGAACTATTTATTTATTTTACATATATGAGTACACTGTAGCTGTCTTCAGACACATCAGAAGAGGACATTGGATCCCATTACAGATGGTTGTGAGCCACCATGTGGTTGCTGGGAATTGAACTCAGGACCTTCGGAAGAGCAGTCAACTCTTAACCGCTGAGCCATCTCTCCAGCCTCCAAGGTTTTTTGTTTTTTTCTTTTTTTAGTTATGTTTATGTGTGCATGTGTATGTGCACATGAGTGGAGGTGCTCATGCTCATAGAGTCCAGAGAGGGCAGCAGATCCCTCGGAACCAGAGTTTCAGGTGGCTGTGTCTCCTGTGATCCAAAGCTGCATTGTATCTAAGAGTAGTACAGCGCCTTAACCACTGAGCTGTCTCTCCCCGCCTTCCTGTTTTCAGTTTGCAGGAGCACCAAGTGATTAGATTCCTGCCCAAACACTGCCTGGAATGAGCACTTTCTTGTTAAGAGGTTATTTAGAAGGGATTCTATCTTACAAGCTTTTCAAAATGGAGTATGAATACAGTTGCAACAGGTAGATAAACCCACTGGTATTCCTAGGAAGTCCCAGGGTGGCCTTGCCATAACCGACTACGGCTGAGGATCATCACTATAAAGACGAGCTCCGTCTTACCAGGGTTTGCCTAGCAAAGAATAGCCATCTAGTGGGTTATAAAAGCGAATGTAGCACTTAGCTTTCTAAATTTCAGTATGCTAGGAAATCAGTGTGTGTGTGTGTGTGTGTGTGTGTGTATGTATGTGTATGTGTTGCAAAGTCACCTTTATTTATGAAGTTTTCAGGTGTTTTGCTGTTTTATTCACAGGGAACCCCCAAATGTACAACCTGCCAGAGGAACCTTTTAGGAGACAGTTTTGCCTCATTAACCCAGGGGGGCGGTTCCAGTGAGTATCTAGTTCAAGTTGATTGGTGGTTCAGACCCTGCATCTGGCTTCTCCAGAGGTTGGGTAGAGGGTTGGGTATGATGCTGGGATATGTGTGGCTTTAACTGCTCACGCAATGCTGCCATCTTGTGGCCAGCGGGCTTTATATCATTATCCAGATATTTAACTTTGCTTTGGATTAATATGTGGTTTGTCTTGCATCTCAGGGAGAGGACATCAAGGGAGACTATGGGAAGGGATAGAAGTGTGCCTGATCTTACCGGACGTTCTCTCCAGGAGGTAAGTGATTACACAGCAAGGGCTTATGACCCAGCTTTAAAAAAAAAAAAATTGGCAAAGGACATTTTTCAACAGTCAACCTTCATTTTATTATCTCCCTCACTGAAAGAATTAGCAACAGATAAGCTCAGCAGTGGAGCAGACAAGAGTGTGGACTTAAGAGAAAATTTACAACTACAGCTCTGGCTGGGCAGCAGTGGTGCATGCTTTTAGTTCCAGCACTTGGGAGGCAGAGGCAGGCAGATTTCTGAGTTTGAGGCCAGCCTGGTCTACACCATGAGTTCCAGGGCAGCCAGGGCTACACAGAGAAACCTTGTCTCAAAAAATAAAATAAAATAAAATAAAAAAACAAACAAACAAACAAACAAAAAAACCCAACAACTACAGCTCTGGACAAGCATGGTGGCACATGCCTTTAATCCTAGCACTTGGGAGGCAGAAGTGGATGGATCTCTGTGAGTTCAAGGCCAGCCAGGGCTACATACTGAGACCCTGTCTTCAGAAAGTATAAAATTGCAGGCCTGAGCTGAGAAAGTCAGGGAGACGTGGGAAGTCATGTACATGAGAAGCTGCAATTCAGTATTTACAGAAAGTAGACTAGGCCAGAGTTTACTACTTTTTTTTTCTTTTTCCTTTTTTTGAGACAGGGTTTCTCTGTGTAGCCCTGGCTGTCCTGGAACTCACTCTGTAGACCAGGCTGGCCTCGAACTCAGAAATCTACCTGTCTCTGCCTCCCAAGTACTGGGATTAAAGGCGTGTGCCACCACTGCCCGACTGAGTTTACTGCTTTTAATCTTTGAAATAAGGATAATGTGTGTAGATGACATAATGTTATACCTACCCCCCCCCAGAGTTCTTTATGTACCCAGCTTCCTACTGAATCAATTAGAAAAAGCCCAATATACAGTCTATTCTACTGCAAAGTGAGGCTTCTCAGGAACACATGCCTTTCCCAATTGCTGAAGAGGAAGAATGAACAGCAAGCATGCCAACAGATTTGCTGGGACAAATGCACAAAACTTACAAACGGTCATTTTAGAGAACTTTTGCAGTAATTAGTGTGACGGATTTAGCATCACGCCCTTTTTCATACTGTAACGCAGACTATCCTCAAGCTGATGGTAATCTTCCTGCCTTAGTTTCCCAGGGGCTGGGGTTTTGGTATGAACTGCTATGCCCAGCTGATTTTATATTTAGTTTTCCACAGCCTTGCTTCTATCCTGCTCCTGGACAGGACATGTATCAGCTTTGACATCAGTCAGGTGTCCCCTTCCCTTGCTGCGTGACAGTCAGATGTTCTTACTGTGTGGTTTCCTTGCCGGAGCAGCAACCACACATATGATCAGAGACTAGAAACTCACAGAGCACTTTCTGTGCATCATACAGAACACTACAAACCCTGTCACCACATTCCAGTGGCCACTGTGCCTGTATGATTCTGAGTACGTTGCCTGACACCTTGGGGGAGGAATGGGTGCTGCCATCCTAGTCTAGATTTAAAGCACAGAACGGCCATGAACTAACTTTTATCTTTTCTTCAGCCAGAGAAGCAAAGAGTCACAGGAAAGCAGAGTGACTTGTCAGAGCAGAGCAGGCATCAGACTTCTAAGGAAGGAAACAAGGGGTTCCCAGAGAGGCCTGTACCGAGACAGGCTGGTCCAGGACACCGGCCGATGGTCCGCAGACACACAGTCAACGATGCAGCCATACTCCAGGTCCCAGAGATGACTGGACACCTGACCACCCACGAGGCTAGTGTTTCTCAGTCTTAGCAGTAAGGGACTGGTAGACCTGCTACAGAGACACGAGTCCACAGTAAGATGGTGAGCATGAACACAGTGTAGAACTAAGCATACTTTCAATAACCAGCTTGAGAGACAGCCCTCAGACTTACCACCCTCTCCTCTTCAAAGCTAACTAACATACTTGAAAAGGAATGGGAGGGAGTGAACGAGTCCCTCCATCTCAGCATGTGGGTTTCCTGGTCACAGGCAGAGGCTTCACCACCAGTTCTGACCTCCTTTGGCTGGAAGGTGCTAAATGTCTATGAGGTGGATAAGTAGGCAAACCTTACGCTAGAAGGATCCCTGTGTCTAGGAGAAGTCAGAGAAGCAATGTCGGTCTTATGGAACTGTGGATGCCAGGCAGAGAAGCATCCTGTCGGGATGAAGAAACAGAATCTGAAAACACTTGAACTGGAAGATGCCCCAGTGCTGTTTTGCTATCCGTCCCTGTGAAAAGGACCTACCATTCTGCCTTGTTCTACACCACACGTATGGGGAAAGTTGGCCGTCACTTTCCCAACAACATAGACCCCTGGGTCACTGCACGTTTACCTGTATGAATTTCTGCTCACTCTCCTTTCCGTTAAGAGCCTCCCCAGCACAGCACGCCTGACGGATGGTTACTAGAGAGCAGCTTTGGCACATCTTAAGTCTTTTGATTCAAATTCAAAACTTAGAGCACAAACCAGGTCAGAGTTTAAGTTAGAATTTGTTGCCATTGATTCCTTTTTATAACTTTCTATAGATTCTATTATTTTTTTATGTTCCTGACCCTAAAGTTGCAGACATGGGTTCATCCTGAGTCCATTTTTCAAAGGACTTTGTAAAGGGGAAATGGTTTTGTGCACATTATTGGAAATACTTGTGAATGTATAGAAGGGAGGGGCTGATTATTTTTCTACAAAGTAATTTATGATTTCTAATTTTCTAATGTGCCTTGGATATGTGCCAAATGATGGAAAACAGTAAACTTTGCCTCTTGATTGTGTTGTGCCATTTTTAAATTTTGCTGTGCAGTTTCTCAGTGACCCTTCTGTAAACCTGTTGTTAGAATCCTGGGGGAGATGGAATTTGCCTATTCCTTCTAGGGTCCCAATGACAAACCAAGATATGATCACTCTGGAGTATCACTAAGTTTATTAGGCCTCCTTGCATAACAGTGAGTGAGCGGTCACACCGGCAGGTCAGTGTCCAGCATGGATGAGGTCTCCTGCCTGTGTAGATGGTACCCCATCCCTAGTCTTTCCCTGCCTCTCTGTATATACTCTAGTCCCTCTCTGAGGCTGTGAGCAATTTCAGCAGCATTGGACACAACTGTTTGGAGGAGTGGGTAGACATTCAGCTGAGGGTCCCCTGATTGTGCCCCCCACAATACATACACACACCTCTTCTGTAAAGGAACAGTAACATTCAACAAATCTAGCTGCAATCTTTTGTAAGTGGACACAGCTCATGTGATAATTGTGGTAGTCTGGCTCAAGGATAGTCCTGCATAACACTGTGCTGTGTGGGAAACAGTCCTCACGGGAAGGATAGTCTTTTGTATTTAAGGGTAACTGGGATGCACACCTGGATCACTCAAGAGCAGACACTCACCCATCTACCTGCTCCAGGTTGATGGGTCAATGGCATACACAATTCTCAAGTACTCACAAAGACACTTTTTCAGGTGACACTTGTTACCTTGGCTGGTCTTGGACTTTTGTTCCGATCCCCTCAGCTTTCTGAGGAGCTGTGATTACAGGCCTGCACCCACACTCGGAACAGGAAAGAATGAATGTAGCCTCCTGATAGAATGAGCATGGATAGAATGAGTGTGGATGCTCTTGGTTTGTTGACCTTTCTCCCACTTGCCACTTAATGACAATGGGTGTTTGCCTGCTTCTCCATCTGTGTGCCTCATGTTCTTTAGGCCAAAAGAGGGCATCAGATTCTGAATAGAGTTCTAGGTGGTTGTGGGACACCCTGTGGGTGCTTGGAATCCCATCCAGATCCTTTCAAAAATGGCCAGCGCTCACAACAGCTGAGCCATCTTTCTAGCCCTTCCTTTTTAGCAAAAACCACTTTATTGACATCTGCTGCCTTGTCTCCAGGACTCAGGGTTTTTATCAGTGCAGAGAATCTCAAGAGGCAGACACACACACGTGAGGGAACTGTTCCAGTTTGCCAATGCAGACTCCTGAGGCACAGGTTCATCTCTTGCTGAATAACTGCAATGAGGAATAGAGCGGTTTACACCAATTATTCCTGCAAGTGTTCCAGTTGCTTTTCCCACTTAAAGGAAAACTTGATATGGCCATTAAAAATGAAGAATGTTCAAGTCTTTGTGTGTTTGCAATCCCAAGCACTGCCAGCTTCACACCCACAAGCTACATGCATGTAGCACATGAGCTGTCTTCAGGACCCTGTCCAACAGCCAACTTTCCATTCCCAATTGTCCTTCCACACACCTCAGTCAGTCTTGGCATTAGGATTGGTAACTGTACAGAAACATGTAACAAAACTTAAGAGACATGTCAGGTTGTCTTTCTAGCATTTCACATAAATGAGCCATAAAGCACACTTTAAGTATCACTGGTCATTTCTGAAGTCTTAAGCAGGGTACAAAATGTGCCTCAGTTAGCATTGTCTGCTAAGTGTTCATGAAGTTCTGTGTTCAATTCCCAGTGCCACACAGAATAGGTATGGTGCTACACATATGTAATCTCAGCACTAGAGATGTGCAGGCAAGGGGATCATGAATCTGAGGTTATCCTTGACTATAGGGTAAGCTGAGATCAGCTTTGGACACAACAAAACCATCTTAAAAACAGTAACAACAAACCCAAAACATATTATACAACAAAAATAGTCTGGACCAACTGCCCACAAAATCCTTCAGCAGGTTTGAGTAGGACAGTGCAGTCCTGAACATAAATTAACAATTTCTCTGCATTTTTTTAGGATTTTTTTTTTATCATGTACGTGTGTGTGTTTATAAGGGGGTTCATGTGTATGTTTCTGAGGCCAGAAGGTGTCTGATTCCCTGGAGCTGGAGGTAAGGGTAGTTGTAAGCTACCCAACATAGGTGCTGGGGAAAGACCCTGTGTCCTGTGCTCACTTAGCCGTCACTCCTGCCTGCTCCTCTTGTAAACACGTCACTGTTTCACTGTTCAACAGGGACCACAGGGACGTCCTAGTTACTTTGCAGAAGTATCACTCTAGTTGTTTTGGATCCAAGTGGTATTTGTTCAATAATATAAACCCAATGGCTCTAAAAATAAATTAAATCAAAAGCTGGGACTCTGAGAGGCTACCCGCAGAAGAGGAGACATCCCTGCCTTAAGAATGCTGGATGTGCTCAGATCTTAAAGCTGATTCAGTTGCCAGGGGTTTCGTTCCCTTGCCATCTCTGGCCGCAGCATGCTGGCACAGCTTCTATTTCTCCTCACATTAATGTCCCAGCTGCAAAGGATAAACTTGCATTGCTACCATTTAAAAGCTCTTGGTAAGAAGGGGGAAAAAAACCCATTCAAAATGCAGATCTTCTTTTGAGTTGCCTATGATTCTGAAACACCCAAAGTGTTTGAGTTTGAGGTACAAGTTTATTTTTTCAAAAGGCATGTATAGACAGGGACCGAAGTAAACATTTACAAGGTAGTGACTGTCCTAGACACTGCTCCACTGTAATTCCGTCTAAGCACATCCTCTTAGTAATCGTCGTCTTCATCAGAGTCCATTACTTTTCTTCTGTTGAACTAGGGGGAAATGAAAGGAAGGTCAGACACATTAAAAAGCCTCAGATTTTCCGAGAAGAACATTATGACTTAAGTGAGCTTTTGTCTCTATGTCTTTGAAGAGGGGTAGGTGCGAGAAGTAAGAAGTGTTAACAATTACCCTCTTTCCACATAGGCACTCTTCCCAACCACAACACAGAATCAAGGTGTCTGAAAGCTCAAAGCACTTGGACAGCTCAGGCAGCTGGAAACACCACCACCCCGCTCCTACCACGCCCCACACTTACTTTCACTGTTGTTTTCTTTTCTGTCTGTTGGCTGACTTTCTCAAGTATTTCTATTAAACCTTGTTCTGACACCTATAACCAGAAAGAAAACCAGGGTTTCAAAGCAAACAGCATGTCTAAGCAGACCAATCACTGTCAGAACTCTCCGAGAAGTGAGAAGAAGGAACAGAGGGCTCAGGAAAGTGAGCAGTTTAAGTCCATCTTTTGTCGCTGCTAGCAAGGCAATGACAACCACTGTGTGAAAGGTCACAGGCACAGATAAGCTACCTCTGCCCACGCCATCCTAGAGACAGCATCCTAAAAAAAGACCCAGTTCTTTCTAGCTCCAAGTGCAGACAGGGCTCTGTGCAGGCACTCAAACTTGAGGACTAGATTTCCCAAATATAATCCTCGTGGTGACACACACACTTGCACACACACGCGCGCACACGCAAACTAAGGACTTCAACCTTCCCTCACAACTACAAAGCCTGCACACAGGTGGTATTTTAGTTGATACTGGCAAACCCTATTTCCAGTGCAGAACAATTTAAGCTAGGAGACAAACAGTCGCTGGGTCACACCGACACAATGCTCTATACATGCCAGGGAAGGAGAAAGTGGAGAATTTGTGACATGCAATCTTCCCTTAAGATTTACAGTGCAGTGATAATTCTCTCCTTTAAAACTTTTTTGGAGTCAACAAGAATTCTATGTTCAAATACTGAAATTACTTGGTGCAGCTGTTTTTTTTTAAATTTTAAGAATTCATGTGCTGGGCAGTGGTGGAGCATGCCTTTAATCCCAGCACTTGGGAGGCAGAGACAGGCAGATTTCTGAGT
>NW_022196904.1:26826792-26845086 GCF_008632895.1 Mastomys coucha
TGTGCTTAAGTACTTTGCTTCAAAAAAAAAAAAAGCAAACCAAAAACACACACACCACGTGCATGTGTGGAGATGAGAAGAAGGCACGGATCTCCTGGAGCTGGAGTTACAGGCACTGTGAGGAGCCCACTGAGAACCAAGCTTCAGCCTTCTGCAAGACAGCAAGCGCTGTAGCTGTGGAGACACCTACCGGCCCTAAGCCAAGGTTTCATACTGTGGGTACCGCACACTCCTTAGGTGGTCTGGGATTACCTTTCCACTTAGTTGTCCATATCGTGCCATCTGTATAAGGTAGTTCTCCACTGCTTTAGTTTTTTCAGGCTTTACAAGTGCTAAGTTACTTACTAAAAAGAAAAAAATACATATGTCAAAGAGCATGAAGATGAAATACACTAATTATACCTTAAAAATATCCACTGACACTTCCAAAGTATTATTTCACAAGCTTCTGTCTGTCAGCAGGCACAAGGCAGGTAAGGCAGACAGTATGGCTAGGCCTTCTAAGACCACCAGAGCGCAGCCACATCAATCAGTGGTGGGAGGGCCAAGACTAAACTCCAACTCTCAGGTTCTAATATCCGGGCTTTCCTGCCTCTTCTAAATATGCTACTTTATTCTGACTGGCCCATCCTTTCCTTTCTACAGTTTTGAGATTTTATGTATGAAAACTCCAGGCACAACACCAACACCCAGAATACAATCAATCCCTAGCTCCTATCACCATGGCAACTAACAACACTCCTGTGACTGACTCTGTTCAAGAGACAATCCTGAGAAACTTTTCTGAAAAGTGTCAAGGGGCACCTTCGTAAGGAATGGTGTTTCAACTGTAAAAACAATCTCTCTCCAGATTTATAAACGTCATACTTCTTATAGACATTCACTCTGATCAGAGTGGGAACTTCAGTACGTATCTACACATCTAATTACCTCAAGCCAATTTTATGGGAATAAAAGAAATTGAAGATGCTTACATCTGGCCCGGGCTGACTGGTCCAGAACTTGGGCTAAGATACTGTTTCTCATTTCTGCTTCCCTACAATAAAACATAGGTCACACAAGGTTAGAAGTGAGCTGTCAGCATCTGAGTAAACAAAGCATTTATTCAATGTCTCTTTAAAAAATTTTTACATTTCTGTATTTATTGGGGCTTGGGATGGGCACATCACAGCGCACATATGGAGGTCACAGAACAATTTTGGGGAGTCAGTGCTTTCCTTTTACTATGTGGGTCCTGAAGCTTCACCTCAGATCATCAAGCTTGGTAGCAAAGGCTCCTACCTGCTGAGCCATCCAGCAGACCACCGTGAGACACCTGTAGTTCAGACTGTATGGTACCAGGTGCTTTTGCCTTCCAGGAGCCAGCTGTGGATGTAAACCTACCAGAATGGCAGGACACTATTTCATGAAGTGGTACTCCAGGGCAGCAACCATTGCCAACAGTCAGTATCCAGTGTGACACGTGCTGCGGGTCTGAGGTAGAGTCTCAGCAATTAGATAGACCAAGTGCACTTTCTTTAGGGAGGACACAGAGACCTATGGAGATTCTGAAAAGCTGTGGCCCAGGCAGAACCAGATCCTGTGAAATTATAACTCTGTACTCATTCTTGCTTCTTCCTGAATACTCAAGTAGGAACTGTGGCTCACTGCTTTCAAACCTTTGTGGAGACAGGGTTTCCAGGCAGGCTCAGAATTCACTATGTAGCCAAGGCTGGTCACAAATTCTTCATCTTCCTTCCTCAGCCTCCTGAGCGGAAGGATCACTGGACTGTACCACCACTTTAAGTAGGAGACTTAAAACATTTCTCCTAGGAACCCACTACACAAAAGACAGTAGCAGATATGGGACAGAATCAAGGGACAGTTGGGGCTGGTTATGCCTACTATCAAGGGCTCATAGAGGCAGACTTATTTCCTTAGGCCTCCTTCTCAAGAGTTCCTGAATATAAGATGCTATGGTCCATAAGATGCACCAGTCTGTTTTTGCCATATCAGTACTTGAACCCAGGGCTCTGCATATGCTGGAAAACACTCGACCACTGTGCTACATCCCTAGCCTCTTTTTTTTTTTTCTTAAATCACTTCGACACAGGGTCTTGCTAAGCTGTCCAGGCAGGCCTTGAACTTGAGAGCCTTCTGTCTCAGCTTCCTAAGCAGTGAGATTAGAGGCATGAGCCACCACAGGCTTTATGTACTTAAAGAATAAAAGAGAGATCCTAGATGAGGACTCTTAAGTGGAGAAGGAAAACCAAAAAACCTCCTCTGAAAATGTGGACTTAAAGGTGTAATTAACCTTGCAGGTTGTTGGAGGGAATGGGGAACAAGGGACAACCTGACTTAGTGGTCAGATCTGAAACACACCCCCAAAAACCCAGCAGAGGCCAAAGTAGGGTATGATGTCGTCACATCAAATGTACGCTTGTTCTTGAGTGAAAGTGCTCTGCCACGAGCAGGGGTAAAACAACAGGGTTAAGTTAGTGTTTAATGCACTTACTGTGAGGCCCTCGGTCTAGAATCCCGATGAGGTAATTCTATTGTTATGCTTAGGCAAAACTTCAAAACTCGGTGTTACTGGAACTTCCATGAGTATTTACTGAATCAAACTAAAAAGGGAATTACCTTCAAGTGGACTTATTAGAAAATCACTAGGTTCTGAGATTTATTAAGAGTCACATACCAATTACAACTACTAAATAAAAGAGAAAAATGCAATCTATGAAACCACCCTTCCAGAAAGTTCCAATTCTAGCCCATACCTTTGTTTTGCTTCCTGTTGGGCTGCATCACCAGGATCCTAAAAAGAATAATTTTACCTTTTAATGGAGTAGAACTTCAAAAGAGGAGAAAAAAACAGAAGGCATCACAGGGATGGGGTGGGGGCAGAGATGGGGGGAAAGGTGGGGTGAGGCACATTTGTAACCATAGTTAGCACTTAGGAGACAAGACACAAGGATCTCAAGTTACAGGCCAGCCTGGGCTATAAATGGAGACCGTATTCAAAATAAAGTAACAAGTGAAAACAAAAATAAAGGACTTATTCGATATTCCTGAGGTAGAAACTGGGCCTCACAAAAATCAATGAGTCAGTTTCCATTTGCAATGCTTTTTCGTTTTATTAAATAAGGACTGAGGGTGGAACTGGGAATGAGGGTGTCCTGCGTGCTAGGTAAGCAAGTACTGTGGCCCAGGCTAACCCCCACCCCCAGCCCCACATTTACCAAGTGAGGACGAGCTTCTAAAGTCACAATCTAATAGAATGTTTGAGAACGCACACATTCCTGGAAAGGCCCACGTACCGTGGAGCCCTCTATTTTTAACCAGTGAAAAGACTGTCTGGAAAAGAGACCCTGGCTTGGCACGAAGGATGCTGGTTCAAAGGGTGCTGTCACTGAGGTCACCCACAACCACTAGCGTTTGTCCCAAGGTAAGTTTACAACCCGCTACTCCCTCCTAGACGGCACCGCAGGGGTTGAGCACCATCTCTGGAGTCCGCGGTTTGACTCCCGCCCAGGGACGCGCTGTCAGAGCTCAGAGGAGCCCCCTCTACTCAGCGCTGACTTCCGGTCAGCGAGACCCAATCCGTGGAGAGACCCCCAATCCCGACGAGGATAGCTTGAGGCTCGACGGCAGCGAAAACCGAGTCTTGGGGGTGGGGGGTGACTCGAGGGCGCGCACACTCCAACCCGCACAAGACTCACGCGGGACCCTATGGCAGCCGAGGAGGCTGCGGCGGCCTCCGGGAACACCCCCAACCCCGCGCGCACACCCACGGAGCCATGGAGGACGCGGAAGCCGATGGCCCACGAGCAAATGCGGAGAGCCTTTGCCTGGAGCGAGGGCGTCTCCCCGCCCGCTCACTCACTCCATGCTTAGCCTGCAGCTCGGCCAGCCTCTGCTTCCTCAGCGCCTCTAGTTCTTCGTCCGCCATGGCGCGGCTGTTCCACGTTGCGCAGGCGCAGCGGCCGTCGGGGGGTCGCGCAGCCGCACCCGCCCTCCGGTACACTCGGTTGGAATCGCTTCAGCCCGAGACTCGAGCACAGCGCCTTTTACTGCGCAGACGCGAGTGATGCTCAGGCATCAAGAGTCGAGTCCCGAGCTAGGGGCTGCCCCGCCTCTGCCAGGGTGCCTTGCAGAGGACCGATCCTGCGATGATAAAAGGCGCAGAACCTCTTAAGAGGGAGCTTGTAGGTTCCCAGGCTCTGAACTGCGCGTTAACGCACCCCACCCTAATAATTCCTAGACACTGACTATGACGCAATTCAGCAAAGTGTAAACTCCTTAATCGACGCCCTGTCTGCCTTACCCCCACCCCCAGGGCCTTTGCTGAGAAGATGCTGTGTGTGTCAACTGTGGCTGTACACACACACACACACACACACACACACACACACACACTGATTTTGGAGTGAGGGCCCCTGTATGAGGTGGAGTGGGTGGAAAAAAAAAACCGCTCAATTCTCCAATCCTGTGACTTGCTTATGGGGTATGTATTTTATTTTTCCAAATATATCCAACCATTTTTACAACTTTTAAAAAGTTAATTTTTAGGAATCATATACATATACATACACACACACACATATATGTATGGGAAGAATGCGTATATGTATATGTATGTGTGTATATATATATATATATATATATATATACATATATATACATGTATGGGAAGAATGCGTCTGAGGAGGCAACATTGGACCCCTGGAGCTGGAGTCACCTGACATTGGGTTGTGAATCGAATTCTGGTGCTCTGGAAGAGTAATACACACTTTTAACCACTGAAGCATCTCTCCAGCCCATATACCTACATCCACACTGTTGAGCAATGACTACTCTATAATATTTTTCATCATTACAAACTGGCACCCACTCACTAAATAGAAATTATTTATTATCCCTGGTTCCCATTACAAAACATTACTCTGTCTGTATAAGATTGCCTATTCGAGCACTATTTATTTATGACTGGCGTATTTGATCAATCATATACCACTTCAGATTTTTATTCATGCTGTACCATGTGACAGAACTTCATTCCTGACTGGACTTGGTGGGTGCGTGCCTATAAAGTCTGCCAATCTAAAGGCTTCTGAGGCAGGAGGACCTGGAATTGAAGACTAGCTTGCCATTTACATAGTGAGACATAGGCTCCAACCAAACAAGCTCTCCCCTCCCCCATTTCATTATTTCCTGGCTGAACATACTTACTGTATAAAGCACATTAGATGTATTCATCAGTTTAACCTTAAGTTCACTTTTTGGCTAGTGTGAGTAAAGCCACTATCAATGTAGGTGTACAAGTGCCTACCTGCAATCCTGCCTTCACTTATTTTAAATATATATCCATGGATGAATTTTCCATACTTATGCTGTGTCAGGGACTATGGTAATTTGAAAGAAAATGGCCCCCAGAGGTTCATAAGGAGTGGCACAATTGGGAGGTGTAACTTGTTGTAGGTGTGTCATGGTTGGAGGAAGTGTGTCTCTGGGACTTTGAGGTTTCAAGTGTGCTCAAGCCAAGCACAATGTTACTTTCCCAGCTGCTTGCCTATCTGGATGTCTCAACTACCTCTCCTGTACCATGCCTGTCTGCACTACACCATGCTTCCTGCCATGATGATAATGGACTAAACTTCAGAACCTGTAAGCCAACCCCAATCAAATGCCTTCCTTTATAAGAGATAGAAACCCTAATCCAGACAGTTACTTTTCTACTGCTGTGATACAATACCATGACCAAGGCCATTAATAAAAGAAAGCTTGTAATTTGGAGCTCATAGTTCCAGAGAATTAGAGTCCATGACAGTCATGATGGGGAATATGGTAATAGGCAGGCAGGCAGGCAAGGCAGCACATCATCAGCTGAGCTCTCACTTCCTGAGATGACTACAGTGAGGCTGAGAGAGCTAACTTGGAATGGTTTAGGATGTTGAAAGTTCAGAGCCCCAATGACACACATCTCCTCCAAGGCCTCACCTCCTCCAACAAGGCCACACCTCCTAATCCTTCTCAAACAAATACCCGTGTCAACCTCGCCCTAGCTCTAATAGCATCTGAAACTCATTGACTTCTTCACCAGCTATCCCTTCCATTGCTCATTACTTTGGTAAATGACACCACTTACTAACTAGGTCAGAACACAGCATCTGGAGCTGAGAAAATGGTTTAGGTAGTAAAAGTGTCTGTCACCTAAGAGTGGTGACCTGTGTTCACATCTCCTCCATCCAAATGCAAAGCTGAATATAGCCTAGATTCCCAATCTGGGGAGGCAGACCCAGATCCCTAGGGCTTACTGGACAACCAGTCTGTCCAAAGTGTCGCTCTCCAGGCTCATTGCAAGACCCTGTCTCAAAAAATACAGTGAAAAAAGATTAAGGAGGACATCCAATGTCAACCTCTGGTTTCCATACTCATGCACATCCAAACACACAAGTACACCCTTGTGTGGCAGACTTTCCTTAGAAAGACACAATACACACGTCTATCAGCCCAGAAAGGGAACCATAAAGGCAGACCAATGTAAGAGTCCCACCAAAGTCTAACTTTGTGAACCACTGGGTTTTTACTGGGGTTCTTGACAGCAGTAGGTGTGAGGGTTACTCCCTTTTTGAAAAGCCCACCCCACCATGGGTGGTGGTGGCTCATGAACGCTACAACCCTGTGGCTGCCTCCTGCCAGCTGTTTACTGGAGAACGGCCCTCCGGAATCCCCCAAATTTTCATTCTCCCAGACATGAGACATTTGTTTACTTCTGTGGTGGTTGGAGTGAGAAATGTGCGCCATTGATGCAGGTGTTTGAACATTTGGCCCCCAACTGGTAGTGCAGTTTCGGGAGGTTATGTAACCTTTAGGAGGTGCAGTCTCGCTGGAGGAAGTGCATCAGTCGGGGTGGGCTTTAAAAAGTGTATAGCCTTACCCGCTTCCTGTTTGGACTCTTTTTCATGTTCCCGACTGAAGATGTGGTCTTTGTGCTTCTTCCTCCAGCCACCTACTGCCATGCCATTTTGGACTCTTCCCTTGGAACCGTAAGCCTGGATAAACTCTTCCTTTTATAAGTTGCTTTGGGGCATGGTGTTTTGCCACATCTACAAAAAGTAGCAGAAACATACCCTGACTCTCATGAGCCTTCCCCTCTAGAGGGAGTGTTTCAGTTCGGAGGCCATTGACATACAGAGCACATAGACATGTACATACACAAACAGGAAAGAAGAGGAGAGGAAGGGAGGGAGGGAAGGAAGGAAAAGATGGAAGAATGTATTTGGTAGAAACACGGGTGATACACAGCTATTTCATGGCCTCCTTGTGTTGGCCACTGATGTCACTTCTTGCTGCTTGTGTGACAGCAGCTGGTCAGCAATCCTAGCACCCACAGGGGCAATGCTTACAGCACCCATTGGTCCTTCTGCCATGCTTATCTGCAGCCTTTTCCCTGGGCAAGAAATCATCTCTGCTTAAAGGTCCTCAAGCCCCCAGCAGCAGAGCCCTGGCTGTCTCCTGTCATCAGCAGAGGGAGCCATACTCTACCTAAAGAGACTGAATTCCTCATTGCACTGTGAAGCCGAGAAGACCGCAATTGTTGCTTTGTGCCACACAGTATGTCCTCACAGACAAAGCTTTAATCTCCCTCATACATCTCTGTAGCTGTAAACTCATGCTCCATTCTGGGTCCATATGCATGGATTCACTCCGCGAATGCTTCCGCCAGCTTGGTGGGTGAGTTGGGGCTTCAGTGCTATCCTTGCAGCAGGCTGTGTTACGGATTCTTGCCTCCCACACTCAGGGTTCATACCTTCACGGTTGCTTGCTAGCAGTCTCTTACCTATGGTGCTTTAGATGATCAGTTATGTCATGGCAGGCAGCATGAAAGTCTCCAACAAAGGCAAACTGCAAGAGGCGGGTCAGCTGGGCAGTCTCCCACCCCAGCAGTTGTAGAGGGATGCTAGATTGCCTGGTTGGGACTTCTTTTTTGCAGCTAGGAAACTCCCTGGCAGGGCATTGTGTTAAGCCCCTCCATGACCTCTTTACTTCTGGTGTTTTTGCTGTATAAGCTTTCAAACAGAGCAATGGACTCCTGTCCCACATCAAACTCAGTGTGTGAGCAGTTGATTCGTGACGATGGAGGCTGAGATCCCAATTGACAAATGTTTCTTCAACTACATGGCCATTGACTGGGGACACAGCAAGTTTGTTCCCAGGCCACTGCAGTAAAGCCAACCACATGCTCTCCACCCAACATGTATAAAAGTTATGCCTACAGGACTAGAGAGATGGCTTAAAGGTTAACAGCACTTCCCTCACTTGTAGCATACCAAGGTTTGGTTCCCAGTATCCCCGTGGAGTCTCACAACCTTCTAAAACTCCAGTTCCAGGGCATCCAATACCTGCTTCTGGCTTCTGGGGGCACCCACATGCACATGTTACACACTCAAGTACACACACACAAAATAATGTAAAAAATAATATTTTAAATTTATGTGTACTACTCAGGTTAGGTTTTGTTTGTTTGATTGACCGATTGTTTTATAAGCTTGCTACAAGCCATTGTCCCCTGGAAAGCAGGTCTCTCAATTGAGAAAATGCTTTCATCTGAGTGTCCTGTAGGCATGTTTATGGGGGCATTTTCTTGATTGATGATTGATGAGTGATGACATGGCTCACTGTGGGCAGCGCTGCCCCTGGGCAGGTGGTCCTGGACTGCATAAGGAAGCAGGCTGAGCAAGCCGCCGGGGGCACGCCAGTCAGTAGTGTTCCTTTGTCATCTGCCCTTCAGTTCCTGTCTCCAGGTTCCTGCCTTGAGTTTCTGCCCTGACTTCTCACAGTGATGAACTGTACAGTAGAAGCTAAATAAGC
This sequence comes from Mastomys coucha, assembly GCF_008632895.1. NCBI lineage: Eukaryota > Metazoa > Chordata > Mammalia > Rodentia > Muridae > Mastomys > Mastomys coucha. Next base: position 26,835,643 of record NW_022196904.1, read on the forward strand.
CCTTTCCTTTGGAATTACTTTTGGCCACAGTGTTTATCACAGCAACAGAAAATTAGTGTTTACTCTATAATGTAGTTTATACCACATTATATGACCAGGCTGGGCAACACAGAAAGACATAGATAAGTAAATATATAAATGGACAGGTATGGTAATGCTTGCCTGTAATCCTAGCACTTACACAGCCAGGGCAAGAGGACCGGGAGTTTAAGGTCTGGACTACACATCAAGATACTGTCCCAATCTAAAATCTAAAATAATGAATGAATGTGGAGAAGGAATTTAGAATCCTAGCTAGCCCCTATAAAAGACACACAATCCAGGTATTTTATTTATAAGCCATAAGTCTAGATTGGGCAGGTTTAGGACTATACTAACTTATTCTCCAGCTATAAAGTCCCTTGTTACATGCTGTTTCTACTGGCCATGTGCTCATAGTCCATCTTCTCTCATGGCGGCTGGCTCTGTCATCTTTCTTCTCTCCCTCTACCTGCAACACTCTCACTCTATCCTCAAGTCCCACCTTTCTCCCTCCACTACCCAATCACAGGTTCTAGCCTTTTATTGGCCAGTTAAATTGGGGAGCAAGGTTCACATAGCATCACTTAGTGTATGTGAAGATCTGCTTGTTGGGGGCAGCCACATCTTGAGAAGCCAGTATTTAGTATTAGAACACAAGCAGCATCAGACCAACCCAGTACATGCATGCATGCATGGATGGATGGGTAGATGGATGGATGGATGGATGGTGGATGGAGGGAGGGAGGGAATGAGGTGGGTGGATGGATGATAGATGGATAGATAGATGTATGAGCTATTCTACGTCCACTCAGTGTGCGATGGCATACTCAGTCCTCGGGAGCATAGGTGACAAGCACTCAGAATCAGCTCTAAGCAGCAAGGCTCCCTCAGCTCCTCTGCCACAGCTCTGACCTTGGTCCATCTGCCCTGCCTCCTCCCCCCTACCCCCAGTGATATTTAAATCTCATAACTCTAATCTGTTCAGAAAGAAATCTTAAATTTAAATTTAAGGTGATTTTTAGAAATGCATTTAACAGGTCTAATGCCCACCCTTGTAACACCAGAATGAGGGAAATGGAAGCAGGAATACCCTGAAATTCAAGGCTAGCCTAGGTTACAAAGTAAACCAAGGCCAGCTTGAGCCACATAGTGAGACCCTGTCCTCAAAAGCCCAAGGAGTGGACAGGTAGCTTGATGAGAAGGCACTGGCCTAACAGGTGCAGGGCTTGAGTTGGATTCCCCAATGTTGAAAAAAAAAAAAGCAAAATTTGAACAAATACATGCTATTGATCTAAATTTCACTTTGTAAATCAGAGAAAATTACTATTCAATGTGAGGAAACTTCTTACATCTATGAGTTCATTCATAATTAAGGCAACTGTGTCACGCAGGAACGGACACATATGAATCTATGTTTATGTATGCACAGCTCTCAAGTCAAGATAAAAGCTTGTGGGAAAGGACCAAATGCTTTTACCTATTATTTTTTGTGAACTAAAGTCTTCCCTCTAATCTTGCAGTTAGCACCCCAAATCCTAAGTTGTTAACATCAACGAGCCAATCAGCAAGCATAAAGGTGTGTTTGTTATGTTTCTTGAAAAGATGGACGCTCACCAAGCAGATAGTTCTAGAAATGCCCTCAATCCCTGTTCCCTAGTGAAATCTCCCAGGCTCCACCCACGGACCCATCGACCCCTGGAGGAAGCAGACTGAGGAGAAACAATACGGAGGATGTGAGCCAGTGGATGATAGGGGTCTCCTTCCTCAAAAATCTCCCAGATAAGCAAGGGGCTGGCTGGCTTTCTCTTGTTCTTTCCCCTCCTCTCTGCAGCCCCCAGCCCACTCACCCACCCTCAGCAGCAGCGTCCCCAGTTTGCCTTTGGGGGAAGATTGGATGAGACCTCTGGGTCCCCTCAGCTGCTAAGGAGCCACTGGCAACATGATATAACAAGGGAAATCAATTCTGTCACAGTTCTGCTTGCTTGCTTCTGAGACCTCTCCCCTTAGCTTGTAGATGGCCCTCCTTTGTATCTACACAGAATTCCTGGTGCCCGAGTTTATGACCAAAGCTCAAGGATACTGGTGTCCCAAGAGCCACCGTCTCAATAGACCAGTTAAATAAATGATGATTGTAGACCATCAGTAAAGTTATGCATTAAGAGACCAGACTATTGTAAACACAACGGTTGGAGTTTAACAAGGCTATGTGACCTGCGTGACGTAACTTACATGTCCTGTTTCTTTGGACTTATATTCTTTAACCACCCCGTCACGCCGGGCAGTAGAGGTGCACGCCTTTAATCCCAGCACTTGGGAGGCAGAGGCAGGTGGATTTCTGAGTTCGAGGCCAGCCTGGTCTACAGAGTGAGTTCCAGGACAGCCAGAGCTATACAGAGAAACCCTGTCTGGAAAAACAAACAAACAAAAAAACCCACCCCCCTCATTTTCCATTTCCGTGTGTGTGTGTGTGTGTGTGTGTGTGTGTGTGTGTGTGTGTGTGTGTGTGTGGTGTACATGTGTATGCATGCTGGCATACATGCGTTTGCTTGTGCATGTGAAAGCTGAGTGAGATATTCTGCATTGTCCCCCCATCTCCCTTCCTTCTTAGTCATTGGGGCAGGCCTCTCAATCAAGCCCAGATCTCACTGATGTGGCTACCCTCCATAGGCAGCTTGCTCTGAGAGATCTTCTGTCTCTACCTTCTGAGGCTGGAATTACAGGTGGAGTACCACACCCACCCAGCATTTAGTGGGTTCTGAGGATCCCAACTCCAGACCTTACACTTGTGCTGCAAAGGCTTCAAGCCCAAGTCATCTTCCAGTCCTTCAACACACACTCTTCATAGGAGGACAATCACATATGGTTAGTTAAAACAAAAAATATCAAATGTTTTGGAGAAGTAGAAGCTTCTCTTTAGTTGATTTTGACTTAAATTAATTGTTTTCTAAAATTAGAAGCTCTCCTTCTGCCTCTAAACCTTTTCATATATCATTTAGACTTTTGTTTGTATTCTTGCAGTTTACAATTTTTAGGTTTTTTTTCATAAGAATGCCACCGGGTTTTTTTTTTCCCAAGAGAATGTGTTTGGATGAAAACATACAAACAAAAAATGTCATTATCGGAAATAAAAAGCTTGTGTTTTATATATATATGTGTATATATATATACACACATATATATGCATATATGCAAAACATATATACATATATATATAAAACACAAGCCTGTGTTTTATATGTGTGTTGTGCATAATACATATAACACAAGCTTGTGTTTTATGTATATATATCATATATAACATAGTATATACACATATATAACACGAGCTTTTTATTTTTGATATTTTTTATATATAGTGTAATCTATCACAAGATTATGTGATTGTAAAATATTTGGATAAAAGGTGGACATTTCTGTGGACTGCGTGTTAGCGTTCTGTACTGTGACAAAATACTTGAGAGAAGTAGCTTTTAGGAGGAGAAGCTAATTTTGATCCATGACCTCACATGTGGTTATCATCTGACTGCCACTTCAGGGTGCCCGAGCTGAAGCTGAGCATCTTGGTGGTAGGTGTGTGCTGGGTACCTCATTGTGACCAGGGGAGAGGGGAAAGCAAGAGGAAGGGTCTGGGGATGAGATACAGCTCCTGGGTCCATGTCACCAAAAACCCACTCCTGCCCACCTCCCAAGTTTCCATCATCTCCCATTAGTCCATGAAATTACGGTTCTGTCAGTGGATGGATTTGCTGATGAAGTCAGAGCCCTCAGGATCCAAGCTGGTCCCCAGAGCTCTGCCTCTTCTCGTGGCTGCTCAAGGAACTGTGCCAGCCAGACTCTGCTGTGACAGAACACCGAACAGAAACAATGTGAGTGACAAAAGAGCCCCAATTTTCAGTGCATGGGGGAGTGGTTGCACTCATGGCAGACAGGACTTAGAACACAGTGGAACTAGTGAAGGATCAAGGCAAGACAGAGTACCCAAGGACATGACCCCAGTGAGCTGCTTCCTTCAGCAGCTCTGGCTACTCCTATCCCACCATCTCCTGGAGAGAGAATCTTCTGTGCAGTGTATGTGAAGCATCACCTGTCAATAAAAAGCTAGTGGCCTATTCACTGAGGCAGGAGATAAGAGGTGAGAGCTCTGGCAGGGAGAGAGGATTCTGGGATAGAACCAGGTGAGGCAAGGATTTGCCTGAAGTGCTGACAGAGACGGTCACATGAAACTGAAGGAGAGGTGACTATCCACATGGCAGGACTTAGAATCGACTATAAGAGATACTTAAGTTACAAGCTAGTGGGAAAGAGCCAAAGCATATGGCCTAAGCATTTACTCATAATTCAGACTGAGAGTCATTATTTTGTGAACTTGGGCATGGGTGGGAAAGCCTGTGGTTACGGTCTCCTAATAGTCTGTTCATAAATAAACTAAATTATTGATTAATTCAAAGCTTTTTTGACCTGATCATTGTCTTGGTTTCTAATTATTTATTTTACATGTATGTACCTGAGTGCATATATATGTGCCAGGTACATTCAATAAATGTCCTCAGAGGGCAGAAGAGGGTGCTGTTGGAACTGGAGTTATAGGTGTCTGAGAGCTATCATGTGAGTGCTGGGAATCAAACTCCAGTTCTCCACAGGAGCAGCCAGCATCCTTACCACGGTGCCAACTCTCCAGCCCTTCTAGTGGACTTCTTAACCCAGGCAAACATGCTGTTGAGACTTACCATGGCAGAGAGGCCAGAGAGACAGGCATCCCATGTCTTGCCCTACTTCTTGTGGGAATCATGAGATGTCCCAAATCTCTTGCTTATGAATGAAGAACTTTTCATTAAAACATTAGAGTACAATAACTTTTACAAGCTACACTTTTACAAGATTTACTGGTGTGTGTGTGTGTGTGTGTGTGTGTGTGTGTGTGTGCATACGCGCACACATGCGCGCATGTGTATCACATGCATGCAGTTACCTTCAGAAGCCAGACAAGAGCATCATAGTCCCTGAAATCGGAGTTACAGGCAGCAGCTGTGAGCAGCCATGTAGGTACTGGGACCTGAAACCTGGTCCTCAGAAACAGCAGCAGATCTGTTTAACCACTAAGTTATCTTTCTAGCCCTCAAGCTATATTTTTTAATCTTTTTTTTTTTAAGTGTGTTAGGCAGTAGGAAAGTTGGACCCTTGCACCTGCCAAGATTATTTAAGTCTCAGGACACTTAGGAATTCAAGAACCGATGCTCTGTTGGGATGTCTTTCTATGACTAAGGTTCAATAATGACAAGAAATGAGTTACATCATTTGGGGTGATCCAGACCCCTAGAAAATCTTGACCTACTGTGTGTATCTGATTACTAATTAGAAAAACACATTCCTACCCAGACACTGCTGAAATAAGTGAGCTGAGAGACGTTAGTTATGTAAATTAAAACCAAAGGCATCAAACTTTGCATTTCTGATTACATATTCAAACCATACAATTACAGCGTATAAAATCAATTTTTACTATAGTCATAAGTAGCAATTAGATGTCGCATTTTAAAATTCAAATGATATTTGTATTAGATGAAATTCCTCCTCTTCCCCCAGCCCCAGGAAAACATCTGACTAGGAAATGATCCCCCCCACCCCAGGTCCTTTCTTCATCCCTCCCTAAAATAGCTGCTTGTGACCCATTTTAGCTCCGAGGCTGCAGAAGAGAGAAGTGACATTGATGCCCTCTGAACACTGTGTGGTCACAGTCAGGGCTTCATAGTCTTCAAAGATTTGACAACCAAAGAAAGTTGAGAAGAAAACAAGGGCAGATAATGGTAGATGTTTTGATGGTGGTGATGGTGGTGGTGGTGGTGGTGGTGTGTGTGTGTGTGTCTTCAGAAGAAGTAAGTAATAGAAGGCTTGGAATCTGCTAATTAAGGTAGAAATCTACCATTGTCCAGAGAGCCCACTGAGCTCAGTACAAAATGGAGGACTCCTTTTACCAGCAGGGCTTCTCCTTCTCTGACATTGTCTGAGGAGCCCCACACCCCCACACCCTCTACCTTCAGCATGTCACCTAGCCTTGGTGAGATTACAGGTTCAGCTTCCTCTCTCTATAAGAACTTCTCCAGCAAGCACCGGGGATTCCTGGAATACCTCTCCATGCCAATGAGGTATTCATAGAACTTTAAAACTCCAGCCAATGGTTTTCAGTTACTCTGAAAACGCTTTCCCACCTCTCCAAGGTCCATATATAGCCCTGGTTCACCCTGAATAAAGTGTGTGTGCACAAGCCAAGATGCTCTAAAAGAACTGTTTCATTGAAGATCGTCAGAAAAGGCCTTTGCCTAAAAGAGCCGTAACATTGAGGTCCTCGGAGAAGGCCTTCCCCTATGCCTTGCCGTCACTTCCAGCCAGGGATCCTGCAAGAACAGTACCCATTCCAGACTCTGCTTCATTCATCCAGCCTGGCATGCAGCAGCATCTGGACCATGAGAGGAAGGGAACAGAGGATGCAAAACCACAGCTAGCACCCCCCTCCCAAATGCACACCACAATCCATGAAAACCTAATACCTAGATCATGGTCTCTAAGCATCATCCCTTCCTAAAGGGAACCAAGGCTTCGTTGGAATGATGGATTCCAATGTGGAGAAAAACAAAAACTACATATATGTGTACAAGTCAAACTTGAACATGCTCAGGGTTGCTGGGAACATGCTGAAAGGACTAACTTTGCTTGCTTTTCCTTTTAAAAATATTATTATTATTATTATTATTATTATTATTATTATTATTTATTATTATTATTTGGGTTATTTTTTTGAGACTGGGTTTCTCTATGTAGCCTTGGCTGTCCTAGAACTCACTATGTAGTTATGCAGGTTAGCCTCAAACTCAAATCTCCTTGCCTCTGCCTCCTGAGTGCTGGGATTAAAGGTGTGAGCCACCATATTTGGCACACTTAACTTTCTATGGGGCAAATCTGAGCAACAAAAATGACATCAGTCAGGCTGGTAAGATGGCTCAGTGGGTAAGAGCACTGACTGCTCTTCTGAAGGTCCTAAGTTCAAATCCCAGCAACCACATGGTGGCTCACAACCATCTGTAATGAGATCTGACGCCCTCTTCTGGTGTGTCTAAAGGCAGCTACAATGTACTTAGATATAATAATAAATAAATCTAAAAAAAATGACATCAGTCATGAAACATAGCCCCCCACAGCTCATGAAACATAACCCTCACAGCACCTCACGAACAATGCTGACTAATACAGTTTAAAAAAAAAGTATTTTTCTAGTTTTGAAAAGCTTGTGTTTCTGTGGGTATATGTTTGTGAGTGCAGTACCTATGGGGGCCAGAAGAGGGCATCCCCTGGAACTGGAGTTACAGGCCATTGTGAGTCACCCCACAAGTGTGCTGGGAAACAGAATTTAGGTTCCCTGCAAGAACAGCAACCACTCTTAGCTACTGAGCCATCAGTCTCCAGCTCAAGAAATAGCTTTTGGCTTTCTTATAACTGACTTAAGCAAACGTTTCCAGCAGACACTGAATGGGATCCTCTTTGGGATCCTCGGGATGACAGGATTCCTGACGGAAGCAATGGAAGGAGGAGGGTGTCTTGGCTCATGGTTTCAGGATGGGGCTGGAGTAGCTTGATCTGTAGAGGCATGAACTTGTAGCAGCTTGCGGCATTGCCCTGGAAAACAGGACACAAAGAACATTTGGTCTGGAAGTGAGGACAGGAGACCCATCTCCCTCAGGTAGGCAGGACCTCCTAAGGGTTCCCAATTCGCCCAAAACAACACCACCAGCCAGAGGACCAACTATTTCAACACACAATCCTCTGGGAGAGATTTCATATTTGAGTGTGACAAATGCTAGGTCGTTTTTTGTGTTAGCCGGCTTCCCAGCACTGATAGAACACTGGAGGGGGGAAAAGCTGGTTTTGACTTGTGGTTTCAGTTCATGGTCACTTGGCTGTCTTGTTTTTGGACCTGTGGTGAGATAGACCATCATGATGGGGACCTGTGGTGAGATAGACCATCACGATGGTACCGAGCTCCTCAGCCCATGACAGCCAGGAAGGGGAGAAAGGTAAAAGTCTGGGAGGGAAGAGCACAGGAATAAGATCTATTTCCACAGGTAAGGACCGTAAGGACCACATTCCCTTGAACTAGGCTCCAACACCCATGTTCCTAACACCTTCCAACAGTCCGATGAGCTCTGAGGCTGGAGGCCGGAAAGCTAGCTCAGCAGTTAGGAGTGCAGGGGACTGAAGCTCAGTTTTCAGCACTCACACTGGAAGGCTCACAACCACCTGTAGCTTCAGCTCCAGGGGACACAGTATCCTTTTCTGGCCAACATGGGCTCTGTACTGAGATGTATAAAACACACACACAAACACAGAAGTCAACAACAACAACAACAATAAATTTTTAGCTGTGAATCCATCAATGGGCTAATCCTTTGGGATGGCCAGAGCTCTCATGATCCAATCACTTCCCGCCAAAGAACTTCTGAACATTGCTGATTGAGGAACTAATGTTCAGCCTCTGGGAACATTAAAGACCCTAACTATGGCAGCCACTGGCTATCGTGTGATCGGACAGGATATCCATATCTGAGTATCCCCTCAAAAGACTTATTCACTTCACAGAGGGGAAGGAGGACCACAGAGATTGCTCAGCAGTGAAGAACACTGGCTGCTCTTGTGGAAAACTCAGGTTTGGGTTTCAGCACCCACATGACAGCTCACAACCATTTGGAACTCCAGTTCCAGGGAGAGCTAATGTCTTCTTTTGACCTCTGAGGTACACCAGGCAGGCATGTGGTACACATGCATACATGCAGGCAAAACATTCACATAAAATATTAATCTAAGAAAGAAAGAAAGAAAGAAAGAAAGAAAGAAAGAAAGAAAGAAAGAGAGAAAGAAAGAAAGAACTTTCTCTGTGGAGAGATCTGCCAGATACCATTTTAACCAAAAGTTCCAACTTTATGGCCAATAAAGGAGTAGTTGATACCATGGGGCTGCTGACAAAGGACTCATTTCCTGTAAGTACCAAAGGGCGGCGCACACCTTTGATCCCAGCACTCCGAGGCAGAGGAACTCAGTGAGTTTGAGGGCAGCCTAGTCTACATAACAAGCTCCAGGACAGCCAGGACTACATAGAGAGTACCTGCCTCAAAACAAAAGACGAGGCTGCAAGGATGGTTCAGTGGTTAGGAGTGTACACTGCTGGTCCCATATCCTTTTGCTTGTAATCCCCAGTTCCTGGGAGTCTGGCGCCCTCTCTGTGGCACTGCACTAATGAACACGGCCACCCCTCCCCCAACCTCCCCTACCATACACACTAATTAAAAATAAATCTTAAAAAAAATGAGGATTGTTTCCAGGTTCTGGCTATTATAAATAAGGCTGCTATGAACATGGTGGAGCATGTGTCCTTCT
>NW_022196904.1:26846833-26898476 GCF_008632895.1 Mastomys coucha
TTTTGGAGGGGAAACTGGGAATGGAGAAATTTACATGTAAATAAAGAAATTATCTAAAAGAAAAAAAATATGGAGTGTACTGGAGTACACAAATGAGGAGTCTACATTTTTTTGTGTCAATGTAGGCTAGAGTCATCAGAGAGGAAGGAGCCTCAGTTGAGGAAACGCCTCCATGACATCCAGCTATAAGACATTTCTCAGTTTGTGATCAATGGGAAAGTGCGTAGCCTGTTGTGGGTGGGACCATCCCTGGGCTGGTGGCCCTGGGTTCTATAAGAATGCAGGCTGAGAAAGCCAGGGAAAACAAGCCAGGAAGCGGCACTCTCCATGGCCTCTGCATCAGCTTCGTCCAGACTTCCTTTAGTGATGAACAGTGATCTGGAAGTGTAAGCTGAATAAACCGTTTTCTCCCCAACTTACCTTTTGGTCATGGTGTTTCGTTGTGGCGATAAAAACCCTAACTTAAGACAAAGAATGCAATGTGGAGGCTTACCACATCCTTACTTCAGTATTTCTGAAGGGTTAAATATAGTTTAAATAACAGACATGAACCTGGAATTCTCTAGGCCACATGGAAAGTGACAAGCTAGGCAAAGCAGAGTCCCATGAACCTTCCTTGAGGTTAACACCCGTGATGGGGTGGGATTGTGTATTGACGCAGCTGGGGGTCACCTACTCTTCTGTAAGTGGCCCCCGGCCCGTGCTATCTAAGAAGCTCAGGAAACCCATTGATTTCAACAACAACAATAGCAACAAAATGAATAAGTAAGTAGTTCGATAATTAAATTTCAAATGAAAGGTTGAAAGGAACAATCTGGTTAATTCCCTATTACTTTATTTATCTAAATACATTAGCTAAGTCTTCACAAAATAATGGATTTATTTTTAATAATGAATTATTAAGTGAATGTGAAATCATTGTAACACGCCTTGCTTTTCTTCAATTAACAGCTAATTGACTTTCATGCATATTTAACTTTTGAATAAAAATATGTTCGTATGGCTAAAAATGAAAAGGTCTACAAAAAAAAAATTCCCTGGGGCTGGAGAGATGTTTCAGCAGTTAAGAGCACATTTTATTCTTGTAGAGGACCCGAGTTCAAGTCCCAGAATTAACACCTGTGACTCTAGCTCCATGGAACACAGAGCCCTTTTCTGACTTCTGTGGGTACCAGGCATACACGTGGTACAAGTATATACATGCCATGAGACTCTCATATACACAAAATTTAATAAATAGATCTAAAGATAACTTTTAAGGATCTGAGAGACGGGGGCTGGTGAGATGGCTCAGTGGGTAAGAGCACCGTCTGCTCTTCTGAAGGTCATGAGTTCAAATCCCAGCAACCACATGGTGACTCACAACCACCCATAATGAAATCTGATGCTCTCTTCTGGGGTCTGAAGACAGCTACAGTGTACTCATTTATAATAATAAATAAATCTTTTTTAAAAAAAAAAAAGGGTCTGAGAGACTGCTTAGCAGTTAAGAGCACTGGCCAGTCTTACAGAGGATGCCAGTTCAATTCCCAGCACCCACATGGCAGCTCACATTTGTAACTCTAGTCCCAGGGGGTCCAACATCCTATTTTGGTGCCTATGAGCACCAGCACACACATAATTCATAGACATATATGCAGGCAAAACAACCTATACACATAAGAAAATTAAATTTTTTTAAGTGAATAGAGAGGCTTGTGTTATATAGTTCAGTGGTAGTTGATTGGTTGCCTAGCAGCCCAGCATATGTGAAGCCCTAGGTTCAATCTCCAGCACTTACCACACACACATACACAAAACCCCCTGCCTAGACTTGATTGGAGTCACTTGCCCACCGACAGAGGAATCCGCTCTCCACAGGAAGCAGATGCCAACATACTGGTCTTGCTGATAGAACACTAAATTAAGAAACTCAGCCTAATGTCACTTGCTTGAGAACTTTGTAAGATTTTAATGTCTAAGAATCCAAATTAGCACGTCTCTGTCCAAGGGGTATGAAGAACTAATCTGAGTCTAATGATCTGATAATTCGATACCAGGAGCAGGAACCCGAGCCACTGCCTGCACAGGTGAGTTATAGTGGGGCCTTTAATAGACTCCATCAACCAGATCCTGATTCTGAAGGCTTAACAAAGAACACTTCCCAGGATGACCCTTGGCGATGAGAAGCATCAGCTGTCCCTGAAGGGTTGACGTCCTCATGGCAGGGCCTGCAGAGCAACTTCTGCTTGGAGCCCTGACTGAAATCCACATTGAACACTCAGATTTCAGGGGTTCTCAAAGGGAGCTGCCTGGGAAGTGAGTGACAAGGACTGTGGGAGGGGAGGAGTCCCAGAGCCTTGATTAACACCATCTCCCCTCTCTGCATGCTTGACTCCCTGAGGGAGGTGACCCACTCATCTGTTTGGAGTCTGAGGGGTGGGCCGCTTCAAACAGGGCATCAATACAGCTTCATGATAATTAGCTGCCTAATTGAGTGTCTCTCTTCAGCTGAAGCAGTTTATGTGAAGTCTTGTCATGTCTACAGTGCCGGGTCCACTTATAGATCAGTTTACATATTCTCTCTTGTGTGTTTGTGTGCGGTATGTGTTTGTGGTTCATGTGCTCTCTGTGGTATATGTCTGTTGTGTCTGTATTTAGTGTGTATGTGTGTGTGTGTGTGTGTGTGTGTAGGGTATAGTATGTTTGTCTGTAGTGCCTAGTGTGCAGTATGCATGTGATGTTGTAGAATAAAAATTTTTAACTAAGTCCCAAAATGGAGTCAAGCAGGCTCCTATAGAGCAGAGAAATCTTTGACTGACATGAACTTCACGCCCTTAGGCTGAGTGACTGTTCCAGGAACTTGAAAAAACACCTTTCCTGTCCTGGAATAACCACAGAATGCCTTTCCTGGAATGACCACAAGGTGCTCTAATGCCCTCTGTGGAATGTCACAACGCCCTGGCTGGAGTGTGACAATGGCTTAGGAGGTTGCCCGGAAAAACCTATACATGACTCTTTGCTAGGTGATGAATCTATGGTTTGGAATTCACCCCGTTTCCTTTCTTTCTCTCCCCCCCGGTTTGTGGTTTCTGCCTTTATAAGCCTTGTAAAATCCCAGGTCGGGGTCGAACTCCTCTACTCCCTGCGCGGTGTATGAGTTTCGACCCCAGCATGCTGGCCTGAGCTCTTGTCCCGTCTTGCTTGTAATAAAACCTCCTCATGTGATTGCAGCAAGTTCGGTCTCCCGTGAATCATTGGGTGGTCGCGTCATCCCGAGACTTGAGTAAGGATCTCCCCAGTTCTGGGGGTCTTTCAATGTGTGTGCGTGTGTGCTTGCACACCCATGCATGAGTGTGTGGAGGCAGAGGATGACATCAGCTGCCTTCCTCTGGCTCTTCCTGTATGTCTCTTGAGGCAGACTCTCCACTTGAACCTGAGCCGCTGAGCTCTCAGAATAAGTGTGTTTCCATCCGAGGTTACAGAACACACAGCATACCTTTTTTTTGGTTTTGTTTTTGTTTGTTTTTTAAAGATTTATTTATTTTATGTATATGTTCTATCTATCTGCCTGTACACTTGTGTGTTAGAAGAGGGCATCAGATCCTATTACAGATGGTTGTGAGCTTCCATGTGGTTGCTGGGAATTGAACTCAGGACCTCTGGAAGAGCAGACAGTGCTCTTACCTACTGAGCCGTCTCTCCAGCCCAACTGTTTTTTGTTTGTTTGTTTGTTTGTTTTGTTTTACAAGGGTGCTGGGGATTTGAACTCAGAACCTTGTGTCTATGCACATTAGGCAAGCACTCTGTCTTTAAGCTGCATCTTCAGTCTGCTCCCCTTTCCATAAGGCCCTGATTCCAACCCCAGAGGTCATGTTTTGATGATGTTCTAGTTCCCTTCTGAAGGTTCCCCACCTCTTAATGCCTTCACTTTGGGGGTGGGGAGGGTGGTGCCTAGCATTTCAACAGAGGACACAGACATCCAGGCCAAAGAAAAAAATGCATTGATATATTTTTAATATAGTCTTTATCAAGATATTTTTCTCTTATCTCCAGCAGGGGGAAGCTACTATTTTTTGTAGAGTGCTATTATATTGACTCCTGAATACTCAGTTAAACGTTTATGAAGTATTTACTGATACACTGATCCAGTATAGTTCTGGATCCTAGGTGTTGGCCCACCTGATCTGGTTTTGTTTTCCTTTTAAGTGTAGTCTTGGCTTGAAACTTCAAACCGTCATGGGGTGCCAGGATGGGATAAATGGGGCTTGGCTCTGTGCAGAAGTCCTTGGAGCTGTAGTGAGCATGGTACGTGCTTTTCTCTGTGTCTCCCACAACTGAAGAGGTGGAGTCTTCCAGTGGCGCTCTCTGCACAGTCTTCTGGCTGAGATGCCTCAGAAGGGAAGGGCTAGCCAGGTCAGAGCTTTAAGAGAAACAACACGGACCTAATTTACCCAGTAAGCCAGGTCCATCTCTGAGTTAGTCGGCTTTCCCTTGCTGTGTTAAAATACCCGACACAAACAACTCAGAAGAGGAGGATCTGTTTGAGCTCATGGTTTCCAAGGTTTCATGATTGACTGACTGCACAGCTTTGGGCCCGAGACAAGATATCACAGAAACCAGAGTGTGTGACAGAGAATGGCAGCTGGGAAGAAGAGGGACAGAAGGACCAAAGCCAAGGTATACCTTCAAAGGTCTACTCACATCCTCCAATCAAGGGATCTCCACCTTCTAGTTTCTGCAACCTCCTAACCATCATCTCTTATTACATTTTATGCACCTACCCTGTGTATGTGTGCGTGTGTGCTTTCGTTTTAACAGAGTACCTTTTATTTATTCTTTGACAATTTCATTCATGTAAACACTATATTTGATCATGTGTACCCCAACCTTCTTCCTTATACTTCCCCAACTCCCCTCAGGAGCCCCCAAGTCCTCTCTTGCACCCCAATGCCCTTCTTTCTCCCCTTTGTATTCTCCCCCTCCCCATCTCTCCCCATCTCTCTTTCCAGTTAGTGTAGTCTGTTGAGTGAGCTTGTGCAGAGAGCCAGAGCTGCGAGTCCATGGGTACAGTGCCAGGGCCTGTCCTGAAGATGGCACTGCCCAGCTCTCCTCCCCATCCTCCAGCCCTTACATCCTTCTGCCCCTCCTCCTATGATGCTCTTGAACCTGGGAGGTGGGGGTTGAGATGGATGTTCCATTTAAGGCTGAGCACTGGGTACCACATGTGCTTCCGACTAGGCAGTTCCTTAGCTTGCTGACCTTGCAGTTTGTCTAGGCAGGACTTGGACTCCAGACCCATGTCCTGCCCTGGCATCCCAAGCCCAACTCCACTCCCAACCCCGAGGGGAATTCTCTCAACTACTCCAGTTCCCAAAGGAGTCTGGAAAGAAGACTCCTTCCCCCGACACCACCCCCCCACAAGCCTGTGAGGTCCAGGGGTAGCACAGCACCATTGGACACAAAATGCTTCTCCATGACATCAGTCTGCACATTCAGTCCTCACTGCCGACCCTTAAGTCATCTGCACAATGCTGCGGTCACCCTTGCCAATACCATGGTCCGTGGGTTGAAGAGCTCAAAGTCAATAGTGTATAAGGCACACACGACGATGGAGAAAGGCCAGGCTTTTGAATTGTATCGTTTTTGTTTTTGATTTTGAGATAGAGGATTAAGCTTGGGCTCCTCCTGCCTCCGTCTCTTGAACCCAGGTTTTTAACAGGAACTGTGTGTACACCTCCACGCCAACTCCATGCATTCAAGTTTGCTGCTGAATACCTCCATTTTTTACAAAAACAAGCTTGGTAGCACCCTGTGGCAGCAATCCCACTGCTCATCCTGTCGTGGGTTTCTATTGCTGTTTCATACCCGTCAGTAAAACAGTTAGTCTGAACACTAACTGCTAGGTTCTTCCACAAGGTTCCATGGGGGCTAGAGAGCTGGCTCAACGGCTAGGAGCAGCTACTGTTCTTGCAGAGGCTCTGGGTTCAGTTCCCAGGACCCACATGGCAGTTCATAACTCCAATCCAGGAGATCTGAGGCTTTTTTCTGGCCTTCAAGGGCACTAGGTGCACACTTGGTTTGCATAAATATATGTAGGCAAACATGCAAGCATATTAAACAACAATTGAAGATAAGTTAAGGCTTGGAGTACATACTGCTCTTCCAGAGGACCTGAGTTTGGGTCCCAGCACACATCAGACAGCTCACAACAACCTAATTCCAGTTCCAGGAGATCTGACACTGGCCTCTGAGGGCACCATGTGGTACTCATCTGCTCGTACGTCCACACAGAGACACATGCACACACATAAATAAAAACAAATCGGAGCTGGAGAGATGGCTCAGCGGTTAAGAGCACTGACTGCTCTTCCGAAGGTCCTGAGTTCAAATCCCAGTAACCACATGGTGGCTCACAACCATCCATAATGAGATCTGACGCCCTCTGATGTGTCTGAAGATGGCTACAGTGTACTTATATATAATAAATAATTAATTTAAAACAAAAAACAAACAAAAAAAACCCAAATCTTTCAAAAGAAAAAAAAAACATGTCACACCAGGCTGGAGATTTTTCTCTGTGGTTAACAGCACTGGATGCTCTTGCAGAGGACTTTGGTTCAATTCCCAGCACCCACATGATGGCTCACAGCCATCTATAATCTCAGTTCCAGGGGATCTGATGTCCTTTTCTGATCCCACAGGTACCAGGCATGCACGTGGTGCACATACATATGTGTATGCAGGCAGGCAAAACATTCATACATATAAATAATCAAATAAATCTAAAAAAATTAAAAATTAAAACCATGTATCTTTAAGTGCGGGTGATGGAGTGTTCTTTGAAGTATTTTGACAGCTGGTCATCCTTTCCATGCGGTTCAAGCTGGTGCTGCCCATCGGTCCTTTCTCCTGGGTTTTGGTTGCGGGGCAGAATTGTTTTCCAGAATCTCCCCGGGTCTCACATGCCCTCAGGTATGAAAGTGAGAGGCGATGTAATGGGATTGACTTCTAAGTCCAGGATCAGCCTTCCTGATGGGTTTTAATTGGAAAAGATTGTTCTTCCAGAAAGAAACTACTGGTCTCTGGTAAAGGCATTGGCTTTGAAAGAGTTACCATGACAACCTCTGTCTTTTGGGAAGCATTTGAGTTTTATGAAAACAAAGGAGTTGGCTTTGTATTAAGTTGGTCACCATGGAAGTGGCACAGCATGCAGACTTCACTGGCCCCCTTCCCTCCCCCGGGGGTGGGGGGGTGGGGACTTGTTTTTCTTCTGAGATTTGGAGATTCCGTTCAATTGAATGGCCACCCCCCACCTCCCTCTGGCATCTTGGACTCAGAGTAGAAGCTCAGTCATATCCGGCCCTAGAGAAAGCAGGCTCTCTGTGGCTGAACTCAGACTTTTGACATGTGCTTACTGCTTCTTAGATACAGGCTCTAAGCCGGGGAAGAAGAAGTTTGCACACGCCAATACACTCTCGATCACATCTCTGCCCAGCATCTCTCTCTGCCCCATAGCACGTTGCTTGTTCCTTGACTGATCCACTAACATTGCCAGGAGAATGAGTTATCCTCTTAAGGGGGGAAATGACATCTACACTTGCAAGATTCTCACGAGATTATGTGTGGATTAAAAATCTGAAAGAGGCCTCGCTGGCCAGGCTGGCAGTGGCACTGTGTGCTAGAGGGCTGGCTCCTCCCATCACGGGCCGGTGCTGACCAACTCAGCTACCTCCCAGGCCCAGACTCAGGGCTTTGAGTTGGCCCATGTCAATATGTTGAGTTGCTAGAGCACGGAAGAGGCCAGTCCTGCAGATCACAAAGTTGCAGGATCCCCACAACTCAGGGCAACCATAGGATTTGTGAGGAGTCTCAGAAAGGGTTCAGTATTGATAGTGTAGCAGAAACCAGAGGCCTCAAACCAGACCAAAGATTCATTCCAAGGAACATAGTCATGTTCAGATATTTGGTCAAAAGGGTATACTCTGTGACACCCTGAATCTTCCAAGGCCACTGTGAGTTACAAATATATGACAGAGAGGCGGGGACCAGAGGACTGGAACAGAGAGTATAAGGCGGAACTGGAGGAGACACAACATGTATGAGAGGAGCAGGTCATCACCCAATAGGGTTGGCAGAATGGTGTGCCGCAGCCTGAAGCTTGGGCAGACTCAACCCTATGCCCACCCCAGTCCGGAAACAAGCTGCCCAGCTGCATGATCACCCAGGCTCTGAATAGCAACAGGATGTTGGAGATGAAGAACGGCCATAGACTGGATTGGACTCCCTCCAAAGATCTCCGTGGTGTGTGCTTCTCCGGGAGGCCATATGGTCTGTGGCCCGTGCTTCAGCAAAGAGTCCTGTTGATGTCTACCAGAGACCAAGCAAGAGGTCCAGGTGTTGGAGGTCATGTGGATGTTCATGGTTCATGCTGTTGCCAGAAACCAGGTAGAAGCCCAGGATCCGTGCTCCCACTGACTGTAAAGGGCAAAGAAGCTATTCTTGCAGATATGGATGCCTGCAGATGCACAGCTGAGAAAGAGGACATAGAAGGCTTCTGGGACACCCTTCCCTCCTCCTTCACCTTCCCCCCTGAAAAGCAACAATCTAGACAGAAAGCCATCAAAGAGAACTCTTAAAAACTGTGATAGCTCTCCACAGTTGATGGCTTTCGGGGAAGGGTGGTGCAGGTGGAGGAGAATCCAGCTTTCCTTAGGGGCTGACCACTGGGAGTTTGACAGTGCTGCAGTGAGTATATATATGGACTACTGAAAATGGAGTTGTCTTTTTGCTTGTTCCTCCCCCTCCTCCTTCTTCTTTTCATTTTGGTGGTGGTCGAGGAGGTCAAAAGGGAGGGAGAGAGAACATGAAAGGACAGGGAAGTGAGCCTGATTGGGGGTCCCTGATGTGGGATTCCCAAGTAAGCAATAAAAAAATCATGTTGAAAAAAATCTGAGCCGGGTGGTAGTGGTGGCACATGCCTTTAATCCCAGCACTTGGGAGGCAGAGGCAGGCAGATTTCTGAGTTCGAGGCCAGCCTGGTCTACAGAGTGAGTTCCAGGACAGCCAGGGCTACACAGAGAAACCCTGTCTCGAATCCCCCCCCCAAAAAAAAAAAGAAAAGAAAAGAAAAAAATCTGACTCAGGTAGCAGGAGAAACTATTATTGTTAGCTATTATTAACTAGAAACTATTATGATGTGTGTGGGTTCAGTATCCACAATGGTCAGAAGAGAGCATCCCCATCAGATCTGCTGGGAACCAAACTCAGGTCCTCTGCAAGAACACTGAACTGCTGAGCCATCTCTTTTGCTTTTTGTTTTGTTTTGTTTTTGAGACAAAGTTTCTCTGGCTGTCCTAGAACTTGCTCTTGTCCAGGCTGGCCTGGAATTCCCAGAGATCCACTTGGCTCTGCCTCCCAAGTGCTGGGGCTAAAAGCATGTGCCACCACTGTCCAGCTTATTTATTTACTATTTTATTTTACTGGATATCCAACACCCTCTTCCGGCCTCTGTGAGCACTGCATACTGCACACATACAAACTGGCAAGCACTCGTATAAATAAGTAAAAATACACACATACACGCACTCCTACACACACACACATAACATCACTTGGGAGGCAGAGGCAGGTGGATTTCTGAGTTCAAGGCCAACCTGGTTTACAGAAAAAAAAATCTTAAAATCTACTCTGGCTGTTTTCTCTTCTCTAGTTTTATCTCCATTCACTGCATTTATTTTCATTTGGCTTTATTTTATGGGCTCTGTGACTTTTTGTTGAATGAAAAATTCACGTATTTTTCTTGCATGACAATGAAGGTACCTCTGAGAGAGGATGTGGCTCTCCTAGCTGTTGGCTGGTCTCTGTCATCTCCCACCTTCCTAGCACCTAAGGGTCCTGGGATGACGATTTGGATTATTTTAAAACGCATCTTGGAGTTCCAGGTATGGAATTTTAAAAAAATTAACCTTTCACAGGCGATTTTTAGCTTTACTACATTGGCTCATGCTGTGGTGGAATTAGACATTGTCCACCTGCTGTGAGTTGCATCGGATCAGCTCCTGTCTGTTTTTTAAGGTTCAATCCTTCCCTGGCACTACAATGGTCATTGTAAAATATCCAGAAGATGGAATCAGCTGGGAGATAGGCGTGTTGGGGTTGGGTATTGTTATCTTGATGGTGTTAACTGGTGTGAAGCCCACTGCAGTGGAGGACTGCTCCACAGGGACAGGGGACTGGATAGGGAGGGAATCCAGTACTCCTCTGTCTCTTTCTGCTCACTGGCTGTGGGTGCCAGGTGAGCCACCAGGTGACTGCTGGGAACAGACCCTGGGTCCTCTGCCAAAGCAACAAGTGCTCTTGGCTGCCAACTCTCCAGCCCAGTATATGCTGTGGGTTGATCAAACCCTTCCCCTCTGCCCCTCAGCACTTTCTCCTCCCAACCTCATGAGCTCTTTTTTTAATTTTTAGTTTAACTAAATTTAATTCCCATGGAGTCCAAGTGGTGCTGCCTATAAAGCCCACAAGTAATAGTTCTCTGGAAAAACTTAGACCTAGGTATGGTGGCTCACACTGTAACCCCAATGCCTCCCGTGTATACTTGTTCCTCTGTGTGTGTTGGTGTGCATATGTGTGTGTACTATATATGCTTATGTGTGCATGTATGCTTGTGTATGTGTATATTTATATACGTGCTTGTGTGTGTGGTTTGTACTTGTTTATGTGTGTTTGTATGGTATGCATATGTGACATGTGTATGGTGTATAGGTTTGTGGTGTGTGTGGTTGGGGTTTGGCATGTGTATGGTGCATGTGTGTGTATGTGTATAGTGTGCACATAGCTATGTGTGTGGTGAGTGTATATGTATGTGTGTGGTATGTGTAGGATATGTGTATGGTTCATGTGTATGTATAGTGTGCATGTACATATGTGTTTGTGGTATGTGGTGCATGTGTGTGTGTGTGTGTGTGCATATGTGGGATGTGTTTATGTGCGAGTGTGTGTTGCATCTACCCAGGAAGTCTCTCATACAAGCATACAGCAGCCATCAGGCACTTCCCTCCTGCATGGCTTCTGCAGGCCCTGGCATCTGAGCTGACCTTCGGGACACTGTCTGTGTGCACTTGAAGGACACAGACTCAGCTCTCCCTGCCTGCCACCTCTTCAGCCTCACCTTGCAGTCAATGGACTGAAAGCATTGGAAAGGGTACTTAGAGAGTGGGGGGAAACTCTCTTCAAGGTTTCCCATTCTGCTTAATTTTAACAAATAGAATATATATCAGCTAATGAATATTTCAGTCTTTCACGTATGAACCGAGAATGTAATTATGGATTTGATTTTGCCGACTGTTGCTGCCTGCGGTAGTCAGAGATCACAAATCGCATTAAATGAAAGGTGAACCCCATTATGGTATCAGGAAAATGGAGCTTAATAAGTTTTATAATTATGGGGCAAATCTATGCAAATTGCCATTTTTTATCAGGCAATTTTCCATCTTCTTCTCGGTGCTAATAGTCCATTAGACTTGTGGCAGCAGAGCCTGTGGAACGGGAGTGCTCCAGCTTTTTTCTGGGTTGTTCTTTGTAATAAAGACACAGTGTGGGGGGTGGAATAGTCATGGGCAGGGTTCACTTCGTTTTCAAGCTTTTTAGACATAACAAGATTTGAATCTGGTGTAAGTCATTCAGGTAAGCCTCTAGTGCCAGTTTATCCTATCTTACATAGAGAATTATGAGAAGCCAGGTTCATAGAGTTTGGTTTAAAAGAGGGTCTCACTATGCAGCCCAGTCTTGTCTGGGGTTTGCTATGTAAACCAGGCTAGCCTTGAACTCACAGAGATCTGCCTGCCTCTGCTTCCCAAGTGCTAGGATTAAAGACTTGTGTCTTAGTTAAAGTTTCTATTGCTGCATGAAACACCATGACCAAAAATTGGGGAGGAAAGGGTTTATTTGGCTTACACATCATAGTCCATCACTGAAGGATGTCAGGACAGGAACTCAAACAGGGCAGAAACCTAGAGGCAGGAGCAGAGGCCACGGAGGGGTGCTGCTTACTGGCTTGCTCCTCATGGCTAGCTCAGACTGCTTTCTTTTTTTTGTTTGTTTTTTTTTTTCTTTTTGTTTTTGTTTTTTCGAGACAGGGTTTCTCTGTATAGCCCTGGCTATTCTGGAACTCACTCTGTAGACCAGGCTCGCCTCGAACTCAGAAATCCTCCTGTCTCTGCCCCCCAAGTGCTGGGATTAAAGGCATGTGCCACCACCGCCCGGCCACAGCCTGCTTTCTTATAGAACTCAGGACCACCAGCCCAGGGATGGCACCACCAACAATGGACTGGGCCTTCCCCCATAAATCACTAAGAAAACTAAGGCTTGCCTATAGCCTGATTTTATGGATGCATTGTCTTAATTGGTGTTCCCCTTCTCAAATGGCTTCTGCCAGCACAGCATGGGCCACCATACCTGGCTTTGTCATTTATTGTTTTGAGATAGGATTTCACCCTCTAGCCCCAGGCTGGCCTGGAAATCACAAGAATCCTCATGCCTCAGCCTCCCAAGAGCCTGGATAAAGTCATCAATTTTGTAGAGATTCTTTTTGAAAGGTTTATTTTTATTTTTAATTATTTGGACGGGGGTGGGGGTGGGGGGGCGGCAGGTATGTGCAAAGTGAGCGTAGTACCAATAAGGGGCCAGAAGATGGCATCAGATTCCTCAGGAACTGGCAGCTCTGAGTTGTATGGTGGGTGTGCTAAGAATTGAACCCAAGCACTCTGCAAGAGCAGTATGTGCTCTTAACTGCTGACCCACCTCTCCAGCCTTGATTACTTTTGGGGGGTTGTGTTATCAGTTGTTTTCTTACTCTGCACCACTATTCTGAAGACTTCACAGTTTAACACGGTGGTTTGTAAAAAATGATTTTATACTTATGTATTTTTCCCTGCATGCAAATATCTGACCACTCATGTATCTAGTGCCCTGGATGTCAGAAGAGGGTGTCAGGTCCCCCAGAACTGGAGTTAAAGGTGGTTGTGAGCCGTCACGTTGGGGCTGAGAATCAAGCACAGATCCTCTGGAAGAGCAGCCAGTGCTCTTGAGTGCTGAGCCTTCTTTAGCATCCTGCATTCGAATCTAAGAAGGGTGCTGTCTCTTTTCTTAACGATTCTACCTCTGCCTCATACAGACCCATGCTGAAATTCTTTTCTGTGGTTCAAATTGGGATCCCAGTAGACACGTGGGTGGAGGCCTCTAAGGTGCAGTGAGTTCCTCAGGCTTCAGTTGGCAGTGAGGGTGCCCCCTGCTGCTGCTGCTGCTGCTGCTGCTGCTGACAGACGCCAGGCACTAGACATGCAGAGGAGACAGCCTGTGGACTCTTTGGATTCTCTGGACACGTGAAAAGACATATGGATACAAAATTTAGGGTTCTGGCTTGAGCACCAGGGTAGATAAGGGTGCTGTTCACATAGATACGTGTCCTTGCTAGAATGGCCCAGAATGGATGTTGACCTGGAGTGTGTGAAAGCATCTTCACTTTGGGAAAGAGAAGGGGTTTTGTGGATATAATTAGGAACCTTGGGACTTGGGGCTCAGGAGTTAAGAACACATGCTGCTTTTTCAGAGGAATTAGGTTTGGTTCCTGGTAACAACATTGGATAGCTCACACCCACTTGTAACTCCAGCTTTAGGGAAATTTGATGCCCTGTTCTGGATGACTGGGGACCTGCATTCACAGGTACATGCATGCACATATGCATGCAAGTGCACGCGCACACACACACACACACACACACACACACACACACACGCACAAAACTAAAAACAAAATAAAATGTTTTTTGGTTCTTGTTTTTTTTTTTTTTTTTTTTTTTTTTTTTTTTTTTTTTTTTGGTTTTTCGAGACAGGGTTTCTCTGTGTAGCCCCGGCTGTCCTGGAACTCACTCTGTAGACCAGACTGCCCTTGAACTCAGAAATCCGCCTGCCTCTGCCTCCCAAGTTCTGGGATTAAAGGCATGTGCCACCACCTCCCGGCAAAATAAAATGTTTTAAGAAAAATCTTGAGACCTTTCTAGATGATTCTAGGACCTTCTGGAGGAAAGTATAGAAAAATCTATGACATATGCAAAGCACACATAAAGATAGAATAAAGAATTGAAGCTATGTAGCCATAAGCCAAGAACCACAGGAGATAAGACAGTGCGAAGAAATAGAGAAAAAAAATCCATACCAGAAATAGAGAAAAAAATCCACATCTATATCAAAGATTCTACAAGGCTCATTGACTATTAGAATTGTGAAGAGTTGGAATATTGCAGATCCAGAACCACATGACCGTGGGCTGTCTTTAAACACCCTTCATAGCGGTTTCTCTCCCACCTCTGTGTCTAACTTACTATCTTTTTAACTCTTGGGTAAAATCTTTTGGAATGTGCCAATAAGATCACTAGCTTCCACCCACCCGAAAGCCCAGACCGTGACGAGCATTCATCAGACAGTGGCATCTGCTGCAACCCCTCTTACCTGATGTACAAGAAAATTAAAACAGAACAAGCAAAACTACACTCAGGGTGCTGAGAGCTGCTCTTGGGGCAGCGAATTGCTGAATGAAGGGGGAGGAGTCATGAGAAGAAGGACGGGATGCGCCCGTCCTCTCTGTATTGAGTGGCACCTGCATCACTGAAGATGGATCAGCTTCTTTGCTGAAGTGAGAAAGTGTTTCAAAACAGGCACACAGAAGAAAACAAACATTGATATGTGTTTTAGCCATGCCTGCAGTAAAGGACAAAAGGGGGAACCACATAAGCCAACCCCCATGTTAGGAAGTGTCAGAATTGTGTTAATAATAGTAATAAATATTTATTAGGTGTTTAGTCCGCTCAGTGCTGTTCTAAAAGCTTTAAATTATTAACTAATTTAATCTTTTCAAAAAACTCCACGGGATAAGACTGCTGACTCAATTTATTTACAGACGAAACATAGACAACATGCCCAAGGTTATGTATGCTTCGGGCAAGCATTGACTCTGGGCAGAATGGTTCTATTGTGGGCTTTTCTGCCAAACTTCTCAGAAGGACATTAAAACATAATAGAAAATGGGTTTGGAGAGATGGCCCAGTGTTAAGACGCAGAGGATTTGAGCTCAGTTCCCCGCCCACACGTTCAACAATGGCATAACCTCCTCTAACTTCAAGATGGATCCTATGCCCCCTGCTGGCCTCCAAAGATACTGCACTCATATACAAACACATAAGACTAAAAATCAAAATAGATACAAAAAAGAATAGTAGAAAACAGAGTACACTAACTGAATATCTTCCTGTCTCATCCTCGGTGACACTGGGATTTAAACTTGGTTCCCTCCAACCCTTGCTGTTAAAGCAATTTCCCAGCTACCCCTGATGCACACAGTTCACCCCATAACAAGCAACATCCTCTACCACAGAAGCACATTGCCATGGAGGAGGTGACATGGACACCATAAGCCTCCATGTGCTCCTTCAGTCAGGTTCTCTCATGATGTGACAGTCTATGCATCACCATGATTGGAGACAGAATGTTCCCCACTTCAAAAGTACTCCTCCTTGGATCTGTAAGATGGCTCACTACATAAAGGGACTTGCTGCCCAGGCTGACAATCTGAGTCCAATCTCAAGGTAGCTCTAGTCTCAGAGTCTTCTTTGCAGCTCGCTTGGTTTAGTCTGAAAGGGACTCTCAGCTTTTTTGCTTACTCTGGCAGGAAGGCCTAACACTGATCAGTTTCAGGGACTTCCTAGCTCTTCTGAGTTGGTTACTTTCTGGTTTTAAGAGCTTCCCTGCAGGATGAAATATTTCAATCTTGGAGGAAATTGTTACACAATAGGCACACATGTTAAGTCAGAGGAAAACTTGTAGCATGTGAGTCCCAGGATTGAACCCCAGTGTCATCCCCAATCCCCATTGCCAACACAAGTTTTTACCCACTGAGCCCTTCTAATGGGTATGTAGTGATAGCTCCTTGCTGTTTAACTTGTAAATTCCTAATGGGATGTAATTACCTTAATCACAGACTCACAGACTTGAGTTCGAGTCTTACTATAAGGAAATCCCATCTGGCTAAGGTCTATTGGCAATCTTCTTTCTAAGTGCCCCCCTGCTCCTGTCCCACCCCTGGGAGAGCAGAAGTGGAACCAGGGAGGGAGTTCAGCAAAGGATGTACACACCACTGACGATGTCACATAGTGCTATGCCAAAGATAATGGCACTGTCCCCCATACATCTTGGGGGGTCAACAAGAGAGAATAACCACGGGTTCGTTGTATTAGGGTTATCTAGAGGAACACAACTGATAGAATATTAAAAGGGATTTTATTGGGGGGGGGCTGGAAAGATTGATCATTGTCTAAGAGCCCTGGCTGCTCGTCCCAGAGGACCTGGGTTCAATTCAGAGCACCCATGTAACTATGACAATCCTATTCACAACCATCTGTAACTCCATGCCCTGGAAACCTGATGCCCTCTGGCCTCCATGGATATCAGGCACACACTCAGTGCACAGGGCCACATGTAGGCAGGAAACCCATACACATAAGATGAAGTAAATGAAATAAAGGAGTTCAAGATTAGCCTGGGCTGCATCGTCTCAAAAGTGAGACTATAGCACCATGGACAAAGTATCCTAAAAAGGAGATGCTGTTCATCATGATTGGGAACGGAAGAGGGTCACCATATCCCATGAATATGTGTCTTCTACCTCTATAAATGTTTGTAACCCTCCCCTTATAAAACAGCACTCACAATCTGCCACTGCCACCACTGCCCTGGGTCAGCTGGGATCAAGGCTTGCAGCATTACTGTCACCTTTCCTTTGCCAAATCCACAGCCGCGAAAGATATATTGTCTCTTGGCTGAAGTCTTATCTTCCAGAAGACACAAACTGAGAAAAACAATCCCCTGGTAACAAGATACCTTGGCTGCACTTGAACAAAGCTAAGCTTCTACAACTGACTACCACATTGGGGATATGGCCAAGAACCCTGGCACACCAGACCTCCCTGGACCCAGGACGTGATTGGCTGAGCTGGGGCAGACTCATGCCTCTCCCCATGATGTGATTGGCTGAGCTGGGGCAGACTCATGTCTCTCCCCATGATGTGATTGGCTTAGCTGGGGCAGACACACGCCTCTTCCCATGATGTGATTAGCTGAGCTGGGGTGGGTGGACACCCTGTTCACCACTGCCCAAGCCTAGAGGCTGAGCTGGGAGTTAAGGTGGAAAGATCAGGTTTTGCTTCTGATGCCACAGGCTCTTCCTGTTTTAAAACCAAAATTTCATTTACTTTCTTAAATTATGGTTCGTTATTTCCTATAAGCAGTAGGTTTTAGAAAGATTTCCCAGTAAAGCTTGCTTCACTTCGCAGGCCCA
The DNA here is from genome assembly GCF_008632895.1 of Mastomys coucha. Classification (NCBI taxonomy): domain Eukaryota; kingdom Metazoa; phylum Chordata; class Mammalia; order Rodentia; family Muridae; genus Mastomys; species Mastomys coucha. The sequence goes on from NW_022196904.1 coordinate 26,864,205, forward strand.
CAGATTGATTGTGAAAGCAAGACTCTAGGAACTCTTTTCATAATGGATACACTGTCAACAATACATGGGTTCCCCCAAAGCAAATGCCCTGATTAAATGGGCCAAAGACAAAATATTAATATTATAAAATAGTAAACCCACAGTCTCCTGCTATGACCCCTGCGATGTGTGTGTGTGTGTGTGTGTGTGTGTGTGTGTGTGTGTGTGTGTGAGGTGGGGGGAGAGGAAGGCTCTCAGAATTACTTTACATCACTAAATCCACTCCTGCTTAAGGAATAGAAATGTTTAAAAAGAAAGCATCTAAGTGACCAATAGGAGCTGAAGATACTAGTGGTTAAGAGTGGCTACTTTTCTTGTAGAGGACCCAAGGTGGATTTCCAATGCTCAAATCTGGTGGCTTGTAATCACATGTAATCCCAGCTCCAGGAGATCTGGCACCCTCTTCTGGCCTCCACAGGCACATGCCCCATCCCCTCTCTCTCTCACACACACACAAACCTTAAAAATGTAAAACACTCATAGGGGGCTGGACCCTCCCACCCCGACCAGTCATCAATCATGGAAATGCCGTACATGTCTGCTTCCAGGTCAATCTGACGGAGGCATTTTCTCAATAAAGGCTCCTCTTCTTTTATATCTAGGTTTGCATCAATTTGACAAAAACCAACTGGCGCAGCTACTCTGTCCTAGGGATGGGTGGGGAAAATGGTTTCCTTTCCTTCTTCGAACAAGTTTTAAATGGCCGTCTTGACATCTTTGCTGAGTTTGACATTTGGCAATCTTACAGGCCATCTCCACTGTCTGCATTTTCTCAGCCTATGGGATGCGCATTCCTGGGCCTTCTCACGTCTTATAATTTTTAAAAATAAATACATTCTGTCATTACTCCTGCCACTGTTGCATATTTAGAGCCTGTCGGCTTGAGCGACTGTATATTTTTAGTGGGATTTTCATATGCATGCAGTCCTTCGGAATGTACAACTCAGCCTCTTTGACAGGCAATGGGAAGGGCGAGTTCGTTTGTCAGGCAACACGGTCCCTGTTCTCATTCTGCTCCTTTCTTTGGGAAGAACCCATTGGCCCTCTCCCCCAATCTTTGTCAGATCGTGAGGAATACTAGTATATTTTTGTAGCCACATTTGAGCAATCTTCCTTATTTTTTCACAGCTATTTCAAACTTTCACCATTTCTCATTTTTAGTTAAAAAAATTTTGAGAACTTCATATATGAGTACTATGTTCATATCACATCTCCTCCCTTCTCTCCCTGTCCAATTCCCTACTCCTTCTCAAATCCTTTATTATTATTATTATTATTATTATTATTATTATTATTATTACTAGTACATGCATTTGTAGATATATATGTGTGTGCACACACACCCAAGTAAAAATAAAATAAGTTTAAAAATAAAGAAGAAAGAGCTCCATACTCATGAGGGCCTGGGCTTTGATCCTGTCGTGTCTTCACAGAGAGAATGGTTAGCTGTCTGCTGGTATCAGATCAAGGCAAAGAAGTCAACTACTGGAAATATGACATCAATACTTTGTGGAATCCAAGAAGAACCATGGCTGAGACTCACAAGTGGGTCCATAGCACAAGGTTCGTCTTCTTCACTCATGGAAACTACAGTCTTTCATTGCTACTTGAAAAAAAAAATTAAAAAAAGATTTATTTATGTGTGTCTGCCGTGTGTGTAGGTGCCAGCCAAGGCCAGAAGAGGGCGCCAGATTCCTGGAGCTGGAGAGACAGGCTGTTCGCATGCTCCCCAATGATGGTGCTAGAAACTTAACTCTGGTCCTCTGCAAAAGAAAGTATGCACCTCTTAGCCATGAGGCATCCCTGCAGGACCCTCCCCCCACCCCCTGCTACATTTTAGTACTTGCTTCACTGCAGAGGTACAGGCAACTTTGTCTGTGTGGCATGCATACACCAGCTCAAGCTTGACTCCACAATTCCCAAATGCTACTGGAGACTAATTGGGGCTCTATGAGACACAGGTTCTTTTTGTTGTTGTTGTTTGTTTGTTTCTGTCTTTTTTGTTGTTTTACTGCTGGACCTGGAAACCAAGCTTTGTGTACGCTAAGCAAGTGGAATGAGCCCACTGGAATTTTGAAACAAGGTCTCACTATGTTGCCCAGGTTGGCTTGGAACAGGTCCTCCTACCTCGGCCTCCTCGGATATGCACACCAGGCTTGACTCAGCCTCCTCGGATGTGCATGCCAGGGTTGACTCAGCCTCCTCCGATGTGCATGCCAGGGTTGACTCTGTTTCCAGTTTTTTTGTTTGTAGTTGGTAAGCACACAAGGTTTTTTGTTTTGTTTTGTTTTTTGAGACATGGTCTCCCCATGTAGCCCTGGCTGGCCTAGAGGTCATTATATAGACCAGGCTAGCCCAGCACTCAGAGCCACCTGCCTCTGCCTCTGGTGGGATTCAAGGTGTGTGCTGCTACAACCAACAGTCTTTGAATCTTGTGGTCTCTTAGTCTCACACTTTAACACAGCAGCTTAAGAAAACTCCTAAGGCAGCATCCAAGGATGTGTGTTTTGAAGACTGAGTTAGGTCAACATCACTAATTGGCTGGAGAAATCTGCCCTTCCTCCGTGCTTTTGTTAACATTGGGGAACTGTCCCACCTTAGTGTGGGACTTAGTGTGGCATCTGTGGCCTTACTACCCTGTCTCTTTCCTCCCTCCTTCATTTTGCAAGTCACTGGTGCCAAACTCTTTCTTGTCCTGGGGGTTGATAATGTCCATTCTATTTGGACACTTCTTCCCTCACCTTGTCACTTGGTGGGCTTCAGTTGTCACCTCCACCATTACCTGAAGCGCCATCTCAGACTCTGGATCAGACAGTCCCACAACACTTCACACTTTAAAACATCTCGCTTTCCTTGTGCTATTCATAAGCAGCATCTGACTCGGCACTATGATGTTAAACTCAGCAAGAATACAGAATTTATTTGCACTGTCCACTGATGAGGACCCTAAACCTACTGGGCACAAACATGTGAGCTGAGCTGAGCATGGTGATTCACACCTGGGGTCCTAGCACCCAGGAGGGTAAGGATGAAGGATCAAGAGTTCCAGGCCAATGTGGGCTACGCAGAGACCCTGTGTCAAAAAAGCAGGGCAAAACAAAACGCTCTGGAAAAAAAGAATGAAAGAAAAGAGAAACTAATGAATGAATTTAATCAACTGGAACATCAGATTAAATGTTATCTGAAGGTCTGAGAGTTTAAATGTGCTCAAAACCTGTAAGAGGTTGGTGTAAGCCAAACTGGGCTAGGTTTCCTGTAACAGAGTATGAGACCCCAAGGTGGTACTCCTCCTAAAGGTCATGGTAACTGATTTTTAATTTTTACATTTCTAGGGATGGAACTCAGGGCACAAATAACCAGGGCAAGTGTTCTACCACTGAGCCACACCCCAGCCCCTCACTGGGGGATTCTAGGCAGGGGCTCTACCACTGAGCCACACCCTAGCCCCTCACTGGGGGATCCTAGGCAGGGGCTCTACCACTGAGCAACGCCCCCAGCCCCTCACTGGGGGATTCTAGGCAGGGGCTCTACCACTGAGCCACACCCCAGCCCCTCACTGGGGACTCTAGGCAGGGACTCTACCACTGAGCCACACCCCAGCCCCTCACTGGGGAACTCTAGGCAGGGGTTCTACCACTGAGCCACGCCCCCAGCCCCTAACTGGGGGATTCTAGGCAGGGGCTCTACCACTGAGCCACACCCCAGCCCCTCATTGGGGGATTCTAGGCAGGGGCTCTACCAGTGAGCCACACCCCAGCCCCTCACTGGGGGATTCTAGGCAGGGGCTCTACCAGTGAGCCACACCCCAGCGCCTCACTGAGGGACTGCTCACAAAGAGCAGACTATTTACCATACACAGGGCTTCTCCAAAATGGCTGCACTGACCATTACACCCAGTTCCCTAAGTAGTACCCCAGCCATGAAGGGAGGCCCAGTGTGAGATCAGGTGTTGGAAAAACTGCACATCATTGAGCTCTAAATGAGCACAGCTTATGTAAATAACCTTAGTAGCAATAATAAGAGAGATAATTGTTCACAGGTGTCATTTCCTGGGGAAAAAAATCCACCTTTTCTTCTGAGAGAAAATGCTAATAGTTTCATTCAATTTATGAGTCTTAATTAGCACACTGCTGTTCTAATTATTGTGCGGGGCCTGAAATCACTTTCCTGCACCCCTTTCCTCTCCCACACAGCCACACTCAATCAGCCACTTCTCTTCCTTTATAAATATGCACTTTTGGGCATGTGCACACATCTGCACATGTCAATCACACAGCACAAGTGAGGGTGGTCTGAAAGACAGCTGTCAGTCTTGCCTCCATCAAGGGCCTGTTCCCAGTTTCCTTTCTCTTCTTGTACTTTAACACACAGACACAAAGTTGTCTTGATTTTATTTTTAAGACGCCATTTATTTTTTATCTTATGTGTCTGTGCTTCACTTCTGTGCCTGGTATCTTCAGAGAGGGTGTCTGATACCCTGGAACTGGAGTCACAGATAGTTGTAATCATGAGGGTGTTGAAATCTCTGGAAGAGCAGCCTGTGCTTGTAACCACTGAGCCATCTCTCCAGCTCCACAAATCTCTCTCTCCTGGCAATATAACTATAAACCTTGAGACAAACTCAACTGTTTTGAATATCCCATTCTGTGCCTAATGTGGTTTCATTGGGAAGATCAGATGCCTTTCCCCGACCCCGCCCCTCTCCTCTTGCTTTCTCTGTGCGTGCTTGACTTTAATGAGGGCTGTGGCTGGCAGCAAGCATCACAGCGGCCTCCTCCTCCCATCTTGCCATAGGAGTGCTGGGATTATAGATTCACACCAATGCTTATGGCCTTTCTAGATTTGTAATTCTGTGTCTGTGTGCATATATGCACTGCATCCAGGTGCCCTGAGTCCAGAAGGGGAAGTTGGAGTGGCTGTGAGTTGCCATGTGGGTGCTGGGAATTACATTTGGGTCCTCTGTCAGAGAAGCCAGTGCTCTTAACCACTGAGCTGTCTCCCAACCCTTGCTTGCACCTTGCTTTTTAGATGGGTTCTAGGGATCAAAACTGTGTCTTCGAGCTTGTCTTGTAGTATTTTTAACACACTGAGCCATCACCTTGGCCACCATTTATACACACACACACACACACACACACACACACACACACAGTTAAGAGCACTGGTTGTTTATTTCTGAGGAGCAGGATTTGCTTCCCATCGCCCACGTGGATGCTCAATTCCATGGGATTTGATGCCTACTTCTGGCTTATATGGGCAACCTTGTAGTATAAAAACACACATGTATGCAAAACATCCATACACATAAAACAAATCTTTAAAAATGTTTTTATACAACTAGGTGTGGTGGTACAGACCCGTAGTCCTGGGCTTTGGAAGGCTGAAGCAGTCTGAGGACAGCTTGGGCTACATAACAAGATATGGGGGAGGGGAAAGAGAAGAGGGAGGAGAGAGGACAGAGAGAGGAGGAGCAGACAGAGGGATGGAGAGAGGCAGGGAGGGGGGTGGGTGGGGAGGGAGCATGACTGAACAGGACTTATTAGTAGAGATCTCTACCTCCCCCAATTTGACTTTTTCTTTCTTTCTTTCTCTTTTTCTTTTTTTTTTTGAGACAGGGTTTCTCTGTGTAGCCCTGGCTGTCCTGGAACTCACTCTGTAGACCAGGCTGGCCTGGAACTCAGAGATCCAGCTGCCTAAGTCTCACATGCGCTGGGATTAAAGGCGTGCGCCACCACTGCCCGGCCCAATTTGACTTTCAAAGCAACAGAAGAAGACACCACAGATTATTGAAAAGAGCTTTATTTAGTATATAATCTCAACACAACTCAGTACAACAAATTATAAACGCTCTTTGTAAGGTTTTCCCCAACAGATGCCACAAACAGGCAATGCCCCTACCTGATAACAGACCAGCTCTCTAGCTCTGAGCCACCTGCCCAGCTTCCAGCTTAGATGTTAGAGAGGTGGGATGAGCACGCAGATACTTCTATGAAGGCATTTAAGCTCATTCCTCTCCTTCATTCTAATACCTCCAATATCTAATAATTTTCTGATCAAATTTTTATTTAAAAACAAAAGACTTCCTTTTACTTTTCATTATTTGTCTGTATATGAAGAAGGCGTTGGGTGGGTCCCTTGGAGCCAGAGTTATAGGCAGTTGTGAGCTGACAGATGCAGGTGCTGAGATGCGCTGGGGATCAGCCTATAGTCTATGCAGTGCCAGGCAAACTGTGTACTTTCAAGTCACACCCTGCCCCTCACAATCAGCAGCAGAAGGTGCACCCAGACATCTGGAGTGGGCTACCACTCACTGGAGCGTGTCACCAGGAGTGGCAACACAAGGCAGTCACCGGCCGCCTGCTGCAATTCAAGAGGGCTCCTAAGAGGGCTGGAGACTTGAGGCTCCGAGGAGTCAGAAGTGGAGTTAAGAGCACTTCTGTTGTACTTAGAGGTTCTTCTGGGAACTCAGAAGCAAAGACTAGTGCTTGGTCTATCCAGAGCCACAGCTGAACACTATTACCAATAATCCCCAGGGCCCGCACAGCAGAAAGTGAGGGCTATAGGCACTGGCTTCTGCTTGCACAGTGTGGGGGCTGTGGCCAAGGGTGGATCTGCTTTCCTCCTGCGTGTTCAAAGACAAGGTCATAAGCTAGACTCCTCACCAGAGCTAAAATTATCAAACGCTATTTGCTGAAGTTTTTGGCCATTTTGTCTGCTTCTGTGAAAGCAGGCCTGCCAGGCAGTCAAGGCAGGTTAGGGTCAGATGGCAGATTTCCTGGCCTGCTGATGCATGGGATGATAAGAGGGGATACACTTGAAGCTCAAGGTGAAGGGCTGAATGTTCCGTTAAACTTAAAGGAAGGAACAGGGAGGCTTCCTGATGGGAACAGGTATCCTATGTGTATGTCAGCCACTGTTTCTGCTAACTTGTGACTTTGTTTCCCACAGCACTTGTAAAGTATAAAAGGGCCAAGAAAAGTAAACTTGAGTTTGATGTGGTATTGACCTGCAGCCCTCCCAATTCTAACTTTTGAGTCTTCTTTCTCACTCCGTCCTCAGAAGACTGTTCCACTTCCCACGGCCAGGTGGCGCTCAAACAGGGATGCGCTGAGAATTTGGGGATCAAGTGGTGGACACCACAGAAAAAGCAAGTGCTCAGAAAAGATAAAAGTGCGCTGAGACTCTCTCTGGAGTAAAGACAGGAAAACGTAGATAACGGAGCTCAGAAAAAGTAAGGGAACTAGAGAAAAGTAAAAGACGCAAAAAAAAAAAAAAGTAACAAAAATTGGAAATGGAAGTGGCCCTGTGCTTTTTGAACAAATGCTTAAGAAAACGCTTCGCACTCATGGGGCTAAAGCAGAGCAACAGCAATTACATAACTTTTTAGATTTTGTAGAGAGGGTTTGTCCTTGGTTTCCTGAGGAAGGTACAGTAAATTTAGCTGTGGCTTATTGTGTTATGTTAATTTGGGCCTCCAAAATTGTTTGTACTAGAATCCATACGTAAGACACTGAGGGCCCTCAGTTGGTTCTGACTGGTAAATAAAGTGGCCGGTAGCCAATGGCTGGGCAAGATAGACAGAGGCGGGACTTTTAGGATTCCTGGGTGAGGGACTGAGGGAGAGAGGAAGGAGAGCCAATGCCAGGAGAGGTGGAGGAGGGAAGACGTCATGCCTGTGGAGGTTTGGGAGAGACAGCATGGCAGCCATGTAGGAGCTGGGGAGAGTGGCCCCAAGACAGCAGCAAAGATGGAATATAGAGTTCAGTAAGTAATAACTTGGGAATATCAGAGGGAGGTGGAGTAGCCATGTGGAGGTTAGGAATTGGCCCAGCTATTGTTTAGGCATATTAAAATATAAGGGCTGTGTGTGTGTCTTTCATTTAGGAACCCAGAACATTGGGGTGGGTATCGAGGAAGCGCCACTGCCGGGATCAATTTAAGATTTTAATTTAGCAACCTGGGAAAAGGTTAGGGAAAGGCTTCAAATCTCTTATGATGTGCATGGACAAGGTAAAATGCCTGTTGGTACCTTTAGTCTCTGGACCTTGATTAGAGATCATTTAGAGCCTAGACACAGGAGGGGGAGATGGGCTACAGGGAAGCAGCACCCATCCAGGGATGCTCTGACAGAGGAGGAAGAAGAAAATGACGCTAAGGTGCCTGCTCTTGCAGTCCAGCCTCTGTATACTGAAGCAGTGTCTGAGCTTCCCCTTTATAAGGAGGAAGAGGAGGAGGAGGGGGAGGAGACCCTAGATGTGGAGAGACTAAGCAGCTGGAAGAGGAAGCTGCTAGACATTATAGGGAGGAGAATTCTTTGCCACTTGTTGCCTTCAAAGAACTCAAAATCCCTTTCAAGGACAGGTTAGTTACAGAGGAAATCCAACAGCTGCAAAATGCTTTTTGCTGTCTGTGCAAGTGCAAAAATTACAGGCTCGACAAGGTCAAGGGGAGATCCTGGGACCATCAGAGTGGATTCCTAAGCTGAAAGCTAGTAAAACCCCAAGTGTCATAGCTGGACTGGACCCTCCTTCAGAGGTGGAGGCAGAGCCGCCAGTTGGAGCAGTGGTGAGAAAATCATCTGACCCTGAAAGACACTACCAAAAGAGGAGATAATATTTAGGGATTTCATTTTACATTTCTAGTTATAGAACAGGTCAATCCTCAAGGTAATAGAGTCAGAGTTTATCAACCTCTTCCGTTTAAACAGTTAAAGGAATTAAAAACTGCTTGTGCCAACAGCCCGTTTACCCAGGCTATGCTGGAATCGTTGTCCGCAGAGGCCCTCCCTCCTGGGGACTGGAAACAACAGGCAAGGGCGTGCTTGTCGGGAGGAGATTTTTTATTATGGAAATCAGAATTTGCTGAGCAGTGTCAAAATACTGCTGAGATCAATCAAGCACAGCAGATGCCTATTATGTTTCAGATGCTAGCAGGAGAGGGACAGTGTCCTGGGACTGCTCAACAGTTAAATTCTGACCCAGCTTTTTATGAACAAGTGAATGTCACAGCTGAGGAAGCCTGGGGTAAGCTGCCTTCTACAGGGAGGCAGACTGGGGATTTACCTAAAATTAGGCAGGGTCCAGATGAGTAGTTTCAAGATTTTGTGGCCAGGCTGCTGCAGACAGTAAGCAGAGCTATGGGGGATACTGAGGCAGTATTTTATAAGATGGAAAAAGTCTAATTATTTTAATCAAATATTTAAATAATTTTTAAATATATAATTTATTTTTAAAGAAAACATTTGTTCTAACATTGTCCTGTACATATCACAGTGTCGAGGGGAGAGTGCCTGCGGGAAGACTGGTTTTTGGCACTTCTCATTGTGGTTTGGCAGCAATGGTGCTGTGGAGGAGAGCCGACTAGCATGGATGATACCGGTAAGGATGTGCATCCAAGTTTAAGTCCACGGCTCTTGGATCACAAGACGCCAAACACCAAGTGATTAGACGAATGCACACAGGAATGTTTAACATAAATGCAAACTCACCCACAAAGTAACTGCCCTGGGTCCCAATGCATTGTGCCTTACCTGTGCTTGCTTTCCCTTAAGAGTAAGGCACTGGCCCAGAATGCTCTATCAGTGCTGGCAGCAGCAGCAGGCACTGCAGCTTCATTAGGCCTTTAGCACTGGCGAACATGTTTTCTCGTGTTGTTAGCCCAAAGTGCAGTGGCCTCCAACCCCATTAAGGAGTCCAGAGAAGGCAGGATTCCAAAGTTCTAGCAGCTTACTTTAGTAACCTAGCAGTTGATGTCTTATTTAAGTGAGTTTTACATAAAAGCCCCATACCTGATGAGACAATGGAACACATTTTTGAATGCTACTTAAGCAGCAACCAAACAGCGCATCATTGGAGCACACGGTGCTCTCCGGCCAATGCTCAAGGGGATTTATTACACTAACTCGTGAGGAGAAACATTTAAATCACTTCCAAGTGGCAAGAGCAGGAGGGAAAGTTAATTTCATTAGCTCTCTTGATTTAATTAAGTGGACAATGTGCCTGTATCAGCAGTTCTTACATGCCCCCACCATTAGAAATGAATTATAAAAGCAATTATCAAAAACTCTGAGCAGGTACATCACCCCTCTCCGCTGCTTATAAACGAGTACGGTGTGGAGGCACTTGGTCACTCATAGGGAGGGATGCGATGTCTCTAGGGCCTAGAAGGAAGACTGGAGGCCAGAAGTCAGAGAATGAAATGCCACATGGAACTCTAGGAGTCAAGGTACAACACCTAAAACAGCCTTAGACTTTGCAAGTTTCTAGGCTATGAAAAAACACAAAGGTTAAAAACACAAAAAGTTTGCCAAGTTTTGCAAACCCAGTAAATTGAAGTAAGAAGTGAAGCAAAACTATTTTGCTTACAAGAGAGATTAAAAAGCATGAATGGATTCCCCTCAAAGACTTCTCATATAAGCCCTGACACACTCTGCTTTCTTGAGACAGGGTCTCTTTACATAGCCTTGGCTGGCCCAGAACTCACTATATAGACCAGGCTGGCCTTGAACTCTCAAAGAGATTTGCCTGCTCCTGCCTGTGAGTACTGGGATTAAGGGAGTGTGTCACCATGCTGGCCCAGTAGCAACCTGATTGCTGTGCCTAGAATTAAAACAAACGCACACTCTGAATGTGTCACACACTACTGTACACGTGACATCTCAGAGCACAAATGGGATATTTAAGGTTCAAAGACCTAAAATAATTTGTTTCTTTACATGTGTGAAAGCATGGTAAACTGGGAAATGTTATAAAATTGTAACAAGACAGGACAACAAATTGTTAAAAAGCCACCAAGCGCCCTCAGTGGTGAAGAAATGCCAGTAACTGAACTGTGCAGCCTATCAACCATGCTCTCACAGCTAGCTTGGGGTCACTGAAAATCACAAGTATTTCAGATCTCAAACAGGCTCTCATTTCCCAGGCTACCCAGTGGGTCACACATAATTCCCTCAATGACAAAGTCCCAGGCCAGCTGTGGGCAGGTATACCTGTGAGGCTAAGAACACTCACAGAAAAGACAGAGACAGGACAGAAAGGGCTGGCATTAGTGGGAGGCGTTGCCGATGATGGCAGGACTTGTCTGCAGGCTATCTGTAACCCCAGCGTTCAAGTCCCACTCCTGACTCACTGACACGGACTCCACCAGCTATAGATGCACTGTGGTTTTAAGAATGGACATGGTTATTTGTTTCTGGACAGCTTGTAGACATGGAATGTCTTGTTCTGGAATACTCTAGTGAAGTGGGCTGCATAGGAGGGCAGGTTCCTTTTAATCTCTTCACAGAAGCGAGGGTGGTCTGCAGGTCTCAAGTCAGGGTCACTCTCTCCCGGCCCATCCATCTCCTGAAAACAAAACAAACCCAGATACAATGTGAGTAGTGGTGGTGGGCCCCATCCGTTTATCCATCCATCTATCCATCCATCCATCCATCCATCCATCCATCCATCCACCCACTCACCCACTTACCCATCCATCCATCCATCTATGTATTTACTGAACATCCTGGCTTTTGCTTATTGCTTTGTTTAACTTTAATACAAGGTCTCTCTATGTAGTCCTATGTATCCTGGAACTCCATATATATGCCTGCCTCTGTGCTGAGTGCTGGGATTAAAGGTGTGTACCACTATGTCCAGCCCATATTCTGGGTTTGAGGGATAGGGGACAGGGCCTCACTATGTAGCCAGGTTGGCCTAGAACTCTTAATCCTCCAACTCAAGCTTCATGAATACTGGTACTGAATGCCGTCTGTCACCACACTCACTGGGGGGAAAAATCAATATCAACTCCACTCAGAGATCACATAGAAGGTTCACCTCACTCCCCTCCTTCAATGAGCAAATCAAAGCTGGAAAGTATTGGGTCCTGAGATTTGCCACTGTTGATGGCAGGACAGAACCAAAACTCAAGATCTTCCTGTGCCCTGATTAGTCTTTTGTCAAGTCTAGTTTTGACTTGACAAAACTAAAATCACCTGAGAAGAGAGAGTGCTATTTTGAGTGCCTGTAATCAAGCCTATGGTGCATTCTGCTGGTTGCTGTGGGAGGGACCAGCCTACTATGGATGGTGCCACCCCTGGGCCGCTGGTCCTGGGTGGTATAAAATCACAGGCTAAGTAGGCCATGGAGAGCAAGCAGTACGCAGTGTTCCTCCATAACCTCTGATTTCCCTTCATGACAGACTGCGAGTTGTGAGATGAAATAAATCCTTCCTTCTCCAGGTAGCTTTTAATCATGGTGTTTGTCACAGCATTAAAAAGTTAGCAGAGCCACCCTGTTCCTAGAAGTATACTGCCCTGTCCTGTCCACAAACAATAAACACAGAGTTGAAGTGTGCGTTTGTTTTAATTCTAGGCACAGCAATCAGGGTGCTACTGGGCCAGCATGGTGACATACTCCCTTATCCCAGTACTCACAGGCAGGGGCAGGCAAATCTCTTTGAGAGTTCAAGGCCAGCCTGGTCTATATAGTGAGTTCTGGGCCAGCCATGGCTATGTAAAGAGACCCTGTCTCAAGAAAGCAGAGTGTGTCAGGGCTTATATGAGAAGTCTTTGAGGGGAATCCATTCATGCTTTTTAATCTCTCTTGCAAGTAAAATAGTTTTACTTCACTTCTTACTCACTACAACTGGAGAAAATTCTCCAACTCAGAGGTTAAGTGAGGAAAAGTGAAACTCAGGCTCACACTTGAGTGTTCTGCTCACCCTGAGTTCAAGGCACTTACTGCTTTCCTTGGCAAAGATCTGACTCTAATTCTGCACTTTTAGTGTGCTTTTAGATTTAGGCTAATCTCAACTGTCGGCTTTCACACCATCAGTTACACCATAGCCCCAAAGGGACAAAGATCCCGTTTACTGTGAGCTGGCTCAGCTCCAAGGGAGACACAGCTTGTTCTGCTGTCTAGGGCAAGCTTAGCTCTCCTGAGGCTCTGTGGATGGTGGACAAGAGGAAGCAGGATGTGGGGGCCACAGGGCCTGGGAGAAAGTGGCCCATTGCCTAACACTTAGAGATGTTCCAACAGGATGTCCTGGAGCAGTGTGTTTATAGACAGATGTATTCTATAGAGCAACACATTTCCTTTACAAATAAACTTTATGCAGTGATGTATCATGCAAACCTGCCAAAGGCAGAGGTGCTCTACCTGAGTCAAACTGGGAATCCAGAGCTTTCCTGTCCCCTAGCCCAGCCCCACCCCCCATGTCACCAAATAGCAGGACCTCTACAAATGTCTGATTCCTAATGTCATTCATACATATGGTCTAAAGTGATGTAAATCACTTGGGATTCATGCTGGATTTCCACCCTCTCTGAAAGCTCCCCAAACGTAGAAGCAACGTGCTCACATGTCCGTTGGCCACATCCAGCAAATCACGCAGCCGGCAGCCCCTGTGGTGCCTGCGTTCATAGCAGATGCTGTCTTCCAGGATCACAAAGTCCGTGCCAAAGGACCTCAGGAGTGTATGCACTTCCTCTGGGGACCTCTTCGCATATATTTGATAAACCTTCAAAATGAGATAAAAATGGAACAGTGCACACAGCCCTCAATTGCATGGGGATCATTGGAGGAAGAGAGGGGACATCCCTGGGGGGTGGGTAATGCTAAGACCTGACACTCAAATCCCCTTGCTGCCCAGGCCACTCTCCTCTTGCCAATCAGTCTGGAGTTGGGGGTGAGGGGGAGGGTATATGTGGAGAATTGAACATATCTAGCATAGATGCCAAAAAGACGTGGATTTAGAGTGAGTCACCTTATAATTCTAAGAATTATTAAACATGGCTGAGTCTACCCGACAAGCAAGCAGGTTGGTGGTTCTGTTAGGGCACATGTATATCTACGGGCCCTGGCCTGGGTTGGAGCAGGCCCTGTTGCTTTCTGGCTGTTACACTGTATCCTGCAAGCCCAGGAGGCCCAGCAGTTCACTCTCCATCTCAACACTTTCCCTAGAGAATTCCCCAGGGAATCCGTAGTAGCAGCCTATTCTAGGGGCGTCATGCCCCGTTCAAGTCCACCACAATACACCACAAGTCAGCTTGGGGCCCAGCACCAGGTTGTGATTCCTGATCCTGGCTATGTGTGAGGGCCCGATGAAGGCTGAGACACCCACAGGGACATGTGTGATGGGAGGGTGACCTGTGTTTATCATCTGCTGGGGACAGCAAGGTGGCCTCAGCTGAGGCATTCTGAAGACTGAGTCCTGACTGAAGGCCAGCACTAGTGACCTGGGACCTCAGTTTTGGGGGTGAGAGGGTGGCACACAGCTGTCTTTCTGTAGCTCTGTAGGCTAAGTGGAGCTGGCTAACTCCTAAACGGAACCTTCTGTCCTACCAAACATGGGGCTATCTGCTAACACTTCAGCCAGGTGAAACCTTCTTAGCTCTTGAACTAACAACTTATGAAGCAGGGGCTAGCCAGAAGGCTCAGAGCACTGTTCTTGCAAAGGACTAAAGTTCAGTTCCCAGCACCCATGCTGGGTGGTTCACAATTGCCTGTCACTCTAGCTTCAGGTCATCTGATGCCTTTGGCCTCTGTGAGGACCTGTACACATGTGAACAACCAGCACCCCCCCCCCAAATACCCCATTTACACACAATTAAAAATTAGGTTAGTAGTAGTTAGTATGGGCACATCAGGACAGGGCCGTAATCCCAGCACTCAGAAGGGTGGGGCAGTAGGATCACAAGTTTAAGGCTAGCCTGGGCTACAAAGTGAGACCCTGTATCCAAAAAAAAAAAAGGGGGGGGGGAGCACTGAATCCTCATTGATAAGGACTGGAGATAGCAGGCGCCTTCCTGCACTGCTGTCCAGCATGCAAACTGAAATGGCCTATTCAGAAGGTGCTTTGATAAAACCTATCTAGGACTCAATACATCAGTAGACACAGTACAAAAGGACACTTATACAGGTTTACTCACTTGGCCACTCTATGCAGGACAGAAGTAGCCTGAAAGACTGAAGAAAACCCAGCATACCCACAGAAAGTATTTGTAGTTTTCAAAACAATCATGTGGAGGTTGGAGGTGTGGCTCACTAGCCTTGCTTGCCTTCATCTGAGGTCCCTCTATAGACAGTGCAACTGCACTGGTATAGTTAGCTCCAGAATATAGTGCCAGGGAAAAGGAAGGTGGACTATAGTAGTTCTTTGTAAGAAGATTAAAAATAGATGGGGCTGGGGAGATGGCTCAGTGGTAAGTGCACATACTTCCTAATTTTGCAATTCAGGGACGCAAGTTCAGTTCCCAGCACTTACATTAGGAGGCTCATGGCCACTTCTAACTTCACCTTCAGAGGGGAGCTGATGCTCTCTTCTGGCCTCTGTGGGCACCGCAATCAAGTGCACATATGCACACACAGACACACACAGACAGACAGACATGCTATTTACCTCCTGAGAGGCACAGGGGAGTTAGAATACAGGGGTGGGGTAAACATGTTTCAGGCCATTCCCTTCTGTATGCTCTGAATTTTGAACTATGTGACTGTATTATCTATTTAAACAGAAGCAACAGCAAACACCCCAACACCACCCTGCCTCACCAGAAATGGCCCAGAGCTGATTCATGAGACATGATCAGTATTGTCTCTATTTCCATTCCTTTCCTTCCCAAATCACAAGCTCCAAGGGCTTTGGCCTAAACACTGCCTCCCACCAATTCTGGATGTTTATCCTCTCAGCCCTTTCCCTACCTAAGAGGAGCATGTGCTTGCACCCAGGCCTTAAAAGGCAGAATCAGGAGTCGCCAGCCCCATGCCCTTACACTCTGGCCCCTTCTCCTGCTCCTGCCCTCTGCCCATGCTGACAGTACAGGGCAGTGAGAAGTGAGCACAGGCAAAGATGGGCCTTACCGCCTGGGTCCGCTCTCTCAGACTTTTATCTTCATAGTGTGGGTGGTTGGTTAGGGTCCGTCCTGTGCACAGCTTGACTCCAGCCAGCAACTGCATGCTTCCAGCGAACACAGCCTTCCTTGGTGTGTTAGAGCTACAAGGTTTCAGAGTGTGAATTAACCCAACACTAAGATCCCTAAGTAGACCTTTCCCCCCTCAGAATCACTCAGCTCTGAGGGGGCATCTGAAGAATTAGGGGGGTCACACAGATGAGCAGAACTAACTTACATCCAAGGTGTTTTATGTGCACTTCAATTATTTACTTATTTGACACATTCTCATGGTATGTAGCCCAGGCTTGCCTCAAACTCGAGAGCCTCCTGCCTCAGCCTCAGCCTGCTTCCGAGCTATTCTCTGTTCACTAGAACTGAGTGAGGCTGGGGAGCATCCAGCTCTCCAATGTGAAGGGTTGGTTGGCCTGTTTCAGGAAGCAGGTAGCTAGCTTCTGAGCCTAGCATCTCTGTACCATCATCTTCTGCTGCTGCTCAGAGAGGCGGAGTCTAGCAAGATCTCAGAGGATGCAGCTGCTGTTGATCTCAAGGCTGAGAGTAAAGGTGGGGAAGGAGAAGAGTCTGGAGAAATGGCTAAAGGGCACTGGCTGTTCTTGTGGGGGACTCAGTTTCAGTTCCCTGCACCCACTCAGCATCTCACAGCCGACATTCCAGAGGACAGGATTCCTCAAGCAATACGTGCATATGATACATATATGCATACCATGCATACATACATGCACACACACAAATATACATGCAGAAACTCATATACAAAAAAGTAAAAAAATAAAATAAAAAGTGAAGAGTCAGAAAAATGCAGTTGATCTCGACTCAATATCATGGGGTTAAAACAGCAGAATTATGTAAGCAATAAAACTTAGTACGATTATAAATGATATTTAAAGAAGAAAGCCCTTTTGTCGTTAATGCAGATGTAGGGAAGAAGCTCCTGAGCAGTAATCCGTGACTAAGAAGGATGTACGTTATTTCTGACACAGAAACATTCTTCTGTTCCTGATAGACAATTCATACAGCCAAAGCCTAGATAACAACATCCCATGGACTTCTCTTCAGATGAGCACCGAGCTCTGACCTCTGCTTTCCAGTGGGCTGTGACGGAGAACACAGGAAAACACACCCTGCGGAAGGGATGCCCCTTTCCTCAGCCCTGGAGAGAGAGGGACCTTTTCTTCTTCTTTTAAATTCTCACACTAAGACTTGCCATGTAGCCCAGGCTAGCCTCAAAATCAGCATCCTGTTGTTTCAGCTTCTTGGGCGATGGACTGACAGATGTGTTGGCCAAGTTAAGATCCTTAGCAGCTGGCTGACTTCCCCTCGATCTGGGGGAAAGTTGGGATCTGTTATTGGGGACTTCAGGCCTCTGTCTGCCCCAAAAGGGGATTTTCCAGATGCTCACTAGGAACATCCCAAGACATGTTTATTTTTTAGTTAAGAAACTTCTCGGGTGGCTGGAGGGTATATTTCTGGTATAGCTGTATTTTAATCCCAGCACTCTAGAGACAGATAGGCAGGTGGCTCTCTGTGAGTTCGAGGCCAGCCTGGTTCAAATAGCCAGTTCCTGGCCAGCCATCACTACATAGTAAGACCTTGTCTCAAAAACAAACAAAAGACTAAGAAGAGAAGAGATAAGAGGCTTTGCTGATTTGTGCTAAAATGGTGGAGGTAATCATGAAGGCTATTTGAAATTTAAAAAGGAAGTGGGAGCAGGCTGCTCTGATGCTGAGGCTTAGAGGACGCCTCTTCACATTCTATCTGTATTCCAATTTAACGCTAAGAATACGGCTTGGATGCAGGCCAGCAAAGGCCTATGGGTGTCGGGGGCAAGGCACACCAGGCTCCGAGTGATGACACTTAGAGCTAAGTTACTTTTAGAAAATTCGAGGTTTCTCTCTAACGATGACATCCGTTGACTGCCGCCTTCCAATAAGGCTTCTCGGGTGAGGGAGCAAAGCGGATGAAATTACAATGAGTGAAGAAGGACTGACAGACTTGTCTGCACCACCCTGCCTTGCCCGCACTGAAGTCTAAAATCTGCATTACGACAGAGACAAAGTTTAGCATGAGCCTGGCAGGCCTGATGGGCTTGTCAGTACTCTAACACACAGACTCGGGAACATGGAACAGAGAGACGTTTGAGATGTCCCCCGGATCTGCAATTTACAGGGACGTCTGATACTGGTCCCACATGGTCAGAGGAGTGGGAGGGTCTATATAAAGGCATGTGTAGGTAGAGAATTCTTTAGGGCAAGAACTTGGAGAAATTCAGTTTACTTCAACTAATGCTCACTTAACACTAATCCTGGACCGGGTTCTATCTTCCTATCCTACATTTAGAGTCTAAATTATAGTTACAGTCTAAATTTTAGACTGTATAACTGTTGCAAAACTGAATACATATGAATGAAAGGTGGGTCTTCAGTCCCCTTGGATCCTCTCAATGTTATAAACCACCCCACTGCCATTAGCCCACAATAACTATCTTCTGCATGACACAGGTTTAGAATACATAGCAAAAGGAGCCTGGTTTCCACATATGGTGGAGCAGGAGAGAGGCAGCTCCAGTTTCATTTAGCCTTGAACTGCCAAGCTTCACCAGGTAAATTACTGCTGAACTAGTAGGCAAACTTAAACAATGAGCACTTCAAAAAATTTACAAAATTATGAAGATAGGAGAAATGGTTCATTAAATAGAAAAGGTTTGGGCAGGGGGCTAGAGTGGTTAAGAGCACTGGCTGCTCTTCTAGAGGACTCTGGTTCAATTCCCAGCAACCACATGGGAGTACACATGCCTGTAACTACAGTACCGGGGAGCTGATGCCCCCTTCTGGCTTCTGAAGACACTGCACACATAGGGTATGGTGCACATATATATAGGCAGGTAAACACTCATACACATTTAATAAGTAAGAGAGGTTCACTTAACACTAATTCTGGGCCAGGCTTAAAGTATGAACTTAGAGCACATCATCTTTAAAACACACAATTCTTTCTACTCTGATTCAAAGCAAAAGAAATTCAGTGTGTGCTTTTCAGTTGTGCTGAGACCATTCTCAACATGGTAGGGTTTTTGATGGCAAAGAGGGTACTAGTGAAAATCTCCTAAAGGCAAAGAAATAAAAGGCTATCCCTCAAAATATTCCCATCCACAGATCTCCATCAGTTGCATAAGAGGATTTCCAGGCCACATTAATTCCAGGATAGACTGTACAAGGCATGCATGATCTGGCCAGGCGGCTGCTACAGTCAGCCTTGCTGAAGCAAATGTACTTCTTAGTCTCACCCAAAGCCTTTAAGGCACTGCCTGGCTTTGGCTGAGAGAGGCACAAGAAGGCAGAAAGGACCCAGCAGTGTGATCTCCACAGCCGGGAAAGTGTCAGTAGGTAAGGCACCTGAGCACATGTTAGGCAGCAGTCAGCCAGGTGCCCCAGCTCTCAAAAGGGCCCTGGTTGGCTGCTGGGGCTGCATATCCAGGGACCTGGCCTCCACAAAAGGTCCTTGTGAACTAACATGTCTTTATATAAATGTAGGTAATTAAAATCTCCTGAGTACTGTGGCACAAAGCCAGGGCTACAAAGAAAGACCCCATCTGGAAGGAAGGGAAGGAGGAGGGCGAAAAAGACAAGACCTGCTTGCTTGTTTGAGACAAGGTCACATGCATCCCTGGCTGACCTCCAACTCTGTGTGGCTGACAATGACCTTGGACAGTCACTGTTTCTGGTTCTACCTCCAAGTGCTAAGAGCACAGGCTTGGGTCTTTTAAAGAGCTCAGGCTAGCGTTGATCTCACTTTACAGCCTTGAATATTGATCTTCCTGCCTCTGCCTTCCAAGTAGATGGGGGTGACAGGCCTGGTTTATAAATGTCAGTATCCTTACCATTTAGAAACTAAGTGTCAAACATGTTATGAGCATACCCATGCGGCTCCTACAAACCGTGAGGTTGAGAGAAGAGCATGGGGTGCTCAGCAGAGCTAGCATGGAGGCCCATGTGCTGCCGTGAGGAGGCAGGTGCCAGTGTCCACACATACACCCGGTTTTCCCAGGTGTGTGCTGTGTGTGTGCTGCAGACCTCATGTAGAAGCAGTTGAGCTGTACCAGTAAGCATATGTCTGCTGTGGAAAGGCTTTAATGTAAAGGCTCTCAGCGTTTTTGTAAGACTGCGCCTCCTTTCCAGAGCACTACTGTGAAGTGGGTTCCTGCGGGCCTCTCTCTAGCCTATAGGAAATCTCAGCTGGGGCTCCCTGAAAAGGTGAGACATTCACTGACTCCCACCAAGGCGATGGCAACTTTCAGTGTACTGTCAGCTGACAGGTCCTTAGCCCACCTAGGAAGGCCAGAGGTGTGTGGCTCCTACAGACCTGAAAGTGGGCTTGGGGTGGTGACTGATAGATAAGTCTCCTCTCCACAGAGTCTTCTTACTCTAGCATGGAAGACCACTGCATATGTCCCTTGGACCCAGGAGTCTTCTCTTGCGTAGCCAACAACACTGAGCCTGTACTGACATAGGACAGCACACGCAAGGACAGAGCAGTCAGCATGGCGAGAGGGGGCAGGCACCCCTCAGAGACCATGCTGGGGCCCAGCTGCAGTCTTTTCTCTAGGTAGCGTGCACACCCATGACCAATCTTCACTACAGAGCCAAAGCAGACACCAGAAATCAGAGGTTAAGAGAATATTTAAGTGGGATATGGTTGCACAGGCCTGTTAAATCTGCCTACCCAGAAGGCTGAGGCAAAAGGTGCCAAGTTTAAAGCCTGCTTGGGCTACAGAGTGAGTTCAAGACCAGCCTGGGCAACCGAGTGAGACCCTTCCTCAAAATAAAAAGTAAAAGAGAGGTCTGAAGCTAGCACTCAGTAGTACAGTGATGTTTGCCTAGTGTGCATGAAACCCTAGGCTCAACCTCTAGTACTAAAAAAGTAAGAATATTAAATGTATTTCCTTACAGAGAGAATCAAGCCTGCCGACCGCAGCTGATTTGAATGTTGATTTAAACAAACATATTTTGTGTCTAAATAGACCCTACTTTGGCATACATTCATCATCACTTAAGCTTAATTTACAAACATGCCAAGCAGCTATTTTTACAAAAAAAAAAAAAAAAAAGAAGATCGCTTTGATTTGAGCAATTTTAAGGGAAAACAGGCAAGATTAGATGACAATGGAACCAATATTTTTAGAACAATATGAATCTTTCAGTTGCCGAGAAATAAAAGAAGAGAGTAGTAGTAGAATAAGAAAGCCAACCAGCTAACAATTTAAAAGAGCATGCCAATAAAGAGGCTGCCCCGGGAGAGGCACGGTTAGCTGCCAGGGATCTACCAAGGCCAGTCCCCAGCAGGCGGAACAGCCCGACGCTGCCTTCTTTATACCTGGATAGCATCCCACCCATACTTTTGCAGAGCCAGAAGTATTGTTTTACATAGGTTTTTGAGAGAAAAACTAGAAAATAAATGTTGAGTCTGAGGGAGTCAGAGAAACCTGGGTTCCAGTGTAAGCGTCTGGAATATAATGACTTTTGCAAGTCAGGGAACATAGGGAATGACACTAAGGAAGGTAGGCCAGGGGGAGGCCCACCATCTACTGATGCAGCTTATAGCACTTCCTTCAATAGCAGCACATCACAAATGCAGAGGACTGGGGCTGGAGATGGCTCAGTGGCTAAGAGCATCTGCTGCTCTTCCAGAGGACCCAAGCTCAATTCCTAGCTCACATGTTGGGCGGTGCACATTACCCTACACATTTAGCTCTAGGGGATCTGACACCCTTTTCTAGATTCTGTAGGCATCCCCCCCCCACACACAAGCACATATCCCCACATGCATATAACAAAGACAAAATAAATCTTTAAAAAATATAGACTGAGAGGGTCAACCTTGCTTTCAGATACTCCTGTTGTAAATATCTAATTGATTAGCTAGTACAAAAGTAATTAGCTTTTCTTTAGATGAATAAATAACCTTTTCCTATTTACAATAAATACTGAAAGCATTGTTTACTCCAGTATTACCCATCATGATTTAAAGTTAATAAATAAAGATGAAATGCTGCTCCCCACTAGAAACAATGTCAAAAATTATACTCATGTCCAGTCAAATCCACTCTGACACTGAGACTAAAACCACACAGACATTTAAGTCTCTATAAAACCCTTGTGTGGTCCTCTGGAGACCTAGGCTACCAAGCAGTGGCCATCTCTTTTAAGGTGAAGCAGTACTGACCGGTACTGGCCAGTAAGCACCGTCGTGGCAGGAACCCTCGAGGCTGCTGCTGCTGCTGAAATCCAAAGTGGTGGAGACAGCAGGTGATGCCTTTAAGGCTCACCTGTGTGTACAGGTGATGTTCATCTGCGGCACACAGGTAACTGTGCTTATGAAGTAGGCGTGGGCATGCTGTTCAGGTTGACAAGTCTGTGTGCTATCGAGAGTCACGGTCCTGGAACAAAGCTTTGAAGCACACCACTGTCATCCTGAGGCTGGAGGCTGGTAAAGCAACCATGGTTGGGCAAAAGAAGAAAAAAGGAAAGCAGAAACAAAGAAACAGGAAGGAAGGAAGGAAGAAAAGAAAAACCAAAAAAAAAAGAAACCAAAAGAAAAAATAACAAACAAAAGCCCTATCACCATGAACAACAACAACAACAACAACAACAACAACCCCCAAACCAAGAAAAATACCATACCAGGCCATTCTGATGTTGTTTTGCATGTGAAAATCTGCTCTATGGGCTACAGAGATGACTCAGTGGTTAAGAGCACTTGTTCTCTCAGAGGACCTGGGTTCAATTCTGAGTATGCACATGACAGCTCACAACCATTGAGGGCACTGAGGGTACCCGACATACATGCAGACAAAACATACATACGCATAAAAATATAATTTAAACAATTTTAAAAAGAAAAACACCTTACTTTCTAATTAATTAATTCATAATTAATTTTTAAAAATTTGAGACAGGGTCTTTCTGAAGATGAAGCTGGCCTTGAACTCACAGACACCCACCTGCCTCTACCTTCCAAATGCAGGGATTAAAGGCATGCACTCTTATGTCCAGCTAAGAAAAAATGTTTTCTATAGAATAAGATGAAGTTTTCTCTAAGCTAAGAACTTAGGCAGGGAGATGAGTTCGATGAAGCTTGCAGTGAGCTATGATTCGGAAACAAGGACACTTTCACGTCTCTGAGTATTAACAGCAAATATGAACAGGATTCAGATGAAAATAATAAAGATAAAAATCAGCAAAAAGTAGAAACACGAGTGATGTAAACTTTTAAATATGTGTATGCATCCATGTGTGTGTATGTGTGGGGGGCACATGCCTGTGAATGCAGTTGCTTGGGAGGCCAGCAATTGGCATCGGATGCCCTGAAACTAGAGTTACAGGTGGCTGCAAGCCTCTAGGTGTGGGCCTAGAGCTTGGGCCCTTGGCAAGAGCAGTGCCTGCTCACAACTGCTAAGCTTCATGGCTAAATAAAGCCTTACTCTTGCTTCTGCTGCTTTTGGGAGTTTATTTTCTGATCCCATTTTCCACTTCAAAAGAGTGTTTTCTTTCCTTCAGGGAACGCAGCTGCAGAGAATCCTTTTGTTGTTTAAAGTCAAGGTCTTGCTATGTGGTCTAGGTTGGCCTTGAACTCATGGCCTAGGCCTCTACCTCTGCCTGGATGCTGGGGATATAAGTGTGTGCTACCACACCCAATTAGGACAGTTCTTGAAGGGAAGAGTTCCTTTCGATCCATAGTTTTAAAGAAAAGCCTGATTAAAAAGGATGTTTCTTAAATATTAGAAAGTAAACAAAGTTTCTTCTCAAACAAGTGAGATAGATCTACAGTTGACTTTAGAAGGGCATTCAAAGTTTCAAACTTAAAAAGAAAAAGTCCCTCTTACTTAATCCAGTTCATCAGTTCCACTGTATCCGGGTCATAGAATTCTTTCAACTCGGAGAGTTCATCCATCATTCCTGGCCAAGACTGAAATTAAAACAAAACAAAAACAAAAATGTATCCCTGTAGCTGTCACTGAGATTAAGTAACAGAGAAAGAGAAACTGGGTACAATGTACTCAGGAGGCAAACACAAAGGGCAACTGGACCCCAGAATGGCGTTACCTCTGTGCCAGTCTGCACAGGTGAGCAGGAGGCCTGAGAACTTCCGTTTATCCCTGAAGCACTTACATTCAGGCTTTTATGTGGTGGTGTAAGTGTTGTTATAAATAAAACAGAGTAAATAAAGTAAGACTTACAGAGTAAAGTAAGACTTTATTTATGCAACAACGACAACAACACTACTCCTGTTGGGTGTGGAGAGATGGCTCAGTGGCTAAGAGCACTGGCTTCTTATGCAAGGGGACTGACCTGGGTTCAGTTCCCAGGACCCACAATGGCAGCTCACAGACTGTAATTCAGTTCCAGGTGATGTGCTGCCCTCTTCTGGCCTCTGCGGGTGCTGCATGCATGTGGTGCACAGATGTACAGGCACTCACACACATGAATCAAGGCTTTCAATATAGGGTACCATCCTGTCCCCAAAGATATCACAAGACAGATGGTGCAGCTAGGAGCATCACCATCAGATCTGTTGGTGGCTGACTAAGTAGCAGAGCTGTGCCTTGGAACTTGCTTCTAAATGCTACTTGCCTCACTGTCATGACTATTCTGGTGCTAGAATTCTGGGCAAATGGCTTGGTACATGTTAATAAATACACTGTCCTATAGGAAACGATGGATGGGAATCAGACTCTCCAGGAGCATCTAATGTATTAGGCTTTATTATTTTGGTAATTGGTCAGCTCATGTCACTTAAGGTTATACAGCCTGAGTATAAAAAGAACATTCCCATCTATCTCTTATCTAGCATAAATTCTAGTTCATTAATCAATTAAATCTTAGTTATTCTCGAATGATGGTAGATCAAGTACCACTTCCCCCATTAACTCTTATCTTGAGACAGATTATTACTCTATTGCCCAGGCTAGCCTTAAACTTCTGACTTACTCTACTAAATACTTTCAGGATTAAATCTGTGTGTGGTTCATGTCACTTGAAAATCAATAAGATACAACATTTTATTTTATTTTATTTAATATAATGTTCCAATTATTTTGGAGACTGGATAGTTTTCTAATGTTAAAGTTGTGGATCCTGAAAGAATGTTACAATCTAGTCTTTCCCGAGGGAAAGTCCTTAAATGATGTGCAAATACAGGATGCAATAGATTAGCTGGGATTTCAACAATCCAATAAGCTAATCAAAACCAGAGTAAATGCTTTTAATCTCTGGCTCTGAGGAGCCTAGCACATGCCTTCCCCTTTGAACAGGATTATCCTAGAGAAAAGAACATGGTCCGCACTGTAACTGCCAGTAAAACTTAAGTCAGGCTTTGAACAAATACTCATGTCACTTGCAGAATGTCTTCATGGCTGGCCCAGACGGAAAGCAGCTTGAGTGTCAGGGGAAACTCCTCATGTCTACATTGTTCATATTCTCTCTGGTCTGAGACTTTACAATTCTTTCTTTAAAAGACAAAGCCTCATTCACTCTGTAGTCCAGGCTATCCTGGAACTCACTCTGTGTAGCTCAGGCTGTCCTGGAACTCACTCTGTAGCTCAGACTGTTCTGAACTTACTCTGTAACCCAGGCTGGCTGCTAAACTGACAGAGATGCTCTGCCTATGCCTCCTAATGCTGGAATTAAAGGCATGAGCCACCATGCTTGGTTTTACTTTGCAGATTTTGAGTTGTAGTAGCTAAAGGATTTCATGCAGTGTCAGTAGAGGAACCAGGCCACCTGCCCAAGGCCTTACAACACCCCAGGATCAGTGCTGGCAGCAGTGGTGAGTTGGGTTTTCCTAGTGCTTTCCCTGGTCTCCTACAGCAGCCGTCCTTAGAGGGGAAGGGACTGTGCTCAGTAGACAGAATGGATGTAACATGCTGGGAATGACAGGCGGCCACAGGGAGAAGTGGTCAGCATCAAGGAGTTTGAAGGTAGGTACTTTGCTACTCAATCTGCTTGGTACAGGCCAGCAGCCTGGGACGTGGTTATCCTGGGAGGAAGTCCTCGGAAGCACAACAGGCTTTGTGAACTTGAGGCCTCCACATCATCGCCATGGCTGAAACATGAGCTTCTGACTCAGGAGGTCTAGGGCAGCCCACACCTTGTGTTTCCTAATTCACAGGTGCTGCTGCTTCCTTAACCATGGTTAAGAGCCAAAGCTCTAGAGCATGCTTTATTTGTTCTCTAAATCTTATCCTCAAGACCTTAAACAGCTTTACAAAAGAAATTCAAAAGGTAGTGAAGTCATAAAAGAACTTGGCCTACAAAACACACACACAGACACACACACATTCATACACACACACACCCATACACATACTTCTATACACATACTCTCACCGTACACACACATACACACATCCATACAAATATACCCATAATCACATATGCGTACATACAAAAGTACATATATACATGCATACATAAACACATATACCCAGACAGGCATACATACTTAAACATGTATGAACACATACACACACACACACACACACACACACACACACACACACACACACACACACAGAGTCTCCAGTCCTGTACTACCCTGCTCCCACAGCTGTAGTGGGGGCACCGGAATGATGCTGAGCTTCCCGAGGTTCAACCTGCATAACTTCATGTAATAGCGAAGTCACCAAGTTGCTCATAAGCCGTCTAACCTTGTTTTACTTATTTGCATAAAAGAGTGAAATTCCTGGAGCTGGTGGGCTCTGCTTGTGACAGCAGCTGTTCTGAAAGGACACGGACTATCAACTATAGTTTCCCAAGCCTCAATCCTTTGGATTACAGAACCTCATGTTACAAAAGCAGCAGTCTGACTTTTTCCTGACCACCCTGACAAACTGGGGCCACTCCACAGTGGCCTCTAGTCTACGGCTCTAACTTAAAACCACACAAGAAATATGAAAAATATGGTCGGGTGGTGGCACACACCTTTAATCCCAGCACTTGCAGAGGCAGTCATCTCTGAGTTCGAGGCTAGCCTTGTCTACAGAGTGAGTTCCAGGACAGCCAGGCCTACACAGAGAAACCCTGTCTTAACAAAACAAACAAACAAATATTAATAATATTAATAATTCCTATGCTTGAGTTTGGTTTAAGAGTTCAATCAGATTAAATACTTTTGTGCTGTTTTCTTAGGTGATAATTCAAGGCCTATAAATCTCCTCAAAAATGTAACATAAAAGAATCACCAAGTGGCCAGTGATCCATGACTGGTGTCTCTGAAGGGTGTCTTAGGACACTTCCAGATCAGGTAAAAAGAAGAATATGGCATTTCTCATTGCTTCACTAACATGTCTATGGATTGGGGGAGGGGTCGGCCTTTCTTTTAGTTGTCTAGTTTTTGTTTGAGTCTCACTATGAAGCCCAAGCTGGCTTTGAACACTGGATCTTCCCTTACCAGCCTCAGTGTTGAGATTACGGGTGAGTACCACCACACCGTACCCCAACACTAACCTTACATTGTTTATTACATGTGTCCAGCCCTCCTGAAGACATGTATCTAATGAAATGAGCAGGTTACAGTTGGCGCTATCTCAAAACTGCTCACTCTGCATCAACCAGACAACAGGAGAAATTTGTTCTGCCTTCTTTGTTTCAAAATAGGTCTGAAAACATTTTCAAAATCTTGCTTTCAGTAATAGTTGAAATTAAACCAGGCAGTGGTGGCGCATGCCTTTAATCTCAGCACTTGGGAGGCAGAGGCAGGCATTTTTCTGAGTTCGAGGTCAGCCTGGTCTACAGAGTGAGTTCCATGATAGCTAAGGCTACACAAAGAAACCCTGTCTCGAAAAAAAGGGGAAAAAAAAAAAAAAAAAAAAAAAAAAAAAAAAAAAAAAAAAAAAAAAAAAAAAAAAGAAAGAGTTGAAATTAACAGAATGACTTTAAAAATAGATTTTTTTCTTTTCTGAATGGCTCTTTTATTCTAATGCTTAACACCTAAAAACTATGGGTTTTTAAATACCAATTTCCCTATTAATACCAACTCAGCAGGATTTGGAGGCAGCCTGTGCAGACGCCACAAGCCCCTCTGCTGCTAACTGAAGAATGAGGGAACCCGCCTTACCTTACAGCACAGGTACAGCAGAGTGAGAACGGGCACCAAGTATCGCATGACCCAGATCTGTGGGACAAAGACTCAATTTAGATCACTTGTCTCTGGACCTCTTGGGCCTCCAAGTCTGGCTCTGAGCATGGACCATTCCCCCTCCCAATGAGTGTAGAGGGCAGAGCAGTGTTTGGTCATGGGCTGCTCAGCCTTAACATAGAGATGCCAGTAAACTCTCTTTAGGAGAGTGTCTTATATAACAATTGTAATTCTGGACAATGGACTTATTGTAAAGTTTTAATTTTGCTTTTTTATTACATTCCTAAGTTTTGTATATATTGAATATATCTGACATGTAAAAATATAAGTGAATTAAAAAATGTAATTGGTGACCAGACTGTGAATCGGTCCTGCCTTGAGTCCCTGCCCTGACTTCTCTCTGTGACGGACTGTGACCTGGGACATGTAAGCTAAGGAGAGTGGCTTTTGGTCATGGTGTTTATCACA
This sequence comes from Mastomys coucha, assembly GCF_008632895.1. Taxonomy (NCBI): domain Eukaryota; kingdom Metazoa; phylum Chordata; class Mammalia; order Rodentia; family Muridae; genus Mastomys; species Mastomys coucha. Next base: position 26,892,736 of record NW_022196904.1, read on the forward strand.
GCAACAGAAAGCACACTGAGACAGAAGGGGACTCAGGGGTGTGAGGGAGATAGGAGAGAATACTGAGGAGGAGATAGAGTACATTATACTCATGCATGAAACTATCAAAAACCTAAATGAATTATAAAAGATAATCCGCTCTATGCAATGCCTGGCACCCACTGAAATGCCTGAAGGGACAGACACAGAAGAAACCTTAGAGCTCATTTCTAACTGACAGACAGGACGACACTAACCCTCTTTGGGTTACAGAGATGAACCAGCCTCAGAAGCAGTTCCCAGATCTCAGAGCTGCACAGGCCGAAGGATGCGAACACACACATGTGGGAGGTCCACAGGTACTTCATCCTGAAACGGCAGAGCACAGGACAGCTGCTTGTGTGAAAGCCTGGCGAGTGGGAGAGCAAGCATCGGGGGAAGCTCACACACAGTGACCTGGCCAGCCCTGTCTGTGCCGAAGTCATCTGCCAGAGCGGGACTCATCCATTCAATCACTCTCTACATGCGACCATACGTGAAAACCCCTGAGGAATGTTTGCAACTAAGAAAAAACCCTGGCGGTAATGCATCGGAGAGGGACGAGAATACTGAAGGGCAGATCCCTAGGAGCAGGATCACCAACAAAGATGGCTGTCAGATAATGCTACTAGATAACATCAACCAAAGAGCCATCAAGTTAAATTAAAGTAATCAGATAAAATGGAAGTACCTCATCGTAGTCAACGCCAAGACCCCGAACAGTATGGTGTGAATCAGGTTGTATGCGGCTTCTGGCTTCAGGTCAACTGCACACTTTCTTGTCTGATCCACGGACTGCAGACTTGTGGAATCACTGGAGAAAACAGCCAATGAGCAACATTAAATCTGGATGTGTAGCAATGACTTAGGTAAGCCTCATTATTCCCCTAAGAGCAAATGAATGGGCACCCATCAGTGTGGAATCTGAGACTTGAGACCATAACATAAACTCCCCTGCCTCGGCAGCGAAGCAACCACAATTTCACAGTAGACTGCAACTCAAGCAAAAATGTAAACCAATTCAATTCTTTGATCAAGAATAACGGGGACAAGTCCTCTGCATATGCCTGAGATGAGAGAACTTTCTAAATGTTTTATGAGTTTCTATTAGTATTTTTTCAAGCTTTTAAAAACAAGCAAGAATTAAAAAAATATATATCCATTAACTTTGAATTCAGTTAACAGATGGTAGGCCATTCACCAACAAATGCTTCATTATTTGTATGCAACAGATGAAAGTTATCATTATTAAAAGTGTGCTCTCGTGATACAACTCAATAGTGTGAACAGTACCTATACACCGATAGCATGAACACTAACTCTTTTTTAAAAAGATTTATTTATTTTATGCATATGAATACACATTGTAGCTGTACACATAGTTGTGAGCCTTCATCTAGTTGTTGGGAATTGACTTTTAGGACCTCTGCTTGCTCAGGTTGGCCCCGCTCACTCCAGTAGACCCTGCTTGCTCTGGCCTAAAGATTTATTTATTATTATAAATAAAGACACTGTAGCTGTCTTCAGACGCACCAGAAGAGGGCATCAGATCTTATTATGTATGGGTGGTTGTGAGCCACCATGTGGTTGCTGGTATTTGAACTCAGGACCTTCCAAAGAGTAGTCGGTGCTCCTACCTGCTGAGCCATCTCCCCAGCCAGAACACTAACTCATAACATTACTTAATTGTGCTCTTATTTATCTATTAATTTTATTTACCTGTTTGTTTGTTTATTTATTTTAAAAGATTTATTTCATTTATGTGAGTACACTGTAGTTGTCTTCAGACACACCAGAAGAGGGCTTCTGATCCCATTACAGATGGTTGTGAGCCACCATGTGGTTGCTGGGAATTGAACTTGGGAGCTCTGGAAGAGCAATCAGTGCTTTTAACCTCTGAGCCATCTCCCCAGCCCTTACCTATTTATTTTTGAGCAGAGTCTCACTAAGTAGCTCCGGCTGGATTTGAACTCATTAATTCTACTGCTTCAGTTTCCTGAGTGCAGGCATTTCAGGTACAGGACTTAGTTTTTATACCTTTCTGTTTAGTTTTTATTTTTTGTTTTATTTTATGTGTGAGTGTTTTGGCTCTATGCATGTATGTGCACCATGTGCCTGCCTGGTGTCCCTGGAGTCCAGAGAGGGCATTGGATCCTTTGGGATGGCTTTATAGATGGTTGTGAGCTGCCATGTGAGTGCTGGTAACTGAACCAGTGCTCTTAACTTTTGGTCAATATCTTTGGCCTCAGTTTTTAAGGTTTTTTAAAAAGTCATAATCCAGGGGCTGGAGAGATGGCTCATTGGTTAAGTGCACTGGCTGCTCTTCCTGAGAACCTGGGCTTGTTTCCTATATGGCAGCTTACAGTGGTCTGTAACTCTAGTTCCAGAGGATCCAGATCCCTCTTCCTGTCTCTGAGGGTACTGCAAATGTGTTGTGCAGGCATAACACACAGGCAGACCACCCATACAAATAAAATAATAATACATAAATCTTAAAAAAAAAACTCCAATCAGCCAGGCACTGTTGGTGCCCACCTTTAATCCCAGTACTCAGGCAGAGACAGGAGGATTTCTGAGTTTGAGGCCAACCTGGTATACAGAGCCAATCCAGGATGCAGAAATCCTATCTCAACCCCCACCCCTATCCTCTCCTCCCCATCAAAAAACCAGAATCACCCTCTGACACTGAGTTAGCACACATTAAGAGACTACCATTTTTTTAATTGACATAGTGCTTTTTCTCACAAGCCTCCACCAGGCAGCTGAGGGCCCTCGAATGCCTTCATCTATAGTTACACAGCCAATCAGCTCCAGATGGACCCTGACTCACAGTGAGCCTGGCACACTAAGCAGGTCAACACGGATATAGCCGGGTCCTGCCTATACCTATGTACCTGCAGTGACATCAACTGTCATCCAGACCAACTTCCTGTTTCCAGGAGCTAAGGTTTGCCTTGAGCCTTGAGTTAGCATACTGTATAGCTGATGAGGTATTTTCTTTCTTTCTTTCTTTTTTTTCTGGTTTTTCGAGACAGGGTTTCTCTGTGTATCCCTGGCTGTCCTGGAACTCACTCTGTAGACCAGGCTGGTCTCGAACTCAGAAATCCACCTGCCTCTGCCTCCCAAGTGCTGGGATAAAAGGAGTGCGCCACCACTGCCCGGCGTAATATTTTCATAGTTCCTTTTAAGAAAGATTTTTATTTATGTGTCTGTGTGTGAGTTCCTGAGGAAGCCAGATGAGGCCACCAGGTTCCCTGGAACTGGAATCATAGAGGTTGGGAGCTATGCCACACAGGTGCTCAGAACTGAAGTCAGATTTTCTGGAAGGGCAGCCCACTGATGCTCTTACCCACTGAGCATCTCCCAGGCCCTCCCTGCTTTATTCTTAATAATCATAAGGCTGAAGGGATCCCGACTCATGCTAACCAGTTTTTCTGCCTGGAAATCATAGCTTACTGGCATTTTAAATGGCTATGGAACTACACAGAAAAGGAACCTCATCACACTCAAACGAATGACAATTGCTTCAACTTTTTAACCTTCTTTCATTGGAATACAGATTATAAATGCAAAACCTATCAGCTTGATTAGAGGTATTCTATAAGTCTGCCAAAACCCCCTTCTTACTCCCTGATACTTTCTTCTGTAGGCTAGGGGATGTGCTTCATTTTAAATACAGGCAATGAGTACATAGTGGTTTCAGTAAATACTCATAATTACAGCCCATCCCAAATGTTTGAACTCTCAAACGAGGCCCGAGGGAACAAATGAACAATAATTAACTCTTTATTTTTCTGGTACACTGGGTCCTGGGCATGCTAGACGAGTGATGGGCCACTGGGCTAATTTCTTTTCCCTTGTTATTTTGAGTCTAAGTTGCCCACATTGACCCTGAACTCATTTTAGTGCAGTGTGGCCTTGAATTTGTAATCCTCCTGCCTTGTCTCCTGAACAATTAGGCTCTCAGATTTGTATCACCAAATACAAAGTTCTCAGTTGAGAACCATGTGATGGAGTTACTAAAAAAAGATCTCTCTCTCTCTCTCTCTCTCTCTCTCTCTCTCTCTCTCTCTCTCTCTCTCTAACACAATGCCCCAAAACAAAAACAAAACCCCACATGGGGCTAATAATTAAAACCAAACCAACTCGTGACCAACAACAGGTAGTGCCAGCTGATGGCTATAAAAGGGTCTTGGTTTTCTATATTCAGTGTGGTTTTCACACTGTTACCCAGCCGCCTCATAGGAGGTCTTCCTGATCGACAGGAAAGGAGACGGACACTCCTAAGCATGACAGCTCCGCAGAACCCAGCCCACTCTGCATTCTGTCTACCCTAAACAGGGTGTGTCCTCTTTAAAGAGTAGCAGAGCTCTGATGCTCTGTTTGCTGTTCACATTTTCATCCTCTGTCCTTCCCTCCCCATCTCCCATTGAGAACAACTTCATCAAAGTGTTAAAGTCCTACCTGAGATTATGAAAGGCCACAACGGATGCTGTGACCACTGTGACCACGAGGACAAACATGTATGCGTAAAAAAGCAGTGTTTCCGAGAGCCTCTGGAATGTGTTGAGAGGCAGGAGGCCAAAGGCCTCTTCACACAGATAGAGATTTGCATCGAAATCCCTGGGGAAGGAAGGCAGGGCCAGAAGTTACATCAAGATGGGTAAGGAAACTTCAGGGCATTGCCTAAGGCCTCAGGGCTCTGGGTTAAAGCCCCACGGCTTCTGTATGAAAGTGCAGGCACACTCTCACGCCAGTCCTACCTTGTTGCTCCAAACCCAAATTTGGCCTTCAGAAATTTAAAGATGTGTTCGTCTGACTTCAGGTTAAGAATTTTCTATTAGGAAGAGAGAAGGAAATGAGCTATTAGTGTCCTTCCTGGGTGTAGTTCCTGACAACTCAGCAAGTGAAGCAGATAAAAGGTGGCCTTTTTCAGTTTTATATCAGAAAATCAGCAAAATGATTTGAAATCTCAAGTAGGTAAGTAGCCTGTGTGGCTGTCAGATTTTGATTCTGGGGACACAAATGACTCATTCACATATAACTCTGGACAGAAGTAAAGTTAAGATATAGCCACCCCAACTCCAGTATTCATCATTAGTGATTGTAATTTTAATTGATATAATTTAATTTTTTACTTATGGACTATGAAAACCCACATAATACAAACAGTTGGAGCTGGAGAGGTGGCTACGAGCCTATACTGCTCTTGCAGCAGACCGAGTTCCTAGCACCCACATAGGGTAACTTATAACTGTATGTAACTCTAACTTCAGAGGATCTGATGCCCTCTACTGGCCTCCATGGGCATTGCACTCATATGCACAGACCCATCCACAGACATACACTGTTGGTATTCTGTCTAGACTCCACCACCACAATTACCTGGCAATAGCCAGGTAGGCCTGGCCCACTATAAAAGGGGCTGCTTGCTCCCTCCTCTCTCTCTCGCCTCTTGCTCCCTTCTCCCCATCTCTCCCCATTCCCTTCCCGCTTCTCTCCATGTGGTCATGGCTGGCGTCTACTTATCTAATCTCTCTTTCTCTCTGTCTCTACTACTCTTAACTCTCCTCCCCATGCCCTAAATAAATTCTATTCTATACTATACCGTTGGGTGGCTGGTCTTTCACGTGAAGGGATGCCTTGGCATGGGCCCGCTGAGGCATCCCCTTCCACACACCTTACCACACCCCAAAGAACATATATTAATATTCTTTTTTTTT
>NW_022196904.1:26898636-26901709 GCF_008632895.1 Mastomys coucha
AATCACAACATTGGTGCCCTGTGACTTGGATCTAGAAACTGCAGATTTGCATCCCATCTCAGCCACAACAAGAGAGCCATGCTTGCTAGCCCAGATCTGGTAAGCCTCCATTCCCACTGGTCAGAGTGATCATCTCCATGGTCCCAGAGAAGATTTATTGAGCTCAGAGCTACCCCTGTACTGCCCTGTCCTTGTTTGCTGGAGACAGTTTCTTTCTTTCTTTCTTTTGGTTTCCGAGACAGGGTTTCTCTGTGTAGCCCTGGCTGTCCTGGAACTCACTCTGTAGACCAGGCTGGCCTCAAACTCAGAAATCTGCCTGCCTCTGCCTCCCAAGTGCTGGGATTAAAGGTGTGCGCCACCACCACCTGGCTGACAGTTTCTTTCTTGCAGCTTTCCAGGCCGGGCCAGGATGACTGCTCTCTGGCTCAGCAGCACCAGCTCTGAGTGTTATACTTTTAGTCCCTATGTGTCTAGCCCTTGGGTCAGTCTGTTACAGCTTAGACTTTCCCCTCCCCGCGCTCTCATTTGCAGCCTGCCGGTTCAGCTGGTTTGCTTGAGAAGCAAGCTTGGCTCTGCCCCCTGCTAGAGACCCTACTTGCTGAGGAGTTAGTGGCACTGTTTGAGGAGGCTCAGAGGTGTGGCCTTGATGCAGGAAGTGTGCTGTTACTGGGGGTGGGCTTTGTGAGTTCCCATTTGTAAGATGTGAGCGCTCAGCCTGCTTGGCCCACCATTCTGGACAGTAACCTTCTTGAACTGTTAGGCCAAATAAACTGTTCTCTAAGTGGCTTTGGTCATGGTGTTTGTCACAGAGACAGAAAAGCAACTAATACAGATATGTCCTGAAAGGGAGGAGAGATGAAGAACTAAAACCAACAGAGCTGAGTGTGGCTCTCAGTGATTCAAGTACACTTTATAAATGAGAACTAGTCCTAATTAAAAGTTCAAAGCTTAACTGTAATACCATAAGTACATTTCAGAAATGGATTAAATCTCACTCATTAACTTACCTTAATAATGTTGTTAAGAAAAAGTGTCAAACAGAAAACTAGAAGCAAATGCAACAGTAGTTTCCAAATTCTAGTCAGGAAAGATCCAGTCTTCAGGTTTTTCTAGAAATTGAAAAAATTATTTTCATTTTAAATTAGCATTTAAATAAATGTCAACATTACTGTAAGTTCATAAGCATTTGAGATCGCTTGAAGATTTAAAATGCTGGTTCATGCAACACACACAGGTAAATGTATATAGAAAAAACCCTACTTCATGGGGTCTCTTTTCCTTTATTTTAATAATTTTTCACATGATCTGAAACAGGGCGGAGGGTGAGGATGTTGGTGGTTAACAGTCTAAGCAGGGGTGTAGGTGAGAAAGGTATGTAGGGAGCTGGTGAGATAAGACTAAGGGTGTTTGAAAACCTTGTGGGATTCTACTACTTTGTAAGGTAATTTAGAAATGTAACTAAATAAAGGAGTCTGAACAGAGGTCACCTGCATGGGTGAACAAGGCTGCCCCTAGAAGATACAGGTTATTCAATGGAAACCCCAGTCAACACATGGGAGACCTCCCTATGAGTTACTGGACAGGCAGGCCACACCCAGAAGAGCCTAAGGCAACATGAGCCCTTGGCTGTCCCCTGTAACAGATGCTAAGGTCCTACTCATGAAGACACCACACCTGTGGGTTGTAGAGACAGTGAACTGGAGCTGAGTGGGAACCCCTCTCAGTAGGCAAGCTTTCATGGTGCAGGATAGTGCTCTGCAGGCTGACGCAGGCAAAGACATCATGTCTTTCTTACCCAGCACTGACCCCGCGCCTGCCAGGCAAGGCGCTCCCACTGGTGTGACGGCAGGCAGCACGGCTGGTATGGGGAGCAACCAACTGCTTTCTGATTAGATGAGGTCTATTCACCAGGAGGGAGGTCATGACCGGTTCTGTAAACTTAGCATGGCTGGGGAGGTCATTAGTCCTGGGGGAACCTCTGACTGCCGTTCTCTGGAACCGCAATGCTATCTAATTGTCTTCTGAATATTTATTCTTTATATCTACACATCTGTGTTGCTCTCAAGCTTGGTCAAAGATGCTTCTCTTTGCAGCAGGCAGTGGTTAATGCAGAGACTCACAACTGCCTAAACAAGTATTCAGAATTACTGACTCTAGGTGTTTAGCCTTAAATGAGATGCCTGTATCACACCCTCACAAAGGTTCAGGGAATACCAGAACAGAGTGGGTGGAAAGAATACAAGAGTGGGGGTGGGGGAGAATAAAGCTCTGAAATGCTATGTACTCATGAATTCACATTCACAAGAGGAGGGTGGCTACCTTCATAAGAGCGGCACAATATCAAGTCAGACACATCCTGGTATGGATGGAGGAGAGGCATCCCTACCTGAGACCCACCCCTACCTGAGGAGCTATTGGCAGGAGATGGCTAATGGGAGATGGACAGTTGCAAAGCAGAGGATATGGCTCCCATTAGGCTGCCCATGCTGCAGTGGATGGCCCCCACAGCCATTTGCATAAGGTTAGCACTAATTGGATTCAGCAGGTAATTTTATAAATAAAAGACAAAGTGGGACATGTTGGGAGTGTCTAAGGAGAAACTGAAGAGTCACACAAGTGGAGGTATATATGATCAAAATACATGTGGATGAGATTCTCAAAGAATTAAAAATATACATAAAAGAATTTTACATGATATTATAATAGCTTACAAGGTGCCCCATGCCCTTGTAAGTTTTTGTTTGGAACTCTTTGAATTTTAAAAAGTTTATGTTAATTCACTTCATCAACAACTAAGAGGGCAGGTGAAGCCAGCAAAGGGTCATCACAAACAGCAAGGGGTCCAGACCTGAAAGACGGTGGAGAACACACTGGCACTACTGATTACATATGCAAGTTTTTTCTTTCTTGTATGGGGGCTTTACAGGCTTTACAGTGACCTTGGCTAGTGCTTGAATTAAGGTTTCAATTGTGCTGGGCCACCGCATGCCTTTAATCCCAGCACCTGGGAGGCAGAGGCAGAGGCAGGCGGATTTCTGAGTTCGAGGCCAGCCTGGTCTACAGAGTGAGTTCC
>NW_022196904.1:26901895-26906721 GCF_008632895.1 Mastomys coucha
CACCCCCCCCCCCAAAAAAAGGTTTCAATTGCATAAGAAGCCATCACTGCTAAAAGGGAAGAATGACCTGAGATAGCTAGAAACAAATGTTTCACTTCAAAAGTGAAAGTGCACTTTAAAAGGAGAAGTGACTGTAACCCTGCTGGTGCTCTGGACTGGGAACTGGGTCAGGCTTTCCTTTGAATTAAAAATGAAAATAAGGTCCAGTGAGCCACACAATCAGAAATAGATTTTATGGGGCTGGAGAGATGGCTCAGCAGTTAGGATCATGTACTATTCTTGCAGAGAACCCCTTGGTTCCCAATACCCACTTTAGGCAGCTCCCAACAGCGGGTAAGTGTAGGTCCAGGGGATCTGATGCCCTCTTTAGGCTTCCATAGGAACTGTACTCATGTGCACATTCATAACACACACACACACACACACACACACACACACACACACACACACACACACAGGAAGAGAGAGAGGGAGGGAGGGAAAAAGAGAGACCTAAAAATTAAAATCTTACAATATCATTTATAAAAATTAAAAAGTCCTACCTGAAGTTTTCTTACAATTAATACTGAAAGGTTAAAACTGATGAGCAATGATCCCAGAATCATGGAGTTAAAAAACTGAAGGGTGCAGACGAGGAGCAGGCAGCTTATCTGTATGCCATATAGCCAGGTGGCCTGCAATGAAGTGGATGGATGGAGATCTCATTAGGAGAGCAAGACACAGGACAGTGTTCACACCTCAGGTTACAAGCAGAAAGCACATCTCGCCTCAAGATTCACTGTCTCTAAAAAGACACCCCGTTGTAATAAATTCCATTTGTTTTTTTCACTTTCAATGACAGAAAAAAAGTTTTAAAGATGTCTATTTATGTTTGTGTGCTTGTCTTCATGTGAGTCTGAGCATGCCATACTTCCTGCCATGACGATAATGGACTGAACCTCTGAAACTATAAGCTAGCTCCAATTAAATGTCCTTTATAAGAGTTGCCTTAGTCATGGTGTCTATTCACAGCAATGAAATGTTATGACATCTTTTAAAAAATGAACTGATTGTTTTTCAGCTCCCTACTCGTATAGACCTGGGGAAGATGGCAATTTTGTGGAGTAGTAGTTCTGACCTGTCATGGCTGCAAGCTTTTAACCTCAAAGGAAACCAGTCTGCTTCAAGCATGGAGAAGTGAGGCCTGCCGGCTCTGCCTAGCCTGGTGCCATCAGCTCAGGGCACAGGATAACAGTGCTTTTTAGAATTAAACTGTACCTAATTGCTCACAGACAAACATTAAACAGAACAGTAATTAATAGAAAGGTGGGGCCAAGAGTCAAAACCCAACACAATTACTAACAGAGGCAATGCAGGCTCCGACTGGAGCCCAACATTTCATACAAACTGCCTACTCTACACTATAATTTTCTCACACCAATGACTATTCTGTGAAAACTTGAACTTCAAAACACTACATCACTGTGAAGACCTGATTCTGAAATATACCTCCAAACACAAGCTTATGTTTTAATGGCAGCTAGTGCCTTTAAAAGTCTGGGAGGAGTTACATACATGTACACAGTAAATAGGATCATATTTAGTCCATTTCTATCCCATGTCTCCCAATAAGCTCCCTCCCAAATTCAGGTCTTTGTTTTTGATAACCCATTAAGTCTAGTTTGTGCTGCCCATCTGTGACCTCCTTACAGCCAGGAGGTGGCTGTCTCAGACCTTGCCTTGCCACAAACAGCCGGCCCACCTGGGGGTGGGGAGGCTTCCTGACTTAAACAAAGCCCCTTTGTTCCTGCCACTTCTCTGCCATGAGGTTCCTGCTAACAGCTATGCCCAGCTGAACTGCTTCACCTGTCTTCAAGACCTAGCATCGAGATGGCCACAGGATGCTGGTGGACTGAGGGTGGGGTTTTGCCTGCCTGCTTGATTCTCAGTTTCATAATACACTTTGGACTGTAAGCAGAAAGCATGGCTCGGTCCCATTTTTTATTTATTCCTCTCACCGTCTGATTCCCTTAATCTTCCAGAAGACCCCGTTCGTATGTAGCTGCTGGTGGCTGCAATATCCATATGTGCACGGGCACCCCATATGTGCCCATGTGTGTGAGGCACCCATCAGAGCATGGAAGACCTACCAGGGCCACGTACAGAATGATGCCCCCTCCCTTAGCAATGATCCACTGCCAGCAGCTACCTGAGGAAGGGATAGGGCCTCGATGCCAGGATCTAGGCTGGCTTGATCTTGCGTGGGCCTTGTATAGTCAACCCCAGCTGACAGAGGCTGAAGAGCTGAGTCTTTGGGTGAAAGGCCAGCAGTGAAGGCAGCCCCCAGCACTAGGCCATCAGCAGGTATGCCCAGCGCTGGTTCTGATCTGCTTCCTGCCTGCTGACTCTAACAAGAGGCTGCCTCATGCTCTGAACACCACAGATAGGACCAACCCATCTCATCACTGTGCCTTTGCTAAGGCAGACTAAAATCTCTCTGAAGCCATGGGACAAAATAAACATTTTCTGTCCTGGCAGTGAGAAAAGTTACTAATGTTACATCAGATGGGTCTATCTTAACTTTTTAAGTTTAATTTTATGTGCTTAAGCTAGATGTATGCACCCCAGCTCCTTCCTCCTACGCAGCCCAGGCACTCCTATCAAGTCTCCTTTCCCCATTCATGTCCTCTCTACTGAGTGCAATGCCTGCTGCTTTACCTAGGGAACCAGAGCTGTGAGTCCATGGGTGCAGTGCCAGGGTCTGTCCTGAAGATGGCACTGCCCAGCTCTCCTCTCCATCCTCCAGCCCTTACAGCCTTCTGCCCCTCCTCCTATGATGCTCTTGAACCTGGGAGGTGGGGGTAGAGATGGATGTTCCATTTAGGACTGAGCACTGGGTACCACATGTGCTTCTGACTAGGCAGTTCCTTAGCCTGCTGACCTTGGCAGTGGAAGCCAAGCATGCAGTTGGCCTCCTTTGACACCATCCTGGCAGGGAGGGAAGAGATGTCACTATAGCTAAGCGGGGGCTGAAGTCAGATTCCCCATGTGGTCTGTGGGAGAGGGTGAAAATCCCAGATTTTCTGACACTGCCCTGGCATGTAGCAGGCATGAGAACAGGGTGAGAACAGAAGTCTAGGCGCTCCCATGATTCCCTGCTAGCAGGTGGGAGTGGAGCTGCACATGTTTGTAAGGTGTTGGCTGCTATGGGCTGTTAAGTTTCTCTTTTCTGGTCCTCAGCTAGGAGAACATTGTTCTTGTAAGTTTCTGTGCCGTTCTACCGCTATTTCTGGGGTTTTGAGTTTTCTAGTGCCTACTCTTGGATCTGTGAAGGAAAAGGAAACCCCAGGAGACTCATGGCCATATTTTCCTTCTGGTCTGGAAGTTTCTAGTTGTCTTAGGATTTTACTGTGAAGAGACACCATGACAACAGCAACTCTTATAAAGGAAGATGTTTAATTGGGGCTGGTTTACAGGTTCATTATCATCATGGTGGGAAGCATGGTGGCAGGCAGGCAGGCATGGTGCTGGAGATGGAGTCGAGAGTTCTACAACTGTATCAGCAAGCAGCACCAAGAGAAAGACACTGGGCCTGACTTGAGCATGTGAAATTTCAAAGTCCACCCCCAGTGATGCACTTCCTCTAACAAAGCCACACCTCCTACTAGTGCCATTCCCTATGGGGGCCATTTTCATTCCAACCACCACACTAGTCGTCTCCTTTCTTAACTCTGTGGTCAGTCATTTGTTTTGTGCACCTGCCCAGGGCTTTATACTGTAGTTGGGACTGGAACAAGAAGTGTGTGCATTCTGCCTTGTCTGCACTCAAAAACTACTTATATCTTACGGATACGTGTGCACATACATGCAGGAGCCCACGGACTGCAGAACACTATGCCCAATGCCCTGCAACCAGAGCTACAGGCAGTTATAAGCTACCAAGGGGTGCTGAGAATCAAACCTGGGGTCCTGTGCAAGCCAGTAAGCATTCTGAAGTGCTGAGCCATCTCTCTAGTCCTATTTTATTTTTTTTCTGAGACAGGAATTCTCTATGTAGCCTTGGTTATCCTGGAACTCACTCTGTAGACCAGGTTGGCCTCGAACTCAGAAATTCACCTCCCTCTGCCTCCCAAGTGCTGAGATTAAAGGCATGCGCCACCACCACTCGGCCATCTCTCTAGTCCTTAACTCTCTTTATAAAGGATTTAATTTAAAAAATTCTGCGAGTTAAATTTAAATATCTGTCTGCGAGTTATGTACCTGTGACTGAAATGAATACCATCAAGCCAAGCTGTGATTAAAGGACAACAGCCATTAGAAGACAGATATGGCTTTGCTTATCTATATGGAATGTTTGACCAGTCAACAAAAACACATATTCTGTATATTGGGAGAATGTATCTATAAAAAGTTTATAAATTTTATAGAAGAAAACAACAACTGCTTGGTCAGGAATAGTGGCTCATCCCTGTAATCCCAGCACTTAGGAGGCCAGAGGATTGCTGGAGGTTCAAAGGTCAGCCTGGGTTGTAGGGTAAGACCCTATCTCAAGGTGGCTTAGCAGTTAAGATCACTTGCAGCTCCTTCCAAGGATCCAAGTCTGATTCTCAGCACCCATGTGTCAGCACATAACCATCTCTAACTTTGATTACAGGGGATCTAGAGCCCTCTTCTGGCCTTTGCAGTTACCAGATACGCATATAGTACACATCTATACATGCAAGCAAAACACTCATATATGTAAAATTAAAATGAATCCTTTAGCCGGGCAGGGGTGGCGCATGCCTTTAATCCCAGCACTTGGGAGGCAGAGGCAGGTGGACTTCTGAGTTTGAGGCCAGCCTGGT
>NW_022196904.1:26906750-26911361 GCF_008632895.1 Mastomys coucha
AAAAAAAAAGAATCCTTTAAAAAAAAATCAAAACAAACACCTCCAAAAGAATACATGCCCTGTTGAGTTATATATTAAAAAAATAGGTATTCCATTTAAGAAAACTTAAGAGCTGTGGCTGTATTTTAAATTGTTAAGGTATGGTTATAGATGGAAACTGACTGAGACACTATGTCTTACTTAAATAAATGTACATGCAAATGATTTGTTAATTTATTTCTATTATTTGCACGCATGAGTTTAGGTGTACCATATGTGTGTAGTGCCTGTGGAGGTCAGAAAAGGGCACTGGATTTCCTGGAGTTGGATTTACAGGTATGTAACTCTATATGAGCTTCTATGTAAGTGTGGAGTAATGAATCCGGAGGGTCCTCTACAGGAGCAGTAAGTGCTCTAAACCACTGAGTTATCCCTCCAGTGCCTAGAGGTATTATTTAACTTTTAAAAATGTTGAGAGGCTGGAGAAATGGCTCAGCAGTTAAGAGCACCAACTACTCTTGCAGAGGACCCAAGTTCAATTCCCAATACCCATATGATAGCTAACCATCAGTAACTATGGTTCCAGGGGACCCTATGCCCTCTTCTGGCCCCCACGGATACTGCGTGCACACATGTGGCATACACACATATACTCAGGCTAAGCATCCATACACATGAAGTAAGTGAGTAGGTGTCAAAAAAAAAAAGTGTTGAATTGTCAAACTGGGCTGCACACAGTTCTTAGCATCAGGTGACCACAGCCTGATGACACAGGTCAACAGTTTCATCTTTGTCACACTGTATCAGTTTCCATCGAAGCCTATGACAGAGCCACTCATATGACAGAGCCACTCAAGGCTATGCACCGAGGAGCAGAAGGCAGGCAGTGCTCTCACCTTCATGGCTGGCAGCATGTCCAAGGAGTCCAGGATGAACAGCACCAGCGCCTGCAGAAGCATCATGAACTGATTAAATTGCCATGTCAGGCTAAAGAGAAAAGTTGATATGAAAATGGCAAGAAGTGTCAGCCTCTGTGGGAACAAAAGAAAACAAACCTTTGAAGGATTCTCATCTCCAGTCTTTAAACAACCTCGCAGTTAAGTTTTCTCAAGAGTAGCCAATATCCCCATAAACCAAAATAAAAGTAGAGGAGGCAGAAACTGTTGCTTTGAAAAGCTTTGCATTTGTAATATGAGCTCCAAATATCCCGAAGTGATATTCTCATATAAATATTCACATATGGTATGTGCATTCTACTCTGATCTCGAGGCCATAAAACAGCAAACCACATCTCAAAAGCAACGGATTAGAAGTCCTCAGTTTCACAGAACAATGTGAGCTTCCTGCATCTACTTGAGGGTAGGTTGTAAAGAGGACATTTTTAACTTGACATTTTCCTGGCAAAGGAGGAAAAAGTTCAGAGGGAGAGGGCTTAACTTGGGGGTGAAAAGATGGCTCAGCAGTCAAGAGAGCTTGCTGTTCTTTCAGAGGGCATGAGTTCAGTTCTCAACACCCGGGGATGCTCACAAGCATCTGTAACTCTGGCTTGAGGAGATGGATGCCCTTCTTTAGCCAAGTACCTATATGCACAAACACATGCATGCACACATAATTTAAACATAATAAATTTGGTCATGGGCTGAGAGCTGCCCCTGTGGACCACAGCTTTTTGCTTCTTATATAAACCAGCAGATTAAAAAGTACCCTAGAAACTTTGGGCTGCCAAGACAGCTCTGCGAGTCGAGACACTAAGAACGCCAGCTCAATCCACATGGCTGGATCAGAAACTACTCCCCTGAATTTTTCTCTGACCTTTGCATGAATGCTGTGGCACCCAACACACCTGGACATACACACATGGATGGACGCACAATCACACACACACAGACAACACACATGCACACACTCTCATACAAACTCACCTGTAACCAACATATATATACTTACACTCATATGCACTCACTTGTATATACATACACACTCACTCATACACTCTCATACACATTCACTCATACGCACACTCTCACACAGATCATATACTCATACACATACATATACTCACTCACACACACAAGTAATTAAAGTGTTCTAGAAACTTACTTCAGAAAGAGGTTGTAAGTTTGGTCTCAGGAAGTAGGTAATTGCTGCAATCTGAATCGCAAAAAAGGGCAGAGCCCAGTTCTCCCTCAGCGGGATAGTAAATTCAACTCTTGTGGTATCTATTCTGTAGGAAGAGAACACAGACAACCAAAATAATAGCCAAAATTGTTCTTGCAACAGTTTCCTCAAGGAATCCTAACAGGAAAGCTAGAGGGCATTTACTAGAGGGGCACACAGATCTAGTCACTGGCTCTCAATAACAACTGTCATTGTCACAATCTCTGATGTCCTCATGACATGAGGCACCGACAGCAGCAGACCTGCCCTTGTTCCTTATTAGCTAAGTGGTGGAATCCAGCCCATGTTAGCTAGGGTATCATGGAGCCAGGAGGTTTGGAGGCCCACGCCAAACTCCTCCTCACACTGTTCTCTCCAGGGTATGGAAGCCACGGAGGCCCACGCCAAACTCCTCCTCACACTGTTCTCTGGATGCTATAGGCAAAATTTTTCTTTTCTTTTAAAGATTTTTGTTTTATGTGCATGAATATGTTGCCTGCAGTGACCAGAAGAGGGCACTGCATCCCCTAGAACTGGAGTTATGGGCAGTCATGGGTACTGTGGGTGCTGAGAATTAAACGTAGGTCCTCTGCAAGAGCAGCCAGTGCCAAGCCACCTCTCCAGCCAAGGCTCTCTCCTCCTCAGTGCTTTATGTCTAACACTGAGGCTTGCTGACGGCCTTTTCAAATGAATTACCCCTCTAGAAGGCAAGAGGAGACAAGCTTTCACCTCTGTATAATACAATCAGTACTGTGAAACATGCATGCACAGACTGGGTAATTGATAACAACCTCAAAGAAATGACAGTGCTGTTCAAAATGTGAGAATGCTGGTGACACCCTTCTGAGTCAAGGTTCATACCTCTAAAACAGAGGTTAGATAGTATTTACCTTGTGGGCTGTTTTGTTTTGAGACAGCGTTTCTCTATGTAGCCCTAGCTGTCCTGGAACTCACTATGTAGACCAGGCTGGCCTAGATCTCAGAGATCTGCCTGTCTCTAGTTTTGGCATACCACCAAATTCAGCCCCACGTGGGGCAGCTAATCAAATAGATTTTGTAAAGTGCTGAGCACATTATAAGCACTCACTAGACTTATGATAAAAAATAACTTTGGGAGGGCTGGAAAAAGTACTAGCTGTTATTGCAGAGGGTTCAGCGTTAGGTCAGAGCACCTACATGCCAGTTCACAACTGTTTCTAACTCTAGTTCCAGAGAATCCCATACCTTCTTCTGCCTTCATAGGTACCAGGTACACACATGGTGCATACACATATGCAGGCAAACACTTAAATACGTAAGACTAAATTTAAAAGTATTTTTCATAAGGTTAAGAAGAAAATATATATTTTCTTCAATTCAACAATTCAATATCTTTCTTTAAGACCAGGGTCTCATGTAGCCCAGCCAGGCTGGTCAGTGACTTGCTACTCATACTTGTGGGGGCCCTCCTGCCTTAGCCTTCTGAGTACTAGAATTATAAGGTATAAGCCAATAATCTTGCCTGCCAATACTCTTGAATATATGTAAATATGTATGATAATAGTAAATAACAAAAGAATTACATAGTAACACAGCACTGTGTATTTGCTGCAAATCCTATTAGGATGGACAGGGAAGCTGGGTGTGCTGGGGAGGCCTCTTTTTAGCAGTTAGGAAAGCAGAGGCAGAAGGATCTGAATTCCAACCCTGCTTGAGCTACAGAGTGAGTTTAATGGCAGCCAAGCAATGTAGTGAAATCGTCACACAATTTAAAAGTTTACCAGGAAATTTTGGGATACAGTTTAGTAATAGAATGCCTCTAGGGAAAATACAATACCCTGGGGGAGACACACATACTCACACACTCATGTACACTCACACACAGATATTCACAACCTCCCCCCCCACATGCATACACACACTCACATATACACACAAACTCTCTCATACATACTCATGCACACACTGTCACACACATACACTCTCACATATACATATACACACTTATACACACATACATACTTTCACATATACACATACACATTCTCACATAAACCTCCCCCACTCACACAAACCCTTTCACATACACACTCACATTTATGCACACTCACACACACTCTCGCATACATACACACACTCACATATATACATACGCACTCACATAAACTTTCACATACACACATTATCACATACACACATATGCCCACAAACACACAACACAAACGCACACTCTCTCTCACACACACCCACTCTCACATTTACACACAGACACTTAATACACACACATTCACATGCATACTCTCACACACACCTCTACTGTTGAGGGAATACCTAAGCTGTGTGTTGTTCACAGTCATTCTCTGCATTAGAAAACAGGCACTTATCCTCACTTGAAACTAGGAAAGAGGAGTGAACTGACCCAACTCACCTGTTGGTGATGTACCAGAGAGCTGCCAATAGTCCTGACAGCCAGGTGCCACTAAGGAGCCAGCTGGT
>NW_022196904.1:26911429-26932209 GCF_008632895.1 Mastomys coucha
GACATAGACTGCTTGGAGCCCAAAAAGAGTGTAGATATAAAAATAAACAGGTTCTAGATATTTCTGTAAAAGACAACAATAGAAACTGTTCATCGGGGCTGGGGACAGAGCCCAGTGGCAGACTATGTGCCTAGTATCTTTAGCTACTCTTCTCTTGCTGTGAAGAGACATTGTGACCAATAGAAGAAAGAGTTTATTGGGGGCTCACAGTCTCAGAAGGTGAGTTTATGACCATCATGGCGGGAGGACAGAAGGCAGTCTAGAGATGGACCTGTGAGCTCACAACCACAAACAGGAGGCAGAGACAGAGCTAACTGGGAATGGTCTTGGCTTTTGAAACCTTAAGCCTAGCTCCATCCAACACATACCTACCCAAAAAGGGCTTCCCTCCGAACCCTTCCCAAACAGTTCTATCAATGGGGGATCAAGCATTCAAACACATGAGCCTATGGCAGCTATGTTCACTTAAACACCACACCTCAAACACACCAGGCCCTTGGTTCATTCCCCAAGCCCTGAAAGTTTATCACAGACATCCCAACCCTCCTCTTATTGGCATTTAAAAAATATATCCACAGAGAGGACTAAGGAGCTGGCTCAGAGGAGCCTAGAAAACAAACTGGTTCACGTGGTGGAGCCTAGGGAGCTGGCTCACAAAGAAGAGCTAGGAAGCCAATTCACACAGAGGGAACTAGGGAGCCAGCTCACACAGAGGGGCCTAGAGAATGAGTCAGTTCACATGGAGGGGCCTAGGGAGCTGGCTCAGTGCTTGAACGCACATATGGATCTTGCAGGGGACTTAGTTTAGTTCCCAGCACCTATGCGTGGTAGCTCACAACTGCTTGTAACTCCAGTTCCTGGAGACTCTAATGCCTCTGGTCTCTCTATGTACCTACGCTCACATGCACAAACCTCTACCCAGGCACACATACACACATAAACATAATCTAAAACAAAAGAAATCCTTATAGAACATGTCTAGAGAAAGGTAATGTTGAGTGGGCAGCTGGCCCAGCAGTAGGGTCATCACCACTTTCCACCTAGGAGCAAGCAGCTGTCTTTCTTCAAACTAGATGCAGGGAGGCCTCTAGACAAAGCAAGGTCTAACATTTTCTAATTCTGCCTCACTCATTGGAGAAATGCTGATTGTGATCTGATGATTTCATGCATGTGTTTTGAATCATAAAGACAAGTCTTAGAGCCAGATGGTAGAGGGGCACGCCTTTAATCCCAGCACTCAGGAGGCAGAGGCAGGAGGATCTCCATGTGTTGGAGGCCAGTCTGGTCTACAGAGCGAGAGGACAGCCAGGGTTGCACAGAGAAACCCAGTCTTAAAAAATAAAAACAAGGGCAGGGCGGTGGTGGCACATGCCTTTAATCCCAGCACTTGGGAGGCAGAGACAGGGAGATTTCTGAGTTCGAAGCTAGCCTGGTCTACAGAGTGAGTTCCAGGACAGCCGGGGCTATACAGAGAAACCCTGTCTCAAAAAACCAAACCAAACCAAACCAAAACAATAAAAAAAACCCCACCAAGAATAAACAAACAAACAAACAAATGTAAGTCATAGAGAAACAGGATACACATAAAGAAATGGTTACACATTCTCAAATGAAACTATTTTTCAAGCTTCTAGACTGCACACATAATTATGACATAAGCCAGGAAGCTCTACTTGTAAAAATAAAGTAACAATATCTTATAGGATTAAAAACAACAACAACAACAACAAACAAACAAACAAATTCAGTGCCCACAGCGATGTTTCTCTACTGAGGCAGCTGAAATCAGGAGACCTGGAGTGAAATGTTCACTCTGAGTGGCAGTGTGGACCTTCATCAGCCCCTAAGAACTCAAGGACAGAGAACACTGCATACCTGTATGGGGAGAACTCTATATAAAACACTGAGAAAAACTTCTTGGTAAATGTTCATTCGTTGAAGGAGGTTGATCGTCCTCATGGATTCGGTTTTATTGTCATAGATTAAGCCATGGAAGCCTAAGGATATGTGAAGATAAACCAAGAGTGAAAGATTACAACTGTACTTCTCTATTCACCTGGCACGACGCACTGACTCTAGCATTAGGCTGAGAGTGTGGTCAGAACAACTTGGAATAAACTGTAGAGCCAAATAACCAGAAAGGCTGGCTGGTACCGGCTAGAGGAAAACCTGCCACAACACCGGCACATTTAAGAACTTCTGAAAAAAACCCCAAGGGGAGCCGGGTAGTGATGGTGCACGCCTTTAATCCCAGCACTTGGGAGGCAGAGGCAGATGGATTTCTGAGTTCAAGGCCAGCCTGGTCTACAGAGTGAGTTCTAGGACAGCCGGGGCTACACACAGAGAAACTCTGTCTGGAAAAAATAAAAAAAGAATCCCAATGGGGCAGTGCCCAAACCTGACACAGGTGATGGCATGAAATCAAAAAGCTTCTACACAGCAGGCGAAACCACCAGAGTGGACACAAAAGCCTATAGAATTGGAGAAAATCTTTGCTAGCTACAAAAGACAGGTGATGCCAGGCGGTGATGGTGCACACCTTTAATCCCAGCACTTGGGAGGCAGAGGCAGGTGGATTTCCAAGTTCGAGGCCAGCCTGGTCTACAAAGTGAACTCCAGGACAGCCAGGGCTACACAGAGAAACCCTGTCTCAAAAAACAAAAACCAAAAAAAAGACAGGTGATTAATATCTAGACTTTATAAAAAAAAATGCAAAAACAACACCATAAAAATAAAACTGCTAACCAATAAATGGGCTAATGAACTGTTGAACAGTTTGGAAAAGAAAGGACAGAAATGGCTGATAAATATTTTAAAAAGTGTTAACCATCATTAGCCATCAGGGAAATGCAAACTGAAATGACTTGATTTCCCATTTCATGCTGGTCAGAATGGCCATCATCAAGAAAGCAAATGACACTCTCCTGAGAGGCTTTGCCAGTGCCTGACTAATACAGAAGTAGAGGCTCACAGCCATCCATTGGACTGAGTACAGGGTCCCCAGTGAAGGAGCTAGAGAAAGAACCCAAGGAGCTGAAGGGTTTGCAGCCCCTTAGGATGAACAACAATATGAACTAACTAGTACCCTCAGAGCTCCCAGGGACTAAACCACCAACTAAAGAGTATACATGGAGGGACTCATGGCTCCAACAGCATATGTATAGTAGAGGATGGCCTAGTTGGTCATCAATGGGAGGACTGGTCCCTTGGTCCTATGAAGGTTCTATGCCCCAGTGTAGGGGAATGCCAGGGCCAGGAAGTGGGAGAGGGTGGGTTGGTGAGCAGGGGTAGGAGGAGGGAATAGGGTTTTTTTTCAGAGGAGAAACCAGGAAAGGGGAGAACATTTGAAATGTAAATAGAGAAAATATCTAATAATAAATAAATAAATAAACAAGAAAAAGAAAGAAAGAAAGAAAGAAAGCAAATGACAACAAGTGCTGGAGACAATCTGCAGACAGAGCAACGGTTGCCGGCTCCCAGAAGGCATCAGCTCCCAGAACTGGCACCAGGTCCCTGTGGGAGTGTAAACAGGGACAGCAGCTGTGGAGGCTTCTCAAAAAATTAGAAATGACCATTAAGAGTCAGAATGCCCCCTTCCCCTGAGAAACTACTGGCAATAATGTTTGCTGGGGCAGGGGCCTGATTCTCTTCAATAGTATAATCACTGCTAAGTTGCCAGGCTCCAGTAAACACCCAAAAATGACTATACTGGCAACTGTGCCTGAACTCAGTGGGTCTCAAAGAAAATGAAAAAAACAAAACCAAAACTAAAACCAAAAACAAACTAACGAAAAAAAAATGACATGAAAGTAGGTGGGAACTTGCTGGGAAGGAAGCAAGGCTTAACTGATGCAGGGGAATGACAGTGGGTAATGGAGACGGTGAAAGTGACCAAAAGCATTATGTACACACGTAGAATTTGCCAAAGAATTTCTTAAAAGATCATTTCTTCTTCAAAACTACTCTCATAGGGCCACCTGGCCTGGGCCAACCTGTCAATGACATTAGAGCTGTTTTTGCCATGTGGCAGGGGCTCACAGGCTGGGATTTACAGAAACAAATCTACCCTGTGTCATGCCCACAGACGGCTCCAGAGAGGAAGAGCTGCCTCACATCATGGAACAGGCTCTCACCAGAACATACTTCCAACACAGGTACATTCTGAGGAACTCTTGAGACCCTGACCTGGGCTTATGGCAGCAGCGAGGGAGCAGAGACCCAGCACCATGATGCCACCCCTCCCCTCAGCATCCTGAGATTAAATTTTCAGGGACCCTGACTCCTGCCAAACCAGATATTGTGGCTTTGATGCTGAAAAAAAATTTCAGAATTAGCCAGTATGCTGAAGGCAGAGTCAGAGGCTAAATTAAAACTGTTAAGATAAACTCTCAAGAAGAGAGGGCCAGCACACACAAGAAATGCTAGCTCACCGCATCTCAGGTGTCCCATGGTGACTGTGTGGACAGTACTGGAAGCGGTGGGAATTTCATTGCTTGAGTTTCTTGGGACACTACCTGTCTCCTTCGCCCCTGGTCGCCTCTTTGAAAATTGAGAAGACACATACCTTGAATGCAATTTCAATCTGATAAAATAAAACCAGAAGCTACAGGAGCTTAAGAGATGGCTCAGTGAGTATTGGCTGCTCTTTTAGAGGACCCTGGTTTGATTCCCAGCACTGACATGGCAGCTCACAACCATCTGTAACTCAAGTCTTAGGGAACCCAATACCTTCTTCTGACCTCCACAGGCACCAGGAACACAGATGGTACACAGACATATTGAAGGTGAGACAGTCATACATTTAAAATTATGAGCCAAGTGTGGTGGCCCATTCCTTTATCCCAGCACTCAGGAGGCAGAGGCAGGTGAATCTCTGAACTCAAGGTCAGCCTGGTCTATACCTTGAGTTCCAGAAAAGCCAGGGCCATGTAAAAAGACTGTCTCAAAACAAAACAAACAAACACATATACAAACAAACATGTGTACACACACACACCAAATAACAATGCATCAGGTGTAAAGAGGGGAAGGGGGAGGCTTGAAGGAAACAAGGCAGAGGAATCAGCATGCCCACATCAGTTGCTGTCGGGATTACCTTGCAGGAGGGTCGGAGCCTGCAGCATCTGCTTGTAGTAAGAATAGTACAGTCCACATTCTGTCCTGAATGAGATTTCTCGCTCTACTTCCTGAAACAAAAGTGAGAACTACTGGGTTTACTTGACCTAGTTTTGTTGAAACGCCCACTGTTACTATAGAAACAAGATGCGGAACCACAGAGTTTAAGAGAGAAAGCATACTCTGCACATACCAGAAATCTTGATATAGTGAGGCACGGAGGCTAGTGCCTGAAATGTCACCAGCCAGAGGTTGAGACAAGAAGATCATGAGTTCAAGGCTGACCTGGAAACTATATGGAGAGACCCTGCCTCAAAACAACCAAAAGAAGGCGGACACTGGGGGATGGGCTGGGTCATTATTCTCTCTACTCTTGTAGATGTGTTCTATAAAATGTTTTTAAAAACCTGACAGAACTTGTTTCACTTAAGGGGTATTTCAAAGTCCATGGTTTCACACAACTTATAACTACAAAGAAACCCACAAATCACCAATAGACCCAAGTGATAAAGAATTCTCTGAGCTCTGGCGTTGGAGAGATGGCTCAGCAATAAAGAGACACCATACACATTTTTTTTTCCAAAAGTATAAATGATTTAAAAAGCTAATATCTGCCATTACAGACTCCTTTACTCCAGTGTTCCAAAAGCCAGGCCCCCGAGCTGACGTCACACTGTGTAAAAAGTGGTGTAATATGCACGCTAACACACAGATCCACACTCCACAGACCTCAGGCAGTTGGGATAAGTCAGAAATGCTCACACTTGCTGCCAAGCTGTTAACTCCTCAGCTCAGCTTGACTTTGCTCATTCTTACCTGAATGATTTTCTTTCCAAAGAGTAATAAACATTTTACTAAAAGAACCATTTATGGGCTAGAAAGATGGGTGACCTTACAGTAGACATGGGTTTAGTTCCCAGCATGCACATGGCAACTCACAACCATCTGTTGCTCCAGCCCCAGGGAATGTGATGCCTCCTTCTGGCCTCTGGGGTATTGCATGCACATGGTTCACTTACAAACATGCAGGCATACCATCATATACATAAAATTTAAAACAAACAATGTTTTTAAAAAAGGAAGAACCACTTGGGCTAATTATCTTTAGACCTGAAAATTAATGCATTTCTCCCACCCTTTAAATACTTTTTCTATCCTTTAAAAGCACTATGAATTTGGGCCAGTGAGTGGGCTCAGAAGATAAAGGTGCTTGCTGCCACACCTGACATCCTGAGTTCTAGCCCAAGACCCACGTTGTAGAAATAGAGAACAGACTCATACAAGCTGTCCTCTGACCTCTGTACATCTTTCTTGGCAAATATATGCCACACACACACACACACACACACCCCATGAAAAACTTCTGTAAAATATCAAAACATGAAGAACCCACTCATGTGCTTGTGGAAAAACCACTAATAAAATATTCCTAATAACTAGAGTGTTGCAGCACAAGCTGTTGAGATGGTTGAGCAGGTAGGCTGCAATCAAGCCTGGCAACCTGAGTTCCATCCTGAGCCCACATGGCTGGAGCAGAGAAAAGCGTCCTGCAAGGGGTCCTCTGACACACAGATGTGCTACGATACCACACACCCACACACATGCACACACATAGATGCACATGTATATAACATACACATGCACACACAAGCACGATTTGAAAGAAAGTTTATAAGAATGCCAAAATATCCAGCTATTGACTCCAGGAAACTTTTAGCTGGTCCTGTTTACTCCTACTAGGGCTGTGTGAGGTCAAACTATATACTGAACTTTCTTTCATAGAAAATAAGCATTGACAGGCATTAAAGAAGAGGAGGAGAGAGAGGAAGAGGCATGAAGAAGAAGGGTGTGAAGGAGGAAGGGGAAGGGGGAGAGGAACGAGGGAGAAGGGTATGAGGAAGGAGGGGCAAGGGAGAGAGAAGAATGGGGACAAGGCAGAGGGTCTGCTGGCATGGCAGCTCAAGTCTGTACTTCCATCATCCAGGTGGAGAAGTCCAGCCTGAGCTATATAGTGAGAATTCATCTCAAAATAAAAGTTTTCAAAGGGCTGAAGGTGCTGGGCATGGTGGCACATACATTCAATCCTAGCACTCAGGAGGCAGAGGCAGGCAGATCTCTTGAGTTTGAGGCCAGCCTGGTCTACAGAGGGAGTTCCAGATCAGCCAGGACTACACAGAGAAACCCTGTCTCAAAACCAAATGAAGAACAACAAGGAAGAGTGCTATAGATGCAGCCCAGAAGTACAGCCTGGCCTGCATACAATAGTACAATGGCAAACAAAAACAAGAATCCCAAACAATGGAAAGCCACTAGTTCTAAATCAACCTCAGCATACCCCCTTCATGGAAAGGACTATAGGGGAAAGCGCCCCTTCTCGGCTTTCACGGTAGTACTGATTTATCTTTTACAAGCAGAAAGAGGCAACCTTTCCTAGTGATTACACCAACCTGGCCATCTTTAATCTTTGCAAACACATGATTTACTGCTTTGATAATATAAGACCAAGCTGGTATCCCATGTTTCTGCACCATTCAAATTCCCACCCAGTCAAATAATCTTGGACACTGCCTATTGATGTTAACTAAGCAAATACTAGCTTTTGTCCATGCAAAAATAAATAAATAAATAAAACAAAAATAAGCCCACATTAAGTGTAATTACAGTCCTCTTTCTCCAGCTGTCTTTGAACGTTCACAGCGCTAGCTACTGCCTTCAACAGAGCATCCTAACTCTGAACCTACAGTCACAGTGGGGGAAGCCAGCTTAGTCATTCACATCTTTGGGCTTAATTTCCTATAGGGGTGTAAGGGAAAAAAGGCTTATAAAAGAAGAAGGGCTATTCAAAGTATAAAGAAGGGCTTCCGTGCCCTTCCCCCTCTTTACTATACCCAGAACAGTAAAAACCAAAGAGGGATCTAATTAGTAAAGAACGCATTCAAACATGATTAATTGGTAATCTTGGCACCAGCTGTCTAGAACCAAATGCTATCCTTTATTAGACAGACACTCGCAGGTTTTACATCTGCTTCATGCTAAGAGAACATCTGCCTCGCTCAAACGCTCCCCCAGTTCTACAGCAATTTATACTTTGTCTGGTGGAGCTCGCCAATGAAAACGTACATCAGTGCAAGTTACCCTCTGTAGAGTGCAAAGTGGACCAACACTCCACATTTTAATTTGCATAGGTACTGAGCGGGGAGTAGTATTTGATGGAAGACTAAAAATGTGTTTGAAGATAGTAACAGAAAGAATCAGAAAGACAGATGAACTGCATTCTTGTTCATTTGTGCGCATGTGTGCATATACACTCACACGCACAACCCCTAAGAGCCGGCAGAGGGTGTTGGAGCAATGGAAGCCAGAGTTTGAGGTAGTTATGAGCTGAAAGTATAGGTGCTGGGAACTGAACTCAAGTTCTCTGGAAGAGGAGTAAGTGCTCTTAACCTCTGACCCATCTCTACCCCTGTGAACTGTATTTTTAAAAATCTGCATCCCTAAAAACATTTCAGTAGCAGCTTGGATAGTAATGTAAGTACTAAAAGAGGGGAGTAAGAGAACTGTTCACAGTTGATTTGTACCCCTGAGGGCACGCAAGCGTGATGCTGGCAATGCCTAAAAGGTTGTCAGGCCCTTTGAGAACTATGGCACTCAACTCAGGAACACAGCAAGTTCATTTCTAAAAATCTCACATCAATAACTTTTGTTGATAAAAACTGTTCCCTCCCATCTCCTGATAATTAGGCTGCTGGGAATGAAGAAGCCAACGACCCATTAACTCTCTGAAATGCTGTTTCAGAGTTAACAAATCATCTCACCAAGAATCAGGGAGTTCACGGGAAGACAGCTGTGCAGAGCCCCGCACTGGGAACCATGCCCTTGGCAAACATATTTACGGCACGTACATGGTTTATTGTCTGGTTAAATTCCCATCCATCTGTTAGCATGGAAGGATTCCTGCCCTCAAGTTGACTAAAGCTGTGACACGTGACAGCTGACAAGCAGGCTGGTGAGAAGGTTAAGTCTTGCAGGCTCTACCAGCTCCACTGGGCCTGCCCAGAAGCCACCAGCAGCATCTGCGGATTAACCTGATTTATTCCAGAGACACCTTGCTTTGAAGGAGTACGAAAATCCTGCAACATGAAACCTATATGGATGCTGGTGAAACAGAAGCCCAAGAAAAACAGACTAGGAAGATGGTGGGAGAGCCATACATGCTTTGAGCAGGTGGAAACCAGCAGTCCTGGACCCAAAAGAATAAGACCAGTACACAAAGAACAAAGGAAAAGGTTGTGACAGCTCACAACCTAAGTCCAGTTCCAGGGGGAACTAACCCTGTCCTCTGATTTCCACTGTCACCATTTGGTGCATATACACACATGTAGAAAAACACTTCACACACATAAAATAAATCAATCTAAAAAAATTTTTTTTCAAAGTAGCTGGGTGTGGGCATGGAGGCTGAGGCAGATAGATCTCTGTGAGTTCCTGGCCAGACAGGTCTGTATAGTTTGACCCTGTCTCAAAAAAGGATGGAGTGCCAATGCTGGTGAAGTGGTGTCTAGGCAGAGATCTGGAAGTGACTGTGGGCCGAGTGGATACCAGAGGGAAGGGCAATGATACTGAACGTCATAGGAGCACCAGGAAGAACAACCAGGAGGGCGTGGCAGCCTGAGTGCAGATGAGGTACAAGGGAGCAGGTATTACGAGTAGGAGGTGGGTATTGGAGGGCACATCTCCTTGTCCCATAGGTGATACAGGCTCTGGGCCTGTAACTTAAGAGCTTGGAAGGGTGGAGTGTGCAGAGGGGAGTTGGGAGTTTGTTTTTATACTCATTATGTTTGGAAAGCATAGGGGATTTGTATTTTGAGGTCGCACTAGGTAGCCCAGGCTGGCTAGCACTGAACTGATCTTTGTGCTTCTACCTTGTGTCAGGATTACATACATGCACCTCTATACTTGGCTACACATCACATACACACATACTTATATAATACATACACATTCTACATATGGAGATTTTTATTTATGTGTCTCTATGAGTATATGCCACAAAAGTGCAGGTGCCCAGTGTGGCCAGAAGAGGGTGTCAGATCCCAAGGAACTGGAGTTATGGTTGGTTGTGAGCTGCCAACATAGGCACAGGAAATAAAACTCAGGTCCTCCAGAAGAGAACTATGTACTTTTAACCCGCGAGATACCTCTACAGCCCCTTAGCTTTAAAATTTAAAGGTTGTCTTTAAAAGACAAAAAACAAAAAAATGGAACTGCAGAGTTCTGATTGGTCTAACTGGATCACTGGGTAAAATAAGCCAGGCTCAGAAAGATCAACAGTACACGCATTCCCTCCCATGAAGATCTAGATGTAAAACTTACATGAGACAGAGAAGCAGAAGGGTTGGCTCTGCGAGGTAGAGGAAGGGGACCAGAAAGAAGGGGAACAAGACAGGATGGAGACAAATGGAAAAAAAATAAACCAAGTATTTCAATGTTCTCCTCATGGGCAGTGTCTAGCTTTTCAGCAGGAACACTGTAACAAAAGCAGAAGCAGGAAGGAGGTGAGCAGGAACAAGAGGGGTCACGGGAGGTGGACAGACAAGTATAAGGACAGACAGGCTTCACATCTCATAATGAAAGCCACTGTTTATATCCATTTTAAAAATAAGGGAACAAACTGGGCAGTGGTGGTGCACACCTTTAATTCCAGCACTTGGGAGGCAGAGGCAGGCGGATTTCTGAGTTTGAAGCCAGCCTGGTCTACAGAGTGAGTTCCAGGACAGCCAGGGCTACACAGAGAAACCCTGTCTCAAAAAACAAACAAACAAAAAAGGGAACAACAAGGGTCTGCTGTAGTCACACAGGCAGAGAAAAGACATAGTCTTGAGACAGTCATCTTTTTGAACACTGTATGTGCTAAGAAGTGGGATTTGCTGAGGGAGTCCATGGAGGGTCTGAATGAGCAAGAGCCTTCAAAGCCTTCTGGCCTATGCTGGTCAGACATGACGCTTTGAGTTGCAGATATGGGAAACACAAGGGCAGGCCAGGGCTTTGGCCTCTGCACCTGAAACACCCGTTGGACACCAGAAGAAGTTGGACAACTAAGAGGCTGATCCACAGGTCTTCATTTCAGGGGAATCCCTGAGTGGGGTCTTCACTGGAAACCACCATCATATTAACTTTAGAAATGAGAGTGGACACAAGAGACCTGCGGTCTCATTCAAAAAGAGGCTAGAAATGAAGGAGTGAATGGCCTTAGGGGAACCCAAGGGCACAGATGCAGCAGCAGGAGCAACTCCTGAAGAGGAAGGCTGGATAACTTAGCATCTTTGAGATCACTGGGCATTTCATTAAGCACTTTTATGGGGGAAGCAATGCACTTGAGCCTGACTGGAAAGGGTTCCAGAAAGAACCATAAGAGAGGAACAGGGACTACATGTCATTAAAATGAGACAAGAGCTCAAAAGAAAAAAGTGCATATCACATGTGTCCCCCAGAAGGGAGCAAAGGTAAAAGTGCCTACTGCAGAGTGCTGGGTCTCAGCAGAAGTGGAGAAAGCCAGCAGCCCCGGGCCTGTGCATGTGAACCGGCCAGGTGCGGTGTACAGGCTTGTCCTCAAGTCCACTGCTGAGATGATGACTGCAGAGGAGCCAGTGAGGGACGGAGGCACGAGCTAAGTGTGGTGCTACACATGCTACACGCCTGCGATTTCAGTACATCCAGTGTGTATGCAGTCATCTGTGCACACACGGGGCGTGACCAATTCAAAATGCCCAGTGTTCACAGGTCCTGGTTGGAGCCAGTCATCCTTTTTAGCGAGCATACAAACACAAACAAGAGGGTGAGGACAGGAAGGGATCAGTGCAGCAGGGACACCAGCTCTCATGTCAACTGGACAGGCCTTCCACTCCAGCTAGGGCAGGGATATTGGTGACATCACTCAATCCTTTTGAACCTCAACTTCTCCTTCATAAAATAATGTATGGTCGATGAGGGTGAGGTTTCAAGATTCCAGGTTATAATCTATGCATGGTATATATACACATGAGAATAAACATGTTTCCCTAGGAGCAATGGTTTAGTGTTGGCCAGTATTCTCAGCCACTATATGCTAAACAGCAAAAGAAAACCAACTGAAGTTTTGATGTTGGCACTGTGACAGTTTTATAAAATGTGCCCTAGAGTGGTGGTATTATTTTTTTAAAGAATCTTGCCAGGCAGTGGTGGTGCATACCTTTAATCTTAGCACTTGGGAGGCAGAGGCAGGCAGATTTCTGAGTTCAAGGCCAGCCTGGTCTACAGAGTGAGTTCCAGGATAGCCAGGGCTACACAGAGAAACCCTGTTTCGAAATGGAAAGAGAAATAAATAAATAAATAAAAAGAATCTGGGCAACTAAAGCTATAGGTCAAGACTAAAACACCTGCCTAGAATCCCCCAGTGAGGGGCTGGGGCGTGGCTCAGTGGTAGAGCCCCTGCCTAGAATCGCCAGTGAGGGGCTGGGGCGTGGCTCAGTGGTAGAGCCCCTGCCTAGAATCCCCAGTGAGGGGCTGGGGGCGTGGCTCAGTGGTAGAGCCCCTGCCTAGAATCTCCCAGTGAGGGGCTGGGGGCGTGGCTCAGTGGTAGAAACCCTGCCTAGAATCCCTCAGTGAGGGGCTGGGGGTGTGGCTCAGTGGAAGAGCCCCTGCCTAGAATCCTCCAGAGAGGGGTTAGGGTATGGCTAAAAAACAGATCATTTACTTTATATGCAAAGTCCTTAGAAAAACTTGTCATAATCAAAGAAAATTCCTAGTGCCTGATATTTTTAGAGTAATGAATGGTGAAATATTACCCATTAAAACTACAGAATTTGTTTTATGGGGCCACATGTGGCAATTCCTATTTTCCTAGAATAAAGTCCATTTTTTCTTAGACCTCAGATTTGCATAGACATGCCACCTGTGATGTCACAATTGGCTTCTGGTTCTTAGTTTCTGTATTTCTACTCCATTACGTCCATCTTAGTGCGCTGGTGGACGAGGTCACACTGATGGCTGTCATTCTCACCAGGTGTTTTCCTGTTTTCTAGTTATTAATCTACTTTTTAGCTGCATCCGTCCTTTTGGCAGACTGTTTACTTTCCAATTCCATGAAGGAATACTCTATTCATTTCTGGATACTCTCTATCTTATTCTATATTATACTATTTTAAACATTCAACATCCACTTCCTCTGCTTCATGAATTCTCTAAGGAATACTTTCAGGCACGTCTGCAGCAGACAAAGCCCAGGGTTTGATCCTCCAGTTGCAAGTGAAGAGAGTATGATTGGGGGCGGGGGCTAGGGGGTGGAGAGGGGATGGAAACTGAAAAATTACAGATAGGTGGGAGTTTCATATTTAGTTAGCTTAAACTTTTATTTAAAGGAATGGATAAATCAAAGAGAAAACTGTCACATTATCCTGAGGCAGGAACCTGAGCGTTTACTTTACTGGGTGAGTGAAGTCTATTTTTTCTGCAAACAAAACAAACACATACTTGGGAGAGCCAGAGAGATGGCCCAAGAGTCCAGAGCACTTTCTGCTCTTGTAGCTGACCCAGGTTGAGTTTCCAGTACCCTCATCAGCAGGCTCACAACTGCCTGGCACTACAGTTCCAGGGGAATCCAATGCCCTCTTCTGGCCTCTTGGGGCACAGCACTCACATGTGCATGCACATGCACAAACATATACTCATCTACATGCATAATGTAGAAGTAAGCTCCAAAGTTGGATGTGGAAGTACACAACAGTGAGTTTGAGGTCAGCCTGGCCTACATTATAAGTTCCAGGCTACCCAGGAGTAGCGAGACTCTGCTTCACAAAAAAGAAAAGTTTGGATCTATCTAACTTCCTTATGGTTCATGTATTTTGTGTCCTGCTTTTGGGAATGCATATTTGATTGTTTCTCTGTTCTCTCTCTCTCTCCCTCTCCACCCCTCCCCAAGTTTGTGTGTATGTGTGTGTGTCCTGCTTTTAACTTGGGGACTTTTCAGGGTGACTTTCTTAACTACGATGACACAGGACAACGTATTTAACTTTCTGTGTACTATCTATGGATGTTTCGCAATGCATAGTGTGGTCCGAGGACTATGTATGTACTTCTCCTGTACTTTGGGGTAGTTTTCTTCCATGAACACACCTTGGGGCTTTGCATTTTGAGACAGCTTCAGTATGGAGCCTAGGCTGGTCATGAACCCAGATCTCTCAACTCTACTATCTGCACTTCTTAGGAGCTAGAATTACAGGCATGTATGATCACACCATGTATCTATTAATTGATCTATCAGGTTGTTGTTTTTGAGACAGGCTCTTAAATAGTTCAGGCTGGCTTCAAAATCTCAATGTAGTTGAAGATGTCCTTAAACTCTGATCCCAGTGCTGAGATCACAGGTGGGTACCACAACACAGTTTATTGGATATTGGGGATAAACCCAGGGCTTCCTGCATGCTATGCAAGCAACTCTATCAACTGAGACCTGCCCTAGACCAACTTACTAGTTTTGAAATAGACACATATTTATAGATATATTTTGATCTAGCTATAAAAGAGAATCCAGGATTACCTAGGTCTTTTTTTCTCCTTCCCATTCATGTGTTATGTAAGCATATCGTTACTTGGTCATTATATTATACAACCAGACATTACACAGGTAAACTTGTGTTACTTATACCCAATACACTTTATGCTGTGGCATTAGGTATCCTTGGGCCTATAGTAAATAATGTATGTGAGTTCCACTGACAACATTTCTGACATTTTAAAAACTCTATTCTATTCTACTCTTTTTGTTTGGTTTGTTTTTGAGATGCAGTCTAGCTATATAGCCTTGGCTAGTTTGGAATTCACTGTGTAGACCAGGCTGGCCTCTGCTGGCCCGCTTCTGCCACCTAAGTACTGAGATTAAAGGCATGTCATACCATGCCCCCACATTTGTCATTGTTTAAAAATCTGTCCACAGTCTGGGTTAAATATTTCCTATCATTTTTTTAGAAGCTTGAAAAATCATTTACCAGGCTAAGAAGAGTTTATATAATGCCTTCTGTGGTTTGAATAAGAAAGGTCTTCAAGGCTCATATATTTGAATGCTCATCACCAGGGACTGGCATTATTTGAGATTAGAAGGATTAGGAGGAGTAGTCACACTGGAACTAGAGTGGGCTTTCAAAAGCTCACGCCTGGCCTATGTGCGCGCTCTCCCTCTCCCTCTCCCTCTCCCTCTGCCTTCGGATCAGGATGTAGAACTCAGCTGTTGTTCTCAGCCATGCTCCCTGCCATGATAATGGACTAAACCTTTGAAACTGTAAGCTGGGCCCCAGGTAAATGCTTTCTCTTATAAGAGTTGCCTTGGTTGTGGTGTCTCTTCACAGCAACAGAACAGTGACTAAGACAATGCCTTGGTATATGATGAAATGAGTAGGGTGACATGCCAATTGCTTATTCTATAAGCACCATTCAAAAGTAATTAATTTCTTTGTGACAGGCTAATATGTAAGTCTCTTTTGTAGGACTAGATTAGCTTCAAATTCATGATCCTCCTGCCTCTGCCTCTTGAGTACAGGCATTTCAGGTATGTACTATCTCTGAATTTCACATGTGATTATGAGAGTGAGATTAACCTATGATTCTCCTCCTAGGTCATGTGATCTTTATTAAGTCCTGCGACCAATCTCCTCCTCCTTATTGCTCTCTGAAACCGGGGTGGGGGGGCTGGGGGGGGCTGTGTATGCTGTAACATCACTCTGTCGCTTAGCTCTACCCCAGTGCTGTCTTATACTTTCATACTGCTCTACACTTTGTATTCGTCTGTGCATACGATGGCAGTACACATGGGACACTGCATGGGCATAGAGTTCAGTGGACAACTTTGTCAAGTTGGCTCTCTCCTCCCCACTTTTTACATGGATTGGATTCCAGGATCCACACTTAAATTGTCAGGCTATGTCCAAAGTGCTGCCACACATCAGGCCATCTCAGTGGCTCAGAATTGATATGTATGTACAGATACACACATACATGCATGCATACAGGGTTTCATGTATCCTCCGCTGGCCTCAAAACCATAATGTAGCCCATGATGACCTTGAACCTCTCATCCTCCTGCCTCTTCCTCTTAATTGCCTGGATTACAGGTCTGCTCCATCACATCACATTTTTGTGGTGTTACATGCTGCTAATAATTTTGCTGGTTAACTTTCCCTGGGACTAGCTGTGTCCTTTTAGTCTGTATACCCAAATTCCCCTTTATCCTTCAGTTCTCTGGGAAACAGTTCTGCTTCACTTTTTCCCTCCTTTGGCTGGGACACAATGTTACGTGTTTGCTACTTTGTCTTCCCTGGCTCCCTGCCAACATTTGGTTAATTTCACTCAACTGTCTCCATTTACAAAGCTCTCAAACTCCTCCTCCTGTGCTTTCCACAGTCCCATCCGCAGGGTGCTGACTCTGGTTTGGTCCTGTTTTCTCTTCTTTTCTAGATTCTGTAGGATTCTCATGTATCCTTTCCCTTTGTGGCCTTTATAAAAAGGACAGACCTGGGGTAGAGAGATGGTTCAGTAAGTAAGAGTGCTTGCTGCTCATGCAGAGGCTCTGTGTCTACATGATGGCTCACAACTACCAGTAACTCCAGTTCTAGGGGATCTGGTGCCCTCTTTGGCCTCTGAGGACACTGCAGGTGGTGCACACACATATAGGCAGGCAAATGCTCTTACTCACAAACATAAATTTTTTAAAAAGGCTGTGTTTTGAATCTATCTTTTTTCTTTCTCTTCTTTCTTTCTTTCTTTCTTTCTTTCTTTCTTTCTTTTTTTTTTCCCGAGACAAGGTTTCTCTGTGTAGCCCTGGCTGTCCTTTGTAGACTCACTCTGCAGACCAGGCTGGCCTTGAACTCAGAAATCCGCCTGCCTCTGCTTCCCAAGTGCTGGGATTAAAGGTGTGCTCCACCACTGCCCTGCAAAGATTTATTTATTTATTTTATTTTTTATAGTATGCTGTCATTATCTTCAGACACACCAGAAGAGGGCATCAGATCCCATTACAGATGGTTGTAAGCCACCATGTAAGAGGGCATCAGATCCCATTACAGATGGTTGTAGGCCACCATGTGGTTGCTGGGAATTGAACTCAGGACCTCTGGAAGAGCAGTCAGTGTTCTTTACTGCTGAGCCATCTCTCCAGCTGAATCTATCTTTCAAACTAGCAAATACTTTATTTCAGAGGCAGGGTTTCATCATGTAGTTGAGGCTGGCCTTAAACTCTACCCTCCTCCTGCCTTAGCCCCCCGAGTGCTGCGGCTAAAGGCCTGCACCACTGTGCCTGGCTGTTCCTGGGGTATCTGTTCAATTTTCAAGTGTGTGCTATAAGGCTTTCTGGTTTCTTCTCCCCTTTTCTCTTCTGGTATCATTTCACAACCTTCTGCTAGCTCCTTCTGGTAATTAGTCATTCTGAATATGACTGACTAGTTCTTTCTTGAACAGTTCCTTCCAAGAAGGCTTTGGGGGGAGAGATGGAAGACACAGTCAGCAAAAGCTACTTTAAGATAGAGGTTGTTTTTCTTTTTTTCTTTTTTTTTTTTTTCAAATGAATGAAAGTTTATTGAAAATTTAAGCAACCAAAAAAATATGGAACGCTTCACGAATTTGCGTGTCATCCTTGCGCAGGGGCCATGCTAATCTTCTCTGTATCGTTCCAATTTTAGTATATGTGCTGCCGAAGCGAGCACGAGGTTGTTTTTCAAGAGTGACTTCTTAGCCTGCCCTTGTAGTGCATGCCTTTAATACCAGCACTCAGGAAACAGAGACATAGGCAGCGAGAAGTTCTAGGTCAGTGGTCTACATATTGAGTCAAAGGCCATCCAGAGTATCTAGTGAGACCCTAAGAATGATATCTTTAGTTATAGCCTCAGTTTATTGAAAAGTGATTGGCAATGATAGGGTTGTTCAAACTGTGCTACTACTTCCCACATCCTACAAATACTGTCAACCCCTTAGGACTTCTTTCACACTGCTTAACTCCCTTCTGTCACAGAAGCACGTTCAGGAAAACTGCTTTGTGTCTTTGTGCCCATTCCCACAGTCCCCACTAGGACATGGGTGGCTCTGTCTCTCAGGACATGCTGCAGGTCAAGCCTGTCTACACTTGGGAGTGTCACTTGAAGGCTGAGCTAGAAAGCCCTTGTTCAGCACCTTTTACACTCCCCAGCCTTCACGGGATTTGCCTGGAATCTGGCTAACGGTCTTCTTAGATTCCTGAGACACAGAGTCTGGGCACAGTGTGGTAGAGGGTGCTTTCTACATGCAAGCCTTATAAGGAAGAACTGGAGGGAGGATGGGAGAGAGAATCCAGCTCTTTCCATTTCCTTAATTGTTCTGACACAATTTCAAGATGAGGAGCAAGTGACATGTTTTTACTGCCACTTTAAAGTGAGAAGTTAAGTAAGTAATTTTGGGAATTTAATGACACAATTAGAAACAATCCAACATTCCAAAATTGGGACACATTCAAAGAGTGAAGTAAATAGTACACGCACGTCACGTCTGCTCAATTCTATAGGCATACTTGTTTTTACCTAATAAACCCAAGCTTGGTAAAGGCGTGTAACCGTCTGTGTGAGAAGCATGTGATATGATGTCAGATATGGCAAATTATGCATACGATATTGGGTTTGCTAGGTTAAATAAATATGCATGTAGGATGAAAAATAGAAGGGAAATGAAACCCAAGCATGCGCAGACTAGCTAAATGCTCTACCACTAAACCACACTTTCACCTTCAGTACTCAACTGTTTTCCCTCTTTGTGCTGTGCTGTGCTGTGCTGTGCTGTGCTGTGTGTGTGTATGACTGGAGTATTTGCCTGGAGGACTTAGGCAAATACTCTACCCCTGAACTACATCTCTGGCCTATTTTTACTTTGTTTACATTGGGACAGTGTCTCGATAAGTTGACCATGCTGACTTTAAACTTACTCAGTAAATGCTCTGTCTCAGAATCCTGAGTAGCTGGTCTAGCCAGCTCTAAAAACATTTGATAAAAGGTGCACTGAAGCTGGGTGTAGTGGTTCATGCTTTTGATCCCAGCACTCAGGAGGCAGAGACAAGTGGATCTCTGTGAGTTCAAGGCCAGTCTCAACTATACTTCTAGGCCAGCCTGGACTACATAGTAAGACCCTGTCAAAAACACAAAAAGTGTGTGTGTGTGTTCCTAAACATAAGCACAACCTGTTTTATCAATATAATGTATGTATGTTTGTTTGTACGTATATATGTTTGTTTTCAGGGCTAATCGTTTGGTGTTAGATAACCAATTGCTGTGCCCTCCCCTATTTCTAATAACAATTAATGAAAAAAAGAGGCCATCGGTACTAGAGAGATGGCTTAGCGAGTAAGAGCACTG
Source organism: Mastomys coucha (assembly GCF_008632895.1). Taxonomy (NCBI): domain Eukaryota; kingdom Metazoa; phylum Chordata; class Mammalia; order Rodentia; family Muridae; genus Mastomys; species Mastomys coucha. Next base: position 26,930,944 of record NW_022196904.1, read on the forward strand.
ACTATTCTTCCAAAGGTCCTGAGTTCAAATCCCAGCAACCACATGGTGGCTCACTACCATCCGTAATGAGATCTGACGCCCTCTTCCGGAGTGTCTGAAGACAGCTACAGTGTACTTACATATAATAAATGAATAAATCTTTAAAAAAAAAAAAAAAGAGGCCATCAACCTAAGTAGGTCTTTTGGAGGGTTTGAAGGACATGGCATGATATAAACAATGGGCAGCAGTCAGTCTTAAGCACTGTTTCATCTGAAAGTCTGTTTCACCCTCACAGTATAGCATGTATAACAACAACAAATAAAACATAATAAGTGCTCAATCAATGAAAGCATAATGGCGACATAGCCCTCCTTGCTGACAGCTAACATCAAACTGCACTGCCTGTGCCCCACTTGCCAGGACTAAGGATGTCCCCTCAGCCAAACTAAGCTGCTTCTTCTGACCCAGCTCCAGACAGATCCTCCTGGCAGCCGGCTGCTCCACACCCCACCCCCGCCTTCCCTTCCCGAAACCCCATAGGTTCACCCTGCTTCAAACACAAGCTTATTTACTTAGCCCCAGTAATGCCCTGGGCTTGAAGGACAGTGCTGCATGTAAGAATGTGGACTGTGCCCTTTTGGTTTGTTTTGATTATGATAAAGGACAGTAGAAAAAGCACGCTTCATTTAAAGGCCAATTTGAAGCCAAGGTGTTTACAAAGGAAAAAGAAAAAAAAGGTACCAGCACCCTGCAGACACTCAACACAGGATACATGTTTTTAAATCTATAACATCTGGAGCTTCATGGTAAGGAAGATAAACTACAGTGACTGAAGAGGAGCAAATAGAGACTGTAACTCAAAAGCGAGGCCAGGGAAGGGACAAATGCTTAAGCAGACTTTCTATACCGCTGTAAGAAGCCCAGAGAGTCTTCACATCTGCGTTTCAAGGTTCCCACCTTTCAACTTCTAACACTGCAAAGGCATTCCCGAGACTGCGCTGAAGCATACCGTAGCGCATTCAAGGTGAGCCTGGGTTATGCTCAGAGTTCCAATGAAGTGACTGAGGTGACCCTGACTCCAAACTGCGACTGCTCAGGCACTGCTGAGCCCTAGGCATCCCCGAAAGACTATGTCTTCTCTGGTAACACGTTTGGGATTTTTCCATGACCCTGACTGCAGCATAATGTGTAAAGCAACACAACTGGTATGTTCTGCCAAAATAAATGTTACCAGGTAGCCGGGCAGTGGTGGTGCGCACCTTTAATCCCAGCACTTGGGAGGCAGA
>NW_022196904.1:26932219-26944683 GCF_008632895.1 Mastomys coucha
TGACAGCAATGTCACTTCAGTGTTTACCTTTAGAAATGTTCTGTCCCTGAACTTTGGGGCAAGAGAACCCACTCTTGGTTGCCAGCTAACAAAGAACTCCAGCTTGGCACTGTGTGTATGCTAGTCTGTAACTTTCTCTCCTGGACTGTAGCATCAGGCCATCCAGAGACTGTGTTTCAAAGGACAAACAAACAAACAAACACATCATACTGAGGAAGGGCATGGTGGTGCATACCTATAATCCCAGTATTCAAACATGAGGCTGGAGGATCAATACTGGGCTACAAAGTGAGATATTATCTTAAAATCAAGTAAAACTTAAATCAGCAAATCATTTGGAAAACACAAACCCAACATACAAGCCATCTATCTTACAAAGAATTATTTGCAGTTTTTGAATAATTAACAATTTCAAATACTCAAAAATCTGAGTATTTTCACTTAAAAAAAAAAAAAAAGAATGCTTAGTGCCAGGAGTAATGGCCCACATCTTTAATCTCAGCACTCAGGAGGCAGAGGCAGGTAGATTTTTGAGTTTGAGGCCAGCCTGGTCTACAGAGTGGGTTCCAGGACAGCCTGAGCTACACAGTGAGACCTTGCCTCTAAGAGAGAGATTTCGTGAGCAGTCAGTGAGCTTCTGAGCTCAGTTGTAGCCTCCACGGGACAGGGGGTGGTGGGTGGAAGAAACCTGTTAGAGAATATGCCAGCTTGTGGCTCCCCAGATGGAATCTGGGGGAACAGAAAGACGGCCTGGGCTTCTCCTTCTTCCCCACTCTACACACTTCTGAAACAGTCTCACCCACACATCTATAAGCTGGTAATAGGAAAAATGTCCGTTTTCCAACACAGATGGAGTGCCTGCCTTTGGAGCCACAAATCCAGCTTCCTCAATTCCCTATCTTTAGCACGACTACTTTGAAAGAGTCTTTGGTAGCAAAAGTCAGCTGGGGAGGGGGTTGGCAGCAGGAGAATCATGAGTTCAGAGCCAGCCTGGGGTACACAGTGAAACTTTGTCCTTGAAAGTAACTTCTAGGCCCCAGAAATCAAGAACCTGGCTGTTCTCAGTCCTCTGTTCCTAAGTGACCCCGACAGACAGCTCGAGGCTGGTGACTCAGAAAGGGCCTCTCATTTCTGCAAAGATGACTCAGGCTGTCGGTAAACCTTGCCAGTAACTAGAAGGTTAGTGCTTTGAGCCACACAGTATCATATCACTCTGACCTCTCTAGGCTGCAGACTACATTCAGCCCATGGCCAGTAACTGAGTCTCATGCCAGCTAGTTTTTATGTCGACTTGACACTGACTGCTTGAGTTCCTACCTCCAGGTTCCTGGCCTGGCTTCCTTCAAGGATGGGCTGTGACATGGAAGTGTAAGCTGAGATAGACCCTTTCTGACCCAAGTTGCTTTTGATCAGGGTTTTTCATCGCAGCAATAGTAACCCTAACAATGAATCTGAAGCTTGGATGAGCTGCCCCTGCTGGCATCCAATCACACACTGCCACACCGATATGCCAGGAGAGCACTTAAACCTGAGCTCACAAGAAGGGTAACGGATGCTTGGGTTTGGGATGCTCCCGACTGCCTGCATCTCTCCCTTCAGCTGGTTCTAGGCTGTATCTTTGTTCCCCCTTCAAGTACAGTGTGTCCCTGAATTCTAGGATTCATTCTGGCCAAATGCTCATCCCGAATGGCTGGAGCACCTCAGAATTTATAGCCGGCTGCTCAGAAGTGAGAACCACCTGGGAATTCTTCAACTTGAGACTGGAGTTTGGCTTTTTGGTTTGTTTGTTTTGTAGATCAGGTCTCTCTATGTCTCCGTGTCTGCCTCTGCCTCCCAAGTGCTGGGAATAAAGGTGTGTGCTACTGCACCTAGCTGCAAGTAGAGTCCACAGCCATGGCAGTTTGGACCAGGACTAGTTCTCACCTGGGAGGTTTGGCCTCACTGGTGGGAGCTGGTGAGAAGGGACTGTGCCCTGGAGAACCGCAAACAGCATTGTTACAGAAAATGGCTAATGTATCCAGCCAGCCACCAAGCTGCTCACAGAACTTATCAGGTTGTCACTGATCTTTCTGCCCTGCTTTCCATAAAAAATGTTACCTTCCATTTAGAAGAAAAAAAAAAAAAGGTCCTTCCAGGTCAACTTCCTAGAAAACTCTGACTCTACCCTCTTCTCTCCAACTTTTGCCAAACTCCAAACCCCTACACAGAAGGAAGTGCAAACTCGAGTACCTCAAAGAAAGCACATCTGTGTGGATGGCTGCAGACCCACAGCCAAATCATCTCGTGCCATCTTTGGTCTCAGCAGCCATTTGTCCCCAGCCTTTCTATTGACCTAGGACACCTGTCTAGTGGGTATAACCTTTGGCATGTACTCACTTAGCTAATGACTAGTTCTCCCAGATTCCGAATGAATGTCACCTGACAACATGTAACACCCACAGCAGAGTCCCCCACACACTTTGCTGTACTCTGTGTCCTAGTTTGCTTTCTCCTGCTGAGATGAAGCACCATGACTAAAAGCAACTTGGGGCAGACAATGGTTTATTTGCTATATAGATCCAGTCCCTCGAGAAGGGAGTCAGGGTGGGAACTCAGGGAAGGAATTAAAGCGAGGCAGTCGGGGTGCTGCTTAATGGCTTGCTCAGCCTGCCCAGAGATGGCACTGCCCCCTCAATGGACTGAAACCACCCACGCCAATCATTAACCAATTACAGTCCAGTGTGACAGAAGTATTTTCTCAAGTGAGGTTTCTTCCTCCCAGAAGAACTTGGGTTTGCTTCAAGTTGTCAAAAAAAGTGACCAGCACGCCCATATACTTGGTGTTCCCACCAAAGTATTTGGATAAATGCATTGATTTATGATTCTTTTGGTCTGTGACACAGAAGTTCCTATAGCTTCCTCCACAGCAGCCTGTGTCACTCAGGGCAACACGAGTCATACTCTGGCCATGCTCACTGTTTTACATTCTTATACACCGTCTTTATGCTCACAGAATTCTGGCCCCATGCACCACCTGCCTGGCTCTGGACTTGCTAACTTCACTCCCACTTTGGAGCTGCTTCCCTGTGATCGACTCTGCTAGCTCTTCCTTTTTACCATGCAGACCCTGTTTCCAGGACTCCAAGGAGTTCCCCAGTCACTCCTCCTCTGCTTTGATTTTTCTTTCTGCTTCTGTCCCTCTCATCAGAGTTAAGTTCCAGATCTCCTCCAATGCAGTAAGATAATCGCTTACTGAGTATCCTAATTGGATATTCAGGTCTCCGCTGAACAGGATTAACTCAGCGGTGGACTCCAGCTTTACCCTGCCCTCCTCAATCCATTCTCCACGCCACGGCTCCAGTTTTCTCTCGGGAGATCTGGCGCTCCACTGCCAGCTGTTTCCACTCTCAGGCTACACTGTCCCCATCTGTTCTCCAGCCATGCTGTCCTGCTGCCGCCACACCCAAGTCTCCCACCTCCTGGCCTGGGCAAGCGTTCAGAATGAGGGCCACTATCTGGAGCCTTGCCTGTATTCTTCTTAAGTATCACATGGAGGTAGAGTCCCATCTTACTTGTTTATACCGTTACCATGAGGCATAGTGCCTGCTTCACAAAGTAGTGTCTAGCTCCTATTTACCCTGATTACTATGCTAGACAAGCTCAAGCCCCGGTCACTTCTTCCATGTTCTCCATAGAATTTAGTTCAGCGTGACCCACAAAACAGGTGCTCCACCCAGATTGGTTTAACAGCAGCACAATGACTACTCTGACCCAGGGAAAAGTCAAGGGTGCCCAAGCATCTTGATGGTGTATGGCTTTTTAAGGATGTGAGCAGGGCCACTCATAAACTTGAAAGAGCTTAATTCAATGAATTAATTGTAAGTCCATGATTTCTTTCAACATGTTTTCCTACCACAATGGTACTAGAGTTTAACTTTGGCTACATAGTCCCATTGAAGTATTTTAGTCTTTATTCAAAATAAAGATATTAATGTTTCTAAAGAAGTATAATTCCAGGGCTGGAGTGATGGCTCAGCAGTTAAGTGCACTTGCTGCTCTGCTGGAGGACCAGGGTTCAGTTCCCAGCACCACCAGCTCCAGCTCCAGCTCCAGGAAACCTGATGCTCTTCGCCGGCCTCTCCCAGGCCACAGCTAGGTGCACACTGTTTATAAGTAATCAGATAAACCTTACATAAAAAGGCAAGGCATGTTTGGCTCAAAAAACCCTGGCAATGTGCACGTTTCTTTCTGTGAAGTCAGAGGTCTGCCCTGAAACTATGCCAGTAAGTTCTAGAAGTTCTGAGAAAGACAGAAAGGAAACAAAATGATGTTTCAAGAATCAGCCCTGTCCCCACTCTAAACAAATAATGACTTTTCCACACAACGCCATCTACACACAGTAATAGCAAGGTCTGAAGCTCTGGATGGGGATGCAGGCTCCAATAGTCTCTGCTTTTTTTTTTTTTTTTTTTTTTTTTTTTTTTTGCCTATTGTAACCAACAGACAGAAAAAAAAGAAATCTAAGAAATAAGCTTTCTATGTCAGCCCAGTTTGTACACAGGTATATGCAATCAAAACAGAAAGTACCAAAATAGCCCTCATGCCTGCTCTATCATATCTCACTGCATTTAACTAGAAAGCAGGACTCACAACCACTACACCAGTTTCAGAACCCACATTCCCATAAATACTGACAGCCCAAAATCACTACAGTACAACGAAATTGACTAAAGAGGACAACATTCAACTGTCTTCCTTTCTCTTTCTTCTTTGTGCTTGTGTGCAGGGTGATGGGGAAACACAGGCACATGCAGCTATATGTGCAAATGAGGGAGGCACAGGTCAACCCTGAGTACCATCCCTCAGAAGCTGTCCATCTTGAGTTTAGGAGGTGAAGTCTCTCACTGCAACCTAGGAGTGTAAGAACACACCACTATGCCTGGCTTTTTACATGGGTGCTAGAGACCTGAACTCAAACCTTCACTTTGTTTTTTATTTTTTCACACTGGGTCTTACTAAGCAGCCCAGGCTAGCTTCAAATTCACAACCCTTCTTTTTGCCTCTGTGCTGGGGGAATGCAGGCACCATGATAGACAGTGAGAACCTCATTTGATTAGATAAACTCTGATGCTATGTTTAAATGATGAACACTTAAGTCTTTACCCTACAGTCAAACTCTTTCAAGACCCTGGATTCTTTTTTCTTTGAGGGGACAAGGTCTCATGTAACCCAGGCAGGCCTTTGAATATCTAATCTTCCTATTTCCACCTCCTGAGTCCTGGCATTACAGATACACACTACCATGCCAGGATAAGAGACTGGGTTGGTTCTCATGGTTAAACTGTGTGGTCTCAGTCATTCATCTACATGGACAGCTACTGGGAAAACAAATGAGTAGATCCCATAATGGTCGAAGGTGCCCCATACCTTAATATTGGAAAACCACAAGTCATTCTCATGCAGGGTGGCCAGGTAAACGGATGTAAGAAGTCCAATGCAAAGGGCCAGAGTTCCGCCAAACGCAGATGACAGGATCTTCCAGAACCTTCCAGAGGCACAACCTTTTAGAAAAGAGAAACACATGAACCATGAAATTAAGAACTTAAAGACAAGCCAGGCAGTGGTGGCGCACGCCTTTAATCCCAGCACTTGGGAGGCAGAGGCAGGTGGATTTCTGAGTTCGAGGCCAATCTGGTTTACAGACTGAGTTCCAGGACAGCCAGGGCTATGCTGATAAACCCTGTCTTTAAAAACAAACAAACAAATAAACAAACAAATAAAAAACCTTAGAGACAGCTCCACTGTTACCATCACTGGCTGTTCCTGCAGTGACTGGGGTTTGGTTCCCAGCACTCACTTCAGGCTGTAGGGGAACTGATGCCCTCTTCTGTGAGCTGTGCTCATCTGTACAAGCTACATACCAACACACACAGATGCATAATTAAAAATAAAAATGTTACAGAAACAATATAGCATAAATCAAAGGACATACACACTAGGGAAATTACAAAGGTAGGAGATTTAAGGATGATCAGAAAGGACGAATATTCTAGTAGGGAACAGATTAAGGACTCAATCACTTGGAAACAAAATGGCCAATAACTGTAGTTGACAGAGGAAAGCCTGTTAAAATCCATTCAAATTCCCTAGCATTGACAAAAGAATGAGCTGTACTTTAAAAGTTCTCGGCAAACATGAAACTTAAAATGGCTAATCCATGATCTGTGAGTATGGCTCAGTGATAGACACCTACCAGGCATGAGCCACGATGCAGGAGGGATATATGTAAATGGAGCTTAGGACTGCTTTGGAAATGTGCTGGCTAGTATTTATGTCCGCTTGATACAAGCTAGACTCCGCTGAAAATTGAGGAAACCTCAGTTGAGAAATTACTTCCCTAAGGTGGGCTACAGGCAAGGCTGTAGTGGATTTTCCTAATCACGGGCTATCCCAATTGTAGTCCTGGGTGCTATAAGAAAGCAGGCTGAGCAAGGCATGAAGAACAAGCCAGTAAGCAGCACCCCTCCACGGCCTCCGTATCAGCTCCTGCCTCCTACTTTCACCCCATGTGAGTTCCTGCCCTGACTTCCTCTGGTGATGAACAACAATGTGGAAGTGTAAGTTGAATAAACCCTTTCCTCTTCAAGTTGCTTTTGGCTCATGGTGTCTCATAACAGCAATGGAAACCCTAACTAATACAGGGATGTATTTAAATAATCAAACATCTTGAGGACTGGAGAGATGGTTCAGGAATTAAGAGCACTTATTGCAGTTACAAAGGACACAGGTTCTCAGTACCTAATGTAGTGACTTAAACTGTTAACTCTAGTTCCAGGGAACCTGATGGCCTCTTCTGACCTCCGGGGATTCCTTCTTCTTTCTGACCACCACACATGCATGTGGTGTACTTATGAAAGGCTCAGAACATGGAACGGGAAGAGTAGCACGTTCCGGAGCAGCACATGGATCTTGCTTTTTTTTAAAAAAAGTTTTATTTATTTATTATATGTAAGTACACTGTAGCTATCTTCAGATACCCCAGAAGAGGGTGGCAGATCTCATTACAGATGGTTGTAAGCCACCATGTGGTTGCTGAGATTTGAACTCAGGACCTTAGGAAGAGCAGTCAGTGCTCTTACTGGCTGAGTCATCTCTCCAGCCCCTTGCTTCGCTTTATAAGGCTGCTTGAGGATAACCATACACAGATGCAACATTCACACAGCAAGATGGATGCCATCACCTACTCCCTGGATAAAGCAAGTTGGGAGAAGCAGTTTTTCCTTCTTTTTAAAACTGTCTTTTATTTTCAAGGTTGCTTTTTTTTCTGACATGATTTCATAAAATGAATCATCTTCAAAGTTGGTTTTTGTTTTTGTAATTAAAAATAAAACAAAACGGGGGCTGGAGGAATGGTTCAGGAGTTAAGAGCACTTACTACTCTTGCAGAGGACCCAGGTTCAGTTCTTATCACCCACATTGTGGCTTATAACCATCTGTAACTCCAGTTCTAGGGAACCCAATGCCCACTTCTGACCTGAGAGGACACCAGGCACACATGTATTGCATGTGCAGGCAGAACACTCATACACATAAAAATAAACAAATACATCTTCAAAAACAAGGACCAACCTAGGGGCTGAAGAGGTTGAGCTCAGTGAGTAGGGGTGCTTGCTGCCAAGCCTAATGACCTGAGTTTAATTTATTTAACCCACAAGGTGGAAAGAGAGAACATTTTCCTGCTAGTTGTCCTCAAACCTTCACATGCACTTCCTGTTCAGTCACCACACATACAAGACAAATAAATACATGTAATTTTTTAAAAAAAGACACAATCTAACATAAATTTTTAACTGCACATTATTAGAGGTTACGCCAAATTACCTAATGTGCCTCTCATCAGCTTGGCCAAATGGTCTAGCTTTCCAATGGAGAGATCTTCTATCTTATTAAACAGCTTTCTCTGCTACCTACTAGCTCTGGCTGCTAAGAATTCATCAGGCTACAAAAGATTAATTATGTCCCATACAGAAAATGGCTGATGGGTGTGGAGTTTTTCATGCTCACTAAAAGAAATTTGGCCGTGTTTAATTACCTAGCAACTGCTCAACATTATATAAACAATTCACCAAGTTCTTTTTTCTTTCCCCTGCCTTCCCTTCCTACCCATTCCCTAAATAAAGCAAAAGAGGTAACTTCAAGAACTTGCCTGAATACAAAATGTTAAATCTTTTTCAAAGATTTTAATGAAATGAGACTAAGCCGAGATAAGGGTAACTGGCAGACGCATCGCGCACTTGCAGTTACCGTAGAAGGAAGACAGTTGGCTAGGCAAGGCGAAGCATCCTTCTAGAGGACCTAGTGACACTGCCACTGTAATGTAATCACCATGTGACTTACCAAGGATTCCTTCTCATCAAAGCTCTTCTACTGATTACAGCTGAAAAGCCAATATAATCAAAGTGCAGTCAGAATTTCTGGTGCTGGAACAAGTGTCCCTCATACGTCTCACCAATTTTTTTTTTACTGCTTTACTTCCAATCACCTACCAGATGGCAATTTCTTCTCCAACTTCACATCTTCTTTTGGAGATGGAAAATCCTCAGAAACTTCTATGGGTTTTGTCTCTTTTCTTTGCCGGATATACATCATGATGTCAAAGACTCATATGCATTGTTCTTCCAACTACTCCTACAAACAACATCCAGATGAATGCCTCATGGAAATGTCAGCGCCCACTTTACCCAATACACCCTTATGCTTTTTTTTTTTTTTTTTGGTTTTCTGAGACAGGGTTCCTCTGTATAGCCCTGGCTGTCCTGAGACTCACTCTGTAGACCAGGCTGGCCTCGAACTCAGAAACTGGCCTGCCGCCTCTGCCTCCCGAGTGATGGGATTAAAGGCATGCGCCACCACTGCCCGGCCCACCCTATACTCTTATGTGTTTAAATGGCCTGACTTAGCCTGCTGTTCCCTGTTCAGCAGACCCTCCCATACAAATCTTAACCAGCCTTTAAAGACACAACACAATGTTTAACTTAAGCACAGTAATGAAGCCATCTGTTCTCCAGCAGGCACTGGAGGAAGGGATACAGGTGAGCCACATGAAGAAGCCCAGTACTTCTTCCAGGAAGCCATCTTGGAAGCTCCATGCCTCATGATGTTTTCCCTCCCCGATTCCGTAACACTAACTGTGGGATTTGTTGCATGACACAGTTTTACATTATTTTCTACAGTTCCTACAGAAAGTAGTGGGTCTGATTTTCCCACAGAACTGACCACGTGGGAGGGATTCTTAGTAAACTTGTGACAGCCAGATTTTGAAGAACTGAAACCTAGTTTCTGATACCTGAATTTTAGCACCTGTGTTCTTTGAAAAAAAAAAAAAAAATCCCTGCTAAGCTTTATGCCTAGGTGTCAAAGACAGTATGGGGCTGTGCCAATCAGGGTGGCTGCTCTCCCTGGGAGCAACTGTGGGTGTAGCTGCGTGAGCAGTTACCTAGTTTGGAATCTGTGAGGGGGAGGCGGGGGTGTGGTGGTGGTGAGTAAGCTGGCTTCAGTCCCCCGGGTACATCTTGCCTGGTTCCTCTGACTAATGAATAGCGTTTTTACTAATTATCTATTAAAGATGAGGAGTAGCCAGACGCGACTGTTTCGGCAGCTAATCCAACCTGCACTCGAGGTATCAAAGTCTATGTTTACCTAACGGAAAGGCTGTTGCTCAATACAACAGAGGAAGCCAACACCACACAATGCTTTTGTTAAGATTCATTCACTCAAAAATGCTGAGACGGAACACAGACTCAAATGCAGTGTGCTCAAAAGCACAAGAAACGAGGGGGAGGGAGGGATCTTTTCAAAGTCTTGCAGCCACAGCTGGAATCCTGTCCCCTCTTGAGGAGAGTTATACTCTTCCTGCTAGTCCTCGGAGGGTAAGGGCTATACAGGGCCCACCTTCTATCTACCCTGAGCCTGGTAAGGCAGAAAGTTAACAAACACGCCAGGTGCTAATTACATTTCGTATCTGGATGGCAACAACCTCACTAACTAGGAAACAAAGTTGCTCCGGCCAGCCGGACGCAAAGCCCTGCCAGACATTTGCAAAGGGACCCTAAGGCATTTAATTCCCGGACTACAGAGCAGGACCCTGCGCCACTATCTCGCACCTGGAGCCACTTCTCTGCGCACCTGGCGAGCCCACGCGAGGGCCAGGTGCCAGCCGGTCCGGGGAACCTCGAGGTACTCGCTCCCGCTCAGAGACGCTCCCTCCCACGCTCCGCCCACGTGTCCCGGAGACAAGGCTTGTCCAGTTCCCTCGCGGCCCGACCCCCAGCCACAGACCTGCGGCCTCAGCAGTCCTCGCGGACGACTCGGAACTGGCCAGGAAGCACGCCGAGCACCCCGGCCTTGGGGACGCACCCACTTCACGGGCTACAGCGAGGTGAAGACCCGGAGGACCCAGCTGTCGCCGGCTCTGTGCGGCGGGGTGCAAGGATGGGCCTGGGGGGCGTCTACAGCCCGGGGAAGGGGCGCGCCGGGGAGGCCGGGCCGCTGCCGCTGCATTCATTGGTTCCGGCAGCTGTTCGTCAACGCAAGGCCCCGCCCCCGCCTCCCGCGCTGCCCCGCCCCGTCTCGTGCGGCGCACACCGGAAGGAAGAGGTACACTTCCGCTCAGAGGGCTGTTTGGGGGTAGTAGGTTCAGAGGCAGATCTTATGCTTGGCATGTTCCTGTGTTCGGAGTCCCTAGTTCCCCGAGGGAAGGTTACCCAATCTCGGGGGCCCTTCCCAGCTCTACCTCCTGCCCCTAGGGTCCAACTATATGCGCTTTCAACTTTGTTTAGTGACAAAATCCGCGGACACTTTTGGGTCTCCAAAGTCACACCTCTCAATCCCCACACCCCCAACCCATCCACACCCATCCCCCAACCCCATAGTACTGCTCTGGGCTTTGTTGTTAATTCTCCTCCTTAACATGCCCCTCCAGTATTGAGTCCTGGATGTTACTCTTATCTTTAAATTGCTTGTCAGTCTCTTATCCTCTCTTTGAGACAGGGTCTCACTTTGTAGCTCTGGCTGGCCCGAAACTGCGTGGGGACCAATTTGGCCTCAACTCTGCTTCTGCCTCCTGAGTGCTGTGACTAAAGAAAGGTGTGTGCCAGACTGAGTTTTGGTAGTGGCTGGCTCTCTGAGATCAATACCTATGAAAAGACAGCCTGTCATCTAATTCCAACAAAAATTGCCCCATACACCCAGCCAATCTTAGCTACCTGTCCCTAATGGATCTTTTTTCTCTGTTAATACCAAAAAAAAAACACTGCTCAGAATGTTTTATTAGACAGCCCCCCACATCTTCTTAAAGTGATTTGTGGAACATGTAACTGCTGTGAGATGCATGTCCTTTAGTGGAACAGTATTCGGGTGCTGCTTCATGCCTATAACTCGAGGCAAGAATTGTCATAAGAACATCAGGCTATAATGCTTCTCATAGAAAGTGGGTGCACACTAAGAGTAAAGTCTGAGAGTTAAATTCTTTGATCATGCTCCTGTAGTCCTGCTGAAGAGGCTGCTGCAGGAGGATGAAAAGTCCAACTTTTGCCTGGGCTATATGCAGAGACATCGAGTACTGGCTTGTCACAAGCATGCAACAAAACAATGAGTTGTAGTGAAACAGAATAGAAAGACAGGGAAACTATGGAGAACTGGAAAGGAATTCCCCTATCCCATTGCAGATGTAGATGAAGCTTCTCACCAGCTGCAGGCAAGGATTCTAGCACAGAATACTTGCTGTAAAGTTTGCTAACGTAAAAATGATTTTCCTCTCATGGATCTTATGTTAAAATGGATTTGAATTAAGGCCTGAATGTATCTGACCTTTGGGCCTCATTCATTTCCTCCAGATGGAAATCTCAAGACGTTTACTTTTATTTACAATAAAGATATCCTACCTTAGGGCTGAAGAGATGGCTCAACAGTTAAGGGCTGCTCTCTCAAAAGACCCAGGTTTTGTTCCAGAACTCACATGGTAGCTCCAACTGTCTGTAACTCCAGTTCCAGGGGATCTGATGTTCTCTTCTAGCCTCTGTGGGTACCAGACATGCACCATACATGCAAAACATGGATCAATACACATACAATCCAATCCAAAAATCTATAAAGTTGCCATGTCTTCCTGCTCTTCTGTGATCTTGTCAGTTGTAACGTTGACAGGTGTCCCTCAGGAATTACTCTAACAAATGAAGAATGCAAGAAGAGGGGCTGGAGAGATGGCTCAGTGATTGAGTACTTACTGCTCTTGTAGAAGACCACCATTAGGTTCAGGCACCCATGTGTGTCAGTAGTTTTGGTTCCAGATGGCTCTAACATCCTTTTCTGCTCCCTGGGCACCCACACAGACACAGACACAGACACAGACACACACACACACACACACACACACGCACACGCACACGCACACGCACACACACCACACATACACACACTAAAATGGA
>NW_022196904.1:26944732-26969510 GCF_008632895.1 Mastomys coucha
CGAACTCAGAAATCCGCCTGCCTCTGCCTCCCAAGTGCTGGGCTTAAAGGCATGCGCCACCACCACCCAACTAAAATGGATCTTAAAAATGCAATTAGAATCATATTTAAAGCCGGGTGTGGTGGCGCATGCCTTTAATCCCAGCACTTGGGAGGCAGAGGCAGGCGGATTTCTGAGTTCGAGGCTAGCCAGAGTGAGCTCCAGGACAGCCAGGGCTATACAGAGAAACCCTGTTTCAAAAAACAAAACAAACAAAACAAAACAAAAGAATCATATTTAAAGTCATAGGACCCAGGCTCAGTTCCTAGCATCTACATGGTGGCTCACAACCATCTGTAACTCCCATTTCAGGGGATCTTATGCCTTCTGATCTCCCAGGGCACCAAGCATGCATGAAGTGCATATATTTGCAAGCAAAACACTTATAAAAAATATAAGGGGATGGTTGGTGAGATGCCTGGGCAGTGAAGAACACTGGCTTCCCCTTTGGATACTCTCTATTGGATTCTCAGTACCCACATTCTCAGTTAACTCCTGTTCCCGGAGATCTGATGCCCTCTCCTGGTCTCAGTGGGCAATGCATCCATACAGTGCAGACATACAAGCAAAATACTCATACACTTAAAATAAATCTTTAAAAGTTTTTAAATAGAAGTAAGTCTTTTAAAAAGTATTAACTTGGGTGATAGCCGTGGAGATGAAGAAAACTCAGCAAATCTGGGATATTTAGGTGCTCTGTGCAGCTGGAGTAGTGTGGGTGTCTGTACAGATTATGTAAGAGGGGGGAAGCTATGCTGGCTCCTAGGTTTCTGACTTGAGCAGTCAGGACCGAGGGACGAACCAAAAGAAAAAAAGAAAAGCAGGCTTGAGGTGTTTAACGACTTAAAGAAGGGTTGGGGTTTGTTTATTTGTTTTGTTTTGTTTTGTTTAACATAGGCAGGGCTGGTTCTGCTTAGGAAAGCAAGAAAGCAGGTCAGGAACTGTCTGATCAGCCACCACTTGGCTAGCAGCTGGCTCTAGGCAAGTTGCTGCTCATAGGGCTCTCTCTCCACAGGCTGTTGCAGTAGCCTCAAGCCATAACCTCTGAAACCTGAGAGCTTCCAAGGCATCTGTGGTAGAGGGAGGGCAATGTAGAAGCAGGCTAATCACTTCCTGGTGGAGACAGCAGGGGGTGGCCTTCCTCCCTTTCCACTTTCACCTGATTTGGGCTGGGGCTGAAAGCATGAGTATTCAGGGCAGGTCCAGTGCCTCAGTTAATCCTCTCATAGATCCACCCCAGGATGCAGTTCCCGTTTCTTCCCTCCCTGTCCACCCAGGAGTGAGCAGTTCTCTCCACACATCCTCTTGCCGTGGTGTTCTGCCTCCAAGGACTGTAGACAGAAGTCACAGAAACCATCAGCCCAAACAAGTGGCATCTTACAGTGTCTTAATGTGTCCTGTCAGGTATTTCGGCCATTGTGGTGAAGAGCTGACTTATACAATGTCCTTGTTCTGTATGACTGAATTGTGGCTGTGGGGTGTGTGACTTGTGAAGCTAAGGACAGGGCAGTCCAGTGTTAGCCTTGGCTTCTGTTGGATTGCTCACTTAGGGGAGGATTTCGGTGTTATGTCTCGAGGCTACTCCAACAGCCTATGGAGAGAGGCCTGGGAGCAGCCTCCAGCCAGCCACTTGCCAGTGAGCTATCCTGTTAGCAGATCAGAGAGCTCCTGGACAGCTTTGGCTGATAGCAGGAGCCATCCTGGGCAGAACCACCTCTGCTTATCCCTCTTATACATCGAAACTCTGAGACAGTAAATGGTTATTGTTGTGAGGGGGTAGGTTGGGGGTGGGGCTTTTATTATACAGTGATAGGTAATCAATACAATACTGATCACAAATATGGACATAGCATGATGTATATATTCCCATTTAACTGGGTGTTTAGGATATATATTATATATAAGTATATTTATATATAATTTTATATATTATATATTTACACATATAATTATATAACATAAAATTTAATATATTATATACAACTATAATATGTAATCATATATTACATAATTAATATTATATGTACTACATAGTATTTATAATATATACTACATATATTATAATACATACTATATATAATAATATATAATATTATAATACTTGTATTAAATGAATGTTTTGCTTGCGTGTATGTCTGTGCATCTTCTATTGCCCAGGAGACAGGGTATTGGTTCCTCTGAAACTGGAGTTACAGATGGTTGTGAGCCACCATGTGGGTGCTAGGAATCAAACCCAGGTCCTCTGCAGGAGCAGCAAGTACCCTTAACCACTGAGCCCCTCTTCAGCCCTTGTCTTTTTGTTTACTTTTGAGACAAGGTCTCACTTTGTAGCCTAGGCTGGCCTGGAACTGCCTATGTAGACCAGGTTAGCCTCCAAGAGATCTGCTTGCTTTTGATTGCCCATGCTTGGACTGATGACATATACTATTATACCTAGTTTCTGGTTTATGAAGTTTTAAGCAAATCTGTAAGTACATTCTTAGACATCTACAATTCTTTAGGAAATGTGTCTAGAAATAGAATTGAAAGAACTCATGTTCTCATTTGTGATAAAAATTGGCAAACTACATCGCAAAAGGATGAACAATTTCATTACTTTAATTTTTATTACCAGTTTGTATTATAGCTAGGATTTCTCTGTATCTTTGCCAATAGTGGACATATTTAATCTTTGCCAATCTTAGAGGAAAAATAATATGTCATTACCTTAGGGGTTTTTCAGGGGTAGGGGATGGCCTGCTGGGGCTAGGACACAAGACTTTGCACATACTGGGCAAATGCTTTACCATTTATTAGAGCCTCACTCCTCAGCTCTTTGTTTTTGCAGCAGGGCTGCGAACATGGTGTATAGCCTAGGCTACCTTAAACTCATCCTGTAGCCCAGGCTGATTGTGAACTCAAGATGATTCTCCCTCATCCTTCCAAGCACGGGGATTATGGATGTGTCCTACCAAACCCCCTGTATGTGTCTATTAGGTAAAGGCAATGATATCGGGGTTTTTATTTGTTTATACTCTGGTTGCTCTCTTTATATGCTTTTTTGTCCTGCTCAGGTTTTTAGTCTCTTGTGAAGTTATCCTCTTACACTGTGAGTGTGAGACATCACAGGCAGCTTCTCATCACTGTGTTATCTATTGGCTATCTTCTGCTCTGTGGGGATTTCCCAGGTTTATATGATCAAATCTGTCATTCCTGTAGCTCACAATGTTTACAAGCTCTCTCATTTCAAGATGAGATTTCTTGAATACTTAATTTGAGTATTTTGAACTACAGCTTTTTATTTATTTATTTATTTATTTATTTATTAGGTTTTTCAAGACAGGTATTCTCCATGTAGCCCAGGTTAGCCTGGAACTTGCTCTTTAGACCAGGCTGGCCTCAAACTCAAAAAACTGCCTGCTTCTGCCTCCCAGTGCTGGCCTTAAAGGTATGTGCCACCAACACCCAGCTTCAGAATCTTTTTAATATGGAATAAGAAAGATTTAGATGATCTTGTTCTAATTGTTCAATTATTTTATGGCCCTCACCTGAATGTTTTAAATTACTTATACCACATAATAAATTTTCATGGGCTTTCAGCCAGATTGTGAATTATTATATCTAAATTACTTTTTACAAATAATTTTTAAATATATAATTTATTTTTTATGTGCATTGATGTTTTGCCTACATGTATGTAAGTGTGAGGGTGTCACATCCCCTGGAACTGGAATTACAGACAAATGTGAGCTGATGTGTAGGTGCTGGGAATTGAACTCAAGACCTCTGGAAGAGCAGCCAGTGCTCTTAACCACTGAGCCATCTTTTCAGATCCCTTAGATTATTTTTAAATTTTAAATTATGTTCTCTTTTTAAAAAAGTGTTTGTGTTTGTATTCCAGCCAGAGTGCATGCTGTGCCCAGGGATGCCAGAAGAGGACGATAGATTCTCCTGGAACTGGAGTTAAAGGCAAATTGTGAGCTGCCATGTGGGTGCTCAAACCAAACTGGGTCCTCTGCAGGAAGATCAGGTGCTCTTAACCATGGAGATAATAATTTAAACCACCCTGTTTAAATTATTTTTTCAAAGAACCAAGGTGCATGCCTATAATCCCAACACTTGGAGGCTAAGGCAGAGGACAGGTGGAGGGCTCAGTGATTAGGAACACATGCTGCTCTGGTTCCCGGCACCCATAGCAGCTGCTCACAACTATCTACAGCTCTAGTGTGAGGGCACTGGGAACCTTCTTTGGGCACCTGCATTCACATGCCCCTCCTTTACACCTATAATTTGAAAAAAATTAAGTATTTTAAGGTGAAATCAAAACTAAAACAAACAAACAAACAAAAAAAACCAAGGGCTAGAGATGCAACTTAAATGGCAGAGTGCCTGCTTTCATGCATAAGGCCATGGGTGTGATTCCCTACACTAGCAACTGAGATACCAGTAAACAGAACCAGCGCACAGGTCAGTAGGTCTAAAATGACTGTCTCTTTGTAGAATGCTTTTCTCAGATCTGAGACAGCAACTGACATTAAACTACTTTTAAGAAAGACAAATAGTTCAGCCACTCTATTGTCTTGAGAAATCTGAAACAATTCATGATCATTGTTATTACAATTGTATGAAATACATAGATGTGTGTGGGAGAAAAGAGGTCTTCACGATACAGCATCCGTGACAGAAGTGGATACATTTTGGCCCAGGGCTGTAGAGAAGGTTCAAAGTTAAGTGTTTCAGGATATCTGAACCTATTTCTACTTAGGGTGTGACTCAGCCTCTAACATACACCTTTAATCCCTCTGGCTGGAATACAGACATCAATCTGTATACACCATCAATCCCCCACAATGAAGGTAAAGTTTGTAGAAGGAAGTATCCATGTTTGAAAGTGATGCCTAATTGAGTGGCAAACAAAGTGATGAATCAGAGAGAGATTTTACAGAATAGGATCTGCCCAACTCTCATGAGAAGAGAGAGGAAAGGGAAGCTACTTAAGGGAGAGACAGACAGCGCAGGAAGGAGAGAGTACAGTGCAGGAATACAGTAGAGTTCATAGAGAGCAGTGCAGTAGAGTTGAGAGGGAGAGTGGAGCAGCACAGAGAGGGAGAAGGAGGCAGTTCTACCTCGAGAGTTTTACAGAGACAGACAGAAGAGAGAACAAGCTAGACACAGGTAAAGATAAAATGAGAAAGAGCCAGAAGATTAGAACAGACGCTAGAGTTAGAGGCCAAACAGGCAATTCAAAAGCTGAGAGAAAAGCCAGATTAAATGAGTCAGCTGGGAGAGGAGTTTGGGCCAGAACAGCTGACTTGAAACAGCCATCCAGAGTTCTGAAAAAGGTAGAGAGAGTTAGCTTATTCAGCAGCAAGTCTCAGAGGCCGAAAACATTCTAGGCCTACATTAAATTGTACAGAGGCTAGAGCTTCCAGGACTAGGTCTAGGTTATCAGACAGAGGCAGAAAGCCATGGGAATGACCATTACTACAAGAGAACAGAAAACTACTTTTACAGCTCAGTGCATTTGGTCTTGCAGAGAACCTAGGTTAGGTTCACTGTCCTTCTAGAGCTCCCCCTCCCCATGCTGGGATTACAGGTGTGCCACCATATTGGTTCTCAATGTCCTCATAATATAGCAGTGGTCTCCAGTTTTTTGTCATAGGATTATTATTTCTCTTTCCCCTCTTTCTATAAATATATAAATATGTTCATATATAAATATGACTAAAGTCAGGGCGAATGGAATTCCTAATATTTTCTGCTAGGGTTCTTTCATACCTTCCTTGTGTATGGCTCTAAGTCAGGAACCACAGAGGTAGGTCTGTTTTTGGCATTCTTCTCAGCCTGGTTCAGCTCACTTAAGTTGTCTGTGATTTTTGTAGTGCCAAGAATGAACTCCGGCCCTTATGCACAGCTAACAAGCACTCAACCACTGAACCATACCCCAAACTCCTCATGGGTGGGAGGGAGGTGGGAATTCTAAGCAGAGGCTCTACCACAGAGCCATGCCTTCAGCCCCTCACTGAGGGATTCTAAGCAGGTGCTCTACCACTGAGCAATGCTCCCAGTCCTACATATTTCTTTTCCTTTTTTCTTTTGTTTTTGTTTTTGTTTTTTCAAGACAAGGTTTCTCTGTGTAGCCCTGGCTGTCCTGGAACTCACTCTGTAGAGCAAGCTGGCCTCAAACTCAGAAATCTGCCTGCCTCTGCCTCCCAAGTGCTGGGATTAAAGGCGTGTGCCACCACTGCCCGGCTATTTCTAAAGGAAGCTGTACATGTCTATAAGCTTTGTTGATGCTCACGGATCACTGCACCGTTGCATGGGAACTAACAATGTCTCTTTTCCATCATTTAAGCATCTGTTGATATGCCCCCCCTTTCTGTGAGGGTCTGCAGACAAAGCATTTTGAAATATTGTTAATATTTTTCTCTTCCTCTGTAAACTCTGTATTAACTAGATTTGAAATGGTTTAAACCAGTGAATGACATGAGTGAATTGGCACAGGCAGGCATGCCATTAGCTGAGGGTAACCAGTCGGAGTTAAGTTCACATGGCTTTGAAGCATCAGGTTTTTATTTTTCTTCCTCTTCGCACCTGCTATTCTTCATACCTCGACTTCTCTGTGCTTTTTTTTTTCCCTTTAAATCTCCATGGTTACCTCCTAAATTTCTTTTCATTTTCAGGGCTGAAATCAGTGTTGTGTGTTTCTGAATGAGGGACGAGAATAGTCCAGCTCTCCAATGACAGCAGATGATGGTGCTTGATCGCATTCACTTTTCAAGTGGGATGAGTCCCATTTGTTCCCCCTTCTCATCAAATAATCAGTGTGGCCTTGGCTGCTCCTTCCAGCTTGTTTTTCTGGACTAATGTAGTGCTACTGCCTGGGCAACAGAGATCTCTGCCGTAGTATCTGAGACCGAGAAGCAAAGTCCCCCTGGTGACAGATGCCTAGGCATAATGTCTGGCTTCAGATTCTTTTTGGGTTCTCTTATAGGAATAAGTAGAACTTTGTGCTGAAATGGATGTGCTTTTAGAACTCTCAAATCCAGATATTTTATCATCCCAATTTAGGACTGGGCTAAGTTTTCTCTAAAGCTCTTCAAGTGTTCTCCTAGATCCATCCTGAGAACCCTCGATGGAGATGAGCCAGTCTGAGGGTGGCTTCCCCCTCCTCCTCTTCGCCTCCTCCTTCTCCATTACTCTTACTTACTGTGTGTATGTGTATGCGTTTGTGTATGTGTATGTGTATGTGTATGTGTGGAAGTCGGAGGATAACTTGTGGAGTCAGTTCTCACCATCCACCAAGAGGGGTCCTGGCTTGGTAGCACGTGAACTAACCCACTAAGCCATCTCCAGGCCAGAGGCAGGATCTCTCAGTCAAATCCAGAGCTTGCAGGTCCAGCTAGCTTGCTCTGTGGCTGTGAATGCAGGCAGGCCACAGTGCCCACCTGGTATTTGTGTGGGTTATGAAGATCCTGACAACAGACCTTATGCTGCTTAGAGGGCAAGGCCTTAGCTAAGAGTCGCCTCCCAGCCCTCCTGGTTACCATGCGTATCTGACTGATGAAGTGTGCTCTGGCCACTCATGTATCTTTGTGGAGAAATGTTTGTTGAAACCCTTTGCCCACTTTTGAAAGACAGGATAACGAAAAAGCCCTTTGGTGCTGGTATGCCATCATGTGCCAGCAGCCATATCTCACTCCCACAGCTTTCCCACACATCTCATAAAGCTTCAAGAGAGGTTGGGAATTGAGTCTAGCTGGGTACTTACAGGCTCAGCTAAAAATCAGACCCACTTTGGAGGCTGGAGAGACGGCTTCCCGAGTGTTCCTTCTTTTAAAAGATGCAGACTGGGTTCCTAGCTCGCACATCCTGATTCATAGCCATCTGTAACTCCAGTTCCCAGGGATCTGATGCCCTCTTCTGGCCTCCATATACAGTGCATACACATGGCACACAAGTACATACAGGCAGATCCTCAAACACATAAACACATGCACACGCATGCACACACAATCCTACCCTGAGGGATCAATAGCTACAGTGTTTTAGTTACACACTAGTAAAACTGTCAGGTACTGTGTTTGTTTTTACTTTTGTATAACTGTTACCATAATATCTTAGAAAATAACAGGGCAGGAAGGATTTATTTAGCCCATGATTGCTTGGGTTGGCCAGAGCATCATGGCAGGAGCAGTGAGTAGAGGCTAATTTTCCTTACCTCAAAGTGAACAGGAGTCAGAGAGCCACGGTGGGACTTGAGACTGCAGAGAACCTTCGAAGTCCAAGTCTCAGTGATTGATCTTTTCTAACTACATCCCATCTTCCAATACTTCGAGGACCTCTTAGTGTTTTCTAGAATCTCTCAAAAATAGCAGCATTATCTAGGAATGTTCACATGCTCCTTGGGAGACATTTCATAATCAGATGCTAACAGGCACCACCGTACAGATAGCAATTTGTATAATACATTTAAGAAACCAGAATCAAAAATCTCTACCACACAGACTTGGTGAATGGGGCTACAGAGATGGCTCATCTGTTAAGAGTGCCTGTGGCTTTCGCAGAGGATCAGAGTTCTATTCCCAGTACTCGTGTCAGAGCGTTCACAACCACCTGTTCATTCAGCTCCAGGAGACTCAGAGCTCTCTTCGTCTACTGTGGACATTGCATTCACATGTGCAGTTAGAGAATAACTATTAGGTTGTCTGTCCCAATTCAAGTGGAAAGCAGTTTTTACTGAAGGTCAAGGTAAAATGTGTCTTGCCTGACATACACTAGTAGCTTTGTTTCTTCAACTATTAGCATCTTCAGCTAGTACGTGGGAATGGCTTGGGAGAAAGAGCAGAACCAAAATAACCTATAGTTATTAACACCAGTAAATGGTCCAAAGTCAATCTAAAAATTGACTGATGATCTGATCTGGCATGAAATGGAGGTTGTCTCATTGTTTTTATTTTCATGGAATAGACTGTCTTCCTCAGCACCAGTTCTAAAAGCACAACCACTGAGCCACACCCCCAACCCCTCACTGGAGGATTCTAGGCAGGGCTCTACCACTGAGCCACGCCCCCAGGCCCTCACTTGGGGATTCTAGGCAGGGCTCTACCACTGAGCCACGGTCCCCAGTTCTGGATTTTCCCTTTTAAGTGGAAGTAGAATTTTATGACATAGGGTTTTTGTTTTTGTTTTTGTTTTAAGAGCTGTCTTAGGGACTTAGAAACTCAGTAGATGCTTGCTAAATGCTTTAGGAAAGTGGATGAACAGTGCTGTTTAATGCAAGTTACAGGGAGGGCAGGATCCATTGTTCCAACCCTTCAGAAATTTCATACAAGGTGTGGGCGCAGCTGTATCTTGATTCTGTAGTTCTGTTCACAGAAGATGAATGTTACAGCTGTAGGGTTTTGACTGAATTCTGTTTTCCTTTTGTGCCTCTCTTCCATACACTCTCTGTTTGTTTGGTGTATTGGATACTTTCCTGCTGCTGTGACAAAACACCATGACCAAGCAGCTTATGGAAGGAAGGGTTACTTGGGCATTACAGTTCCAGAGGGATGAGAGCCCACCATGGTAGGGAGGCAGAGCAGCAAACCCCAGGCTTGGCAGCAGGAGCAGCAAGTGAGAGCTCACATTTGCTAGTGCCAGCATGAAGTAGAGCAGCCAAGCTAGAAATCATGTGAGCATTAAACTTATCAAAGTCCACGTCCATGACATATATCCTCCAACAAGACCACAGCTCCTAAACCATCGCACATGCTGCCATGCCACCGGCTGGGGACTAAGTGCTGATACATCTGAGCCTATGGGGACCCTCCTATCCATTCGATAAGGCATATCAGAGCTGGAAAGTATCATTAAGCCCTGCCCATTTACTATTTCTTTCCATCTTTGACAGTCTGATCGGATATGACTCTTAGGGGCTTCCACCCCTGCTCCCACTGAAGCCATTCTTTTCAACAAGGCTCCTTTCAGGTCTCCTTTCGGTCTGTGACCCACTGAGTTTGATCAGTTACTTACATGAGTGTGGGAACACAGGCAATTGACCAGTGGCTACACTCCTGAAGAAAACGTATCACCCCACTTCTCCCAGCAGCCATTACCTTGCAACGGGGCCCTTCCCTCATCTTTGATGAAATGCTAACAGGCCCAATCCAGCTCACAATAACCACAGCTTCAGCCAGCTTAGGAACACAACAGCAATGTTACATCCTGAAGACATCCTCATGCTACATGCATACCACCCCTCCTCTGTGGCTTACTTCTCTCACTGCCCCTTCTGTGACATCCCCTGAGCCTCTTGGAGGTGATGTAGCTGCCCCTTTTAGTGCTTGGTAGTCCACTAGCCTTTAGTTTCAGCATTTTGGCCACTCATGAACCCCTTCTGTGGCAATGAAAGGCTTTTCTGATGAAGGGTGCGAACATCCCTAATCTCAGATAAAGATCCAAAGGTTGGACTCAAGTATGGGCATGATCCCCACCTCAAGGAGTGGATAAGAGCTAAGACTTTTCTGCCCACTTAGTCTTCTCTTTTTCTGAAGATTTATTCATGTGTTTTGTCTGTTCGTGCGTGGCAAGTACATGCTGGTGACTGTGGAGGCCAGCAGAGGGTGTTGGGTCCCCCCCGGAACTAGAATTACAGAGAGTTGTGAACTGCCCAGTGTGGGTGCCGAGACCAGAGCAGCAAGTGCTCTTAACTGCTGAGCTATCTCTTAAGCCTTCCATCCCCCCCACCCCCACATCAATAGATGATGGCTATATCCAGGGCTAATTATTTAAAAAATTGGACTCTCTTTCTCTCTCTGTATGTATGTGTATATATATGAATATATGTATATATATGTATGTGTGTGTTTTCCCTACATACATGAGGTTCACAGAGGTAAGAGGAGGGTTGGATCCACTGGAACTGGAATTACAGATGCTTATGAGAAACCATGTGGGTGCTGGGAACTGAACCTACGTTCTCAGGAGAGGCAGCCAAACCTCTTCTTCAGCCCCTAATTTGGTTCTCTTTTTCTCCCTTTGCCATTTCTCACTTGATCATGAGGCCATTTGGTAGAAAGTGGGATAGTATTCCCAGCCTGCAGGCCACTGTTCTGCAGCAACAGGTTGGTATCTGGACCTCGGGCTTCTGGCTGCTGAGCATCAGTGTCCTGAGTGCCACATACAGACTGGGAGAGAATGTGTGTGAGTTTGTGTGCGTGTGTACGTATGTGTGAATGTGTGTATGTGTGTGCACGGGCGGAGGACAGCATAAGGTGTCAGATTGTCTAGAACATCTGAAGATGCTTTTCCAATGACTGATTTCCCACACTTTTCTTTTTCTTTTTTTCTTTCTTTCTTTCTTTCTTTCTTTCTTTCTTTCTTTCTTTCTTTCTTTTCTTTCTTTCTTCTTTTTTAGGACAAGGTCTCACTATAGAGCCCAGGCTGGTCTAGAACTCTCTATGTACACCAGGCTGGCCTCAAATTCATAGAATGTGGTTTCTACACACTCAACAACCACATCCCCTTGTATGTGCTAAGACTGTCCTCTTATCCAGGCTGAGGGAACATGCTTACTCTCAGTGTAGCTTTATGTGGATTGGACATAACCCACCCCATGCTTCAGATGGCAACTCATAGCTACTGTTCCATCAGGACCCTCCATTCTTCCCTGGTTCCTGTCACAAACATAAACAAACATACAATTAAACTCCCAGATGGGACTTGAGTATGCACTCAGCACTTAGCCCAGTGGTTAAAAACATGTACTGTCTTCCAGGGGACCTGAGCTTAATTCCCAGAATCCATGTTAGGTGGCTCATCCCTGCCTGTTACTCCAGCTCTAGGAGATGTGATAGGTACCTGTGTGTACGCATACATGTGTGAGCACACACATACAAATATACATAAAGAGATTATCAGACAAAACACTGGAATTTCCTGTTTAGCATTTGCAAGAACACAGGGTTGCCCATGTCAGCAAAGATGCTGGTGGTTTTAATTGTACAGTGCTACAGTGCATGGTCTTGAGTGGCATCATGGTGAGGAAGCACGTCAACAAGGGTGTTCTCACATGGCTGAGATGTGACGGTGCTTATCCAACCATTAATTTCCCACACTTGTTTAAACCTTTAAAGACAGAGTCTCACAATGTAGTCTTGGCTGGCTGGAACCCTGTTGTAGATCAGGCTGGCCTCAAACTCACTGAGATCTGTCTACTTCTGCTTCCTGAGTGCTGGGATTAAAGGCATGGGCTGACACATCAGGCTTACTTTTGGATCAAAATGAAGGATTGATTTTATTTCTAGGTGTGTCTTTGCACGTGTGTACAGCTGACTATAGGATAGGCATCAGATCTCCTGGAGATAGAATAATGGGAAGATGCTGGGCTCCAAACTCAGATCCTCTGGAAGAGCAGCACAGGCTCAACCACTGAGCCATCTCTCCAGCCCTACTTTTGGGATTTTGAGACAGGGTCTTGCTATGTAGTTCAGACCAGCCTTGAAGTCTTGATCCCTCTGCCTTAGCTTCCCAAGTAGGGCAAACCACAGGCGTGTGCTCCAACTCCTGTCTCCAATGGCTTGCTTTGCATACCTTTTTGTAGACAGTTAGCTGCAGGGGAGCAGAAATAAACCCAGCTTAAGATTTCAATCACATCCTGCTATACTCTCTCTCACAAGCCTGAAATAAAACTTTCTAACACCTTTTGTGATTGGATACACTGAATTTAAATAGGACTGCAGCAGCTATAAACAAAAAGAGCAAGCTGTGGATTGATGTGTCTATTTCAGTGAACCACAGCCATGTTATTTCTGAATATGGATACTAAAATTAATAAAATGACAAGTAGGAAAAGCTACAAATCTGAAGATGTGTACCGCAGCGATAGGTCTTTAAATGATACCAGCAGGTGTTAATACAAGACCTGAAAAATGAGTAACGTGTTTTTATTTGTATTTATTTAAAGACATGTTTTCACTGTACCCCAGGCTAGCCTCCACCCACAACATAGTGGAGGCTGGATGTGAACTCCTGATACTCTTGCTCCACCTCCCAAGTGTTGGAATAACAGCTTTGGGATAATATTGCTATGACTAGTATTTATTACTTTGACAAGGGCTTTTCCAGGTCAATGTGTGCACACTTAATAGGTAAGAATTTTATGTAGTGTTTTTGTGACTTGGCTTTGAACCCAGGGTTTTCCATGTACTAGACAGGAGCTCTCCCATCTCAACAGCCCTAAAGTAACATTTTTATTATTAATTTCCCTTATTTATTTATTTTTATTCTGTGGATGAAACCTAGGGCCTTATGCATGCTACACACATTGTCTACCACTGAGCTACACCCCATCTGTGGTACTAATTTAAGTGTTTGATTGTTACTGCTGCCAATGGCGACGACACAGATATTTATAAATACTTCATTTTAATGAAGGGGAGAGCTGAGAAATAAAGATGCTCAATTCTGTTGTATCAGTGGGCCACTGGCTCAGATATACCGTTTTTCTTTGGAATAGTTGCGCCTCAGCTCACCACAAGGATTCCTCACTTTCTGATCTGTGTAAATATACTATGTACTCAATATGAGGAGTCTGTGTCCCTGGATGTTACTGCAGAGGTATCCGTCATATACTCAATTTTGCAAACTGTTACAGAATGGCATCTATGCTATTTGGATTCAGTAACCCAACTGGTATAAATCTGGTTAAGAGGTACCATCAGACCACATCTGATGACTTCATTATATGGCATGGTATTCCATCATATCATTTTATAATAGATGTCTAAAATCAGACTTTAAACTTGAATTAAAAAGTAATATAATGTATGTATATATATAACATGCATATGTAATATATAACATGTTATATATGTATGTATGAGCATATATATATAATCTTTTATAAGGTAAATAATTCAAAGTGATTACCTGTTATTAAAAAAAAAAACTCTGTAAGCTGGCATAATCTTACCTATACTTTCCAGATCAAGAGATAAACCTAGATACTAAATGTATTAAGGTACTGCCAAGAAAATGGGCCTACAACCCCTAACAGAGTACACAAATTGGTGTCTGCTGCTCATGCTGGAGCTTAAGGCACACACCCCTCTTTACTAAGCAAGGGTTGCTGGAGAGGGCTGGAGAGATGGCTCAGTGATAATGTTGCCTGCTTTTCTAGAGCACCCTGTGCTGTTCACAATCACCTCTAACTCCAGGTCTGGGAAATCTAATGCCCTCCTCTGGCCTTTGTGGGCAGTGTACTCATGTGCCACAGACACACTCATAAAAAGAAATCCTTGAAACCCAACAATAATGAGAAACTTTCAAACACCTGGCTTTATTGAGCCAGGAATGTTTTCATTTTATGTTTTTCCTGGCTGATCTGAAAGAAATCTCCACGACACCTTCAGCCCTTTTACAGCAAAGCCAAAGCCAATGCCCTCACCAGTGAGCTTGGCTACAGGGGCCTGCATGCTCTTTGGTGTTATCTCAGACTCCAGCCAGTGGTCAGTGTACCTGTGACCAAGTCACGCCTGAAGCGGCCACAGAACTGGACGAGCCTGGAGGGAGGGCAATGGAGACATGGTATGGTTGACAGGGGTAACTTCATAGCTGCACTGTTTGGTGTTTAAACAAATTGTGTGACTTTACATACCTATCACCGAGTCAACAGACTTGGGCTGGAGTTGTATAAGTGAGTTTGGGAACAGTAGATGATAAAACGACAGAGGCAGCCCTGAGATGGCTTAGTGGGTGAAGGCACGTGTCATGGCAACCCCAGTTTGATCCCAGGAAAGCATGTAAAGGAGGAATGAGAAAACCCAATCCAAAGTTTTCTTCTGGACTGCATGGACACATTGTGGCATGCAGGTGTGTCTCATACAAGACAGCTGCAGAGGAAGAAATGCAGCCCGCCTCTGGACACCCCAGGGAAACAGCTTGCTTTATAACACGTTTCGCTCTCTGGTACCTTCAGCATTGCTTTGGAGCCCAGAGCTCAGCAGCTGTATCAGACAGTAAACACGTGGCCTCTGTGGGTCATACAATCTGTCACTCAAACACAGAAACATGGTTGTACTTTCAGATAATAACTGATAAAAAAGTTCAGAAAAGAGAAATGATGATGTGGCTAAGATTCAGTGGGACTACTTATGAAAATAAGTGGCAAGCTAGGCCATAGTCTGTCAGTCACTCCTCTATACCAGTACTACTTAAGGGAAACATAATGAAAGGCATGTATGTACACACTTTAAAAGTTTCTAATAACCACATTAATGTGTGTTATGGTTTGGATATAAAGTGGCCACAAAGGTGCCTGTGTTAGGTTTGGCTGTGAACTTTTGGGGACTGAGTTTAGCACCATCCAGCAAGCTAGGCATGGATTTATCATTTGATGCCATTATTGGAGGTGGGATGTGGTGGGAGGGAATAGCTCCTGGCTATGCCCTGGGCAAGTCTTATGTTTATCTTGTCACCTGTCTGCCCCTCCTCACTGCTTGCTAGCCACCATGAACTATCTATCTGGTTCCAACCATAAGATCCTGCCTCACTACAGATGATCTTGGCTAGAAGCTTCTGAAACCATGAGCCAAGTCAACCTAAGAGGTTTTTTTGTTTTGTTTTGTTAAAGGTATTCTGCTATAGCATCAAAAAGCTATCACAAGGTGAAATGACTTTAACATGTTTTATTTAACTTAATATAGCCAAATATTTTAACACGTTGTCAATATATAAAACTATTGAGATGCTTTACGTTTCTTTTTGTACTAAATCTTCGCAACTGCTCTGTTTTGCACTTAGAACACAAGTCCCGTCTCAAGTGCTCAGTAGTCACGTGGCCTATCTATGGCTATCATATGGGACCCCGTGATCTGGATCTAGGTTCCCCCATGCTGTGAGGTATACTACTAGCTTGTCATGGCACAGTGTTGAGATCTGGTCCTTGCGAGAAGAGGTAGGACCATATCACCCTACAGAGAACAGTCCTAGAGGCTATAGCTATCAAGGAGAATTATTTGTTTTGAGTTACTTTTAGCTGGGAGGGCCTGGGATCCTAGGGCACAAACTTGGGTAACCAAACCAGTGCTATAGTTGTTAGAGCACCTGTAGCCTCTGCAAGGAATTGGACAGTAAGAGATTGTTTGGTGATAGAACACGAGAGGATCAAAGCATGAGTAACATTGTAGTCACTGGCCTTCAGTGGAGTTCTAATTACAGGAAGGGAGCTGGCACCCACAGGTCAGCACTGAAAGCATTTCCATGTCTGATGTGGAAGCTAAAGAACTGTTTAACAGGGGAGAAGGCCCAGAACCTATAATAATGCTTGTGAAACATAGTAATGGCGCACCAGTGGTAGCTCAGCAAGTTAACAGCCTAATAATAAACCAACTCTGGGAAGCTTTCAATGATTGAAATGCAAGTTTCTAAATCAATATACCCAAGACAGGAATAAAAGCATACTGCTAATGAAACGTAGAAACAAGTGTTTTTAACAAAAAAATTTATTACCAAAATACAATATTTAAGTCAATACATGACAAACTCCTGTAAAGCAAAATAAATTACTCTAATTTTGGACAGTTCTTCTGAAAATTAAGAGGTGCCAGAGAGCTTGCTGCATTCTTCTAAACAGGTGGCCTGTTCTACCACAAACAAGGCTTGCAGCTTGATGTGCAACAGAATGTAACCAAATGCCAATCATCCAGTTTTAATGAATCAGCCTTAGAATCAACTGTTGCTTTTTTACATGGTGTTCCAGAAGTTTCTCTACTTGGGCTACAGAAGCAAAGCCATAGTGTTACACAATACTTATTTCTTTAAAAAACAAAACAAAACATGTCTTTATGCCCATGAATGTCCAAGTCAAGTTTCTATTAAATACATCTATAGACTATTACTTTGAGCACCTTGCTGCACAATTAAAAAAACGGATTAAATAAGTGCTTATGAAACCGAGAAAAAGAGACACCTGCTCATCTTTGTCAAGCCAACTATGCTGCTGAGATGTGATGTAAACATGATGCTCACGTTTGTTTTGTGAGGAAAAGAACAGTAATTATATAGCCACCAATAGTTAACCTCAAACAGGACTGAGAGGTCCAGGGCAGAAGCTTCAGCCGGTGTCACTGCGTGTGGTTGAGCCACAGATAAAGTGAACGAGCACATGGTTGACAGGCCAATGGGGGCACCTGCCAGAGTGCTACGATCACAGCAAGGGACAAAATGACATTTATAAAGATCACAACTGCCACCTCTCTATTTTATGTTTACTGAATGCAATAAATATTTTTAAAGCAGTATTCCCCATTTATTCTTAGAAGCGCAGGTGGTCAGAGCAAGAGACAAAAATCAGGGTTTCCCATGCCAAAACTTAAGAGCAGTGGTCAGTACACTCCTCTGACCAGTGACCCTGACTGGGTAAGAGTCTCCCCAGTGATAACAACCATACACACATGCTTCCGTTATTCAGAATCTTGTTTCTTGCTAGAGACTTGCAGAATGTACAGGGTACAGGGCACTGTCCCTTGTCCAGGCCTGAGAACTCAGAGGGACACATGACAGAGTGGAGGCTTTGAACCTTTGGGTTAGTTTTTCCCTGTGGGTGGGGGAAAGTTTCCACTCACTCACGATTGCAATCATGTGGTCTGAAGGAACGTGGAAGCATCTTTTGAAGAGCCACCCTGCTGAAATGGTAGGGTGTTTTGGGTGATTACTATTTTTTAACCAATTGTGGAAAATTAAAGCCACAGAAAATTCACTGAAGGCTATTTTTGGTTAGACTAACAGCAAAATGAAAACCAGATCTAGTGGGTACAACAGCAATGGGTGATAAAAATGGAAACATGAGATTTTTTTGTATTAGACATTAAAAATAAAAGTTTTAACTGTGAAAATATGAGAAAATTCATCTAAGTCCATATAGAGTAAATTTAGGGGAATTGAATTAGTATCTACAAATTCACTTTCATATATCAGAAATGAATTAACTTTCATAAATAAATTAAGCCTATCTTGGCCAGGTAAGATGGCTACTGCCTTTAATCCCAGCACTTGGGAGGCTGAGGCATGTGGATTTCTATGAGTTTGAGGCCATCCTGGTCTTCATAATTAGTACTACGTCAGCCAGGACTATACAGAAAGACTCTGCTCCCCACCCTCCCCCAAAAAGCTACCCAAAATCAGAGAGTAGCAAATTTTTAGACAATTTTCTCTAAATGATGTCTTCAAAATTCATGGTGGAAGAACATAAAACAAATCAGAAAGTGTTTCCACATGCCTGGCCCCATGCTACAGCTCCCAATACCATGTGAAAAGCAAGGAACTCATTTTCCAGACACGCCAACTTCAGTGGTATACAGCTTGTCAACACCACTGACTGTGTCCTTTCCTGAGCTGCCCCCTCGACTCTGGGTGTATCCAGAACACCTACATTAACAGCACTGCAGTCTGCTTTAAAGACACATTAAGTGATCAGAGCTATACAAACAGCCCCCTGTGCGCCTCATACTCAGAAGTAATGATGGCACAAACCATGGGACTACTGAGGTCACATCTGTGTGATGCAAACTTTAGCACAAACTTACTGAGCTAGTTTCTCCATATATTTTCTTGCACACTAACAAATGGACTCTTTTAGAACTATACTAGCCACTTGCCAAATGGTGTTTCTGACAAGAAATTGCTTTTGTTGTTTGTTTTTTCATGGCTAGATGTACATGAGTGGTCAACTGCTATGCATAGCCCCAGGTTTTCAAAGTTTTCACCAAAATTTCATTTAAAGACGTCATTTTTTGTTGGTGTTTTGCCTGAATTATGTCTGTGTACTACATGTGTGCTTGGTGCCTGATGTACCAGATTCCCCCAAACTGGTTGTAAGCCATGTATGGTTACTGGGAGAAACCTGGATCCTGAGGAAGAGCAGCCAGTGTTCTTAACTGCTGAGCCAACCCTACAGTCCTTTTAAAATTACTTTAATTTTTTTGAGACCGGATCTCACTTTGAAGCCTTAGCTAGCCTGGAACTGGCTATGTAGACGAGGCTAGCCTCAAACTCTGAAATCCACTTGTGTCTGCCTCCTATGTGAACCACACCAGTCTCTTATTAAAACAGACTGGAGTTTTACCGTCCTTTAGTCACCTGGGTTGTTCTGTTAAAAATAACTAAATTCATAAACTCTAAGTAGAGAAAACACTAATAGCCGTGCTACTTTTGAGGCACCTGATTTCCAGCTTTCATTTTCCAAGTGATCTTTTTAACCTCATGAGGCCCAGTTCTGCTAACCCAGGTTGGCTTCAAACCTGCAATCCCTTGCTCAGATCAGCTGTGGATTTTAGCTTGTACCACCACACCCAGCCTCCTCAAAGCTTCTTAGTTTGGCTCCCAAGCTACAGTGTGCTTGAGTAAACAGGTGAGCTAGCTCAAGGACAGGGGATGCAGTAGCAGTTGCCATCCTCCTGCTTGAAGCAGCTGTCAGACAATTGCTAGCAGTGGCGGTGAAAGGGTGTGTAGCTGTGTAACTGGAGGAGTGGGCTCGGTTTGTTCACATTGACCTCTGAGAAGTCACCCATTTCTGTGAATCTGAGATTTGGTTTGAGTCTTGTATGGAGTCATTGTGAATTTGAAACAATAATTTACTTCCTAAATGTTTATAATCCAAGAGTGATTTGGGTAGCTCTCTCCTTTTTAGGGAGTAAAGGACTGTACCCTACATTGAGTCTGTGATAAATTCCTATCAACACAAGGAAAAGATTTATGAAAGCCATTCCACAGCCCCACTGCTCTCTGGAGACAGTGGAAGTCACCCTCTCTCCCTACCGCCCATCCTGGCGATTGTGGGAACTGCCCTTTCCCACTTGCCACTTCCCTCATCAGACCAGTGTGGCTCTGTAGAGTCTTCTCAACTCATCTGCTTGCAGATTCTGGACTATGGTAAGCTTTTAATAATAAACGATGACATTAAGAAGGGGTGCCAGAGGCTCACAAAGGCTCACAGCTCTGTATCTTCACTCAAGCACCGAAGACTGAAGTATCAGCCACACCACCTTCTTCCTCCATGTCTAGTGAGCTCGTGATGGCACTGAGGTTGACCTGCAGTTCAGAGCCCCTCCCACATGCTCCTAGCTAGTTGGCATTCAGAGCTGTGCTGTGGTCCTTGTTCAGGATGATGCTGACAATCTCCCCTTCATGTTCCTTCATGTGATCCAGGAGGCTCTCCTTGCTGGTTGACTCAAAGCCACAGATGCAGCAGCAGAAGAGCAACACACAGTACTCGGTACCTGGCATGGCCAGGCTGCAGCTCCTTCCTGAGACATCAGAGCTACTGCCTGTGGGGTTCAGTTTCTCAAGCTCGCTGGCATCGATAACTTCACCAGGCAGCTGGGAAGTGAGCTCTGAGGATGACACCAAGTTTTCTGGACTGCCTGTGGTAGGGCCAGTTCTCTCTTCACTGCTGGTTAACAGTGGTTTCCCACGGGATTTCCCCAGAACTCTTATGAAAACAGAACACATCAGATTTTCAGTGGGTTTTGCTGTAGGGCTAGGAGATGCTCCCTACCTTGCTCTGTACTTAGCCATCAAATGAAGGGTGGGATGACGTACCTGCTGCTTTGTGAGATTGCATCATTGATGGCCTTGTTAACTTGCTCGTAGTTGTAGTTCTGGTCACTTGCATGTTTCCACATGTGTGACTTCAAGGAAGGGGGGTGGCTGCATACATACCCACATAAGGAACACCTAGGAGACAGGCACCAGGGAAATCACAACCATCTCACAACAATTGTGAAAATTCAGGGTGGTTTTATGCAAGAGCCACCTTTCCTGGGTAAGTGCCTCTCCAAGGTAAATATAGACAACCACAGAAAACCCCACCTGGACACATTTACATCCTAACTCCTGCACCTATGGCTCAGAGAGGAAGGAAGACCAAGAGCCAGAATATCAGGAAGTCTAGGGATACAGTCTCTCCTAGACAGACAAGTCCAGGCAACTACTGACTGCCAAGAGGGAGAGAGGGGGAGAGTCAGCCTCTCCAGTGATGGGTCTCCTTCCCTTCACCGGCTGTCCACCGGAGGGTGCTCAGGCCTGTGAGCATGTCCACACAAACAACAAAACAGGCTCAGCAAGTTGTATTTATAGACATCTGTACATATACATACATGTAAGAATGATTATTAAAGAAAAAGGGCTATGGACTTGAATGGTGGAGAACATGGGAGAGGTGCGAGGGAGGACTGATGGGAGGCACTAAGAGAGGAAAGGGAGGAGGGAAAGTGATGTAATGGTATTTAACAAAAGCCATATTAAAAATAAACTTTTAAAAACTCATAGTGATTCTGTAACCATAACCCCTAAGCATTCTCAGTTGGGTTACCATTCACAAAATGTAAATTATCACAGGTTCTAAGGCACACACTGATTTCACAGAAGTCCCAGAAAGAAGTGTAAACAAGAAAAGAAAACCAAGGGAAGGAGATCTTTTATATTTTTGGTTGTGAGCCTAGCCTTTAACGGCTGAGCCATCTCTCCAGTCCAAGATCTTTTATAATATAAGGATTTTTCTAGGAATCTAAACAAACATCCAACTTACTTTAGCTAAAATACATGATGTGGAAAGATTTTTAACATAGTTACAAACAAAATTTTTGTTTTAAATTATCCCGCCCCAACCCCCAAGTCAGGGTTTCTCTGTGTAGTCCTGGATATTCTGGAACTTGATCTGTAGACCAGTCTGGCCTAGAACTTGGGAGATCTGCCTGTTTCTGCTTGCCTTAATCTGTGATTAAAGGTATGCACCACCACAGCCTGGCTTGTTTAAATTTTTTAACCACAGGTATATAATGTTCTATTCTGTTTATCAAGGAAGCAGAAAATAGTGCTGGGGACTGGGAAGATGCTCAGCAGTTAAGAACACTGGCTTCTCTGGTTGAGGACCCAGGATGGATTCCCAGCACCCAAATGGTGGCTCAAACTCCTCCTTCAGGACACCCAATGCCCATTCCGATATACCCAATCACCTTTATATGGCACTGCATACATGTGGTTCACAAAAATACGTGTAGGCAAAATATTCATGCACATACATTAAGTAAACACACAGGGGGCAGGGAACACTGAGCTGGAGAGGTGGTTCGATTTCAGTAATGTGTCTTCCACAAATACTGCGTGGGCTCTGGTTCTCTGAAAGAACAGCCAATGCTTTTAATTGTTTTGCCATCTTTCCAGTGCCCAATTCTGTTTTACGTAATCTGAATATCTTACATCAGTGTGATCTGCTACAACTCTGAACAGTTTAAAGTGGTACTTATAGCTTGTCTAATTTCTGCTTAGAATTAGAAAAACATACAGCTTTGTGCATCCCACTGTAGTGTCGTGCTGAGGAGTACCTGAAAGTCCTCTGTGCTCTGCCTATAAACCCTTCCCTCCTGCCTCAACTCCTGGCAATCACCAAGTCACCTTGTTTTCTGAGACAGGGTCTCTCACAGGTCTGGAGCTCACCAAGTACACTTGGTTGGCTGGCAAGCTTTACTCCCAGGAAGCCACGAGTCTCTGCCCTCAGTACTGGGATTACAAACACCACCATGTCTTTTTAGTTTTTTCCTTTCCTGGAGATGTGACTCGGATCATCATGTCTGTTCAGAAGCACTTTCCTGACTGAAATACCGCACCAGCTTGCTTCCAGATTTTGCTATTATGAACAAAGTTAATATAAACACGTGGATACAGGTTTTCTGGAAATAAAAGTTTTTTATTTTGTAGGGAAATACCTGTCTATAACTTCCAGGTTGTATTATGCAACTATGATCTTTTTGGAAGCCACAAATGTACCTAATCACACACCTAACGAATCAGACCATTTAGCTCTCCCTTGTACCCATGAGACAGGGCTGGCCAGACGGGCACAGTTATGGATTAACTTGTATCCTAGCTGATCCTAGCTTCCCTTTAAGACAGCAGTTTTTATATTACATGTCCTAAGGACTAACAATAAGGCCAAGGATCTCTGACTTTGAGAAACACTAGTCCATTCAACAACAATAGCTATATAAAAAATATTCTCCTAACCTGGTAACTCTCTGGCAACCTGTGTTCAACACTCTGGGACTAGCAAATTTGGAAGGAGAAAGTCAACTTCACAAAATGCAGACACACGTTCTCACACACACACACACACACACACACACACACACACACACACTCTCTCTCACTCTCTCTCATAATTTAAAATTGAGGATGAATCACTGTCATGACTTATTTTTACATTTATTTATCAAGGGAGAGACAGATGGGCGGGGAGAGGAGGAAAAGAGAGGGAGGGAGAATGAATATAAATATGCAGGCAGGTATGTGCATGCCATGGCACAGGGTAAAGAACAACTTGTGGGAATTGGTCCTCTCCTTCTGCCATGTGGGATCAAACCCAGGCAATTAGGCTTTCCCTACATTATGTTTGATGTATGAGCTGCCCATGCTGACAGTACTGCTGTGGGGGTGGGGTTGGAAGGTTCTAATCTGGCCCCAGTTCTGGCAAACTCTGCTTCCTGGTCCCCTGAAGCACTAGCAAGCCAACTCCTGTCCCTGCCTTCATGGTCAAAAGCAGCTTCCATTACCATGGATTTTACTATGCCATCACCCCACCAAATGAGCCAGACAGATCCTCTCCCCTAAGTTGGTTCTACCAGGTGTTTCCTCATAGCAACTAGGAAAGTAACCAAGAAATACCATGACTTTCACAGCACCCTCCCATCCCATGACCTAACTGTGCTCACCTTCTTAGTGTTAATGTTCTTTTTTACCAACATGTACTTCCATGGTCACAGGCTCTGCTAAGGCGGACTATGACGTGCCTGACACTACTTCAATCTCATCAGAATCCATCAAGTTTCCAGAGAAGGAACTTCTAACAGACTAACAGACCACATTCTCTCACCATAAGGGCAGCAATGTCCTACCTCCATCTAGGACAACACCCACTGGGAGAATAGGTGTAAGTACCCAGACAGCAGTGACTTGGGCACATTCACCCTGGCTTTAGCTATTACCAGTCTACACTGCTCCTTAAATGGATCTGCTTGTTGCTGCTGGTGACAGAGCCATGGGCACTTCAACTGTGCACATCTGTCAAAATCATCACTGAGACATGAGAATACAAGCAAACATTTTAATAGTCAATTGCTGGCCGGTCCTGATAGTCTGTCAATAACCAACCACTTTCTATGCTGATCATAACACCCTGTCCATAGCTGCATAAAACATCATTTTTTCCTGATGAAGAAGAATGCTGTCATCAAAAGAAAGCCAGTGTAGAGAGACGTTGGGCTTCTCATGTCTTGGCTAAAAAGTAAATTAGAATTATTTTACAGGCTCTTCATTGTTAAAATAAATTAACTGTTTTCCCTTCCAGCCATTTAGTTCCCATCAGCAATGACTCTGAGACTATTTATTATTAAATGACTAGGCTATAAGCTTTGGTTCATCCCCTGACTGGCTCTTAACTTTTTAAACTATTTAATCTGTTCTATATCTACCACTTAATTGGTTGTCTCTCCTTCAGTCCCACCCCATTTCTTCTTTCTTGTATTCTCAGTGTCTCTTGGAGTTCCTCTACCTGCTGGTTTACTTCAGTCTCCTCAGTTCATCTCCCATCTCACCTCGCTCGGCTCTCTCCGAGTCTCTTTTTATATCTTACTATTTCCCAGAATACTCTCTCTTCTTGCCAATGTCCCACCTCCTATCTCCTGCCTCAGTTCATTGGCCATTGGTTTTTTATTGACAGGTG
>NW_022196904.1:26969706-26993280 GCF_008632895.1 Mastomys coucha
ATTAAAGGCATGCACCATCACTGCCCAGTGACAGTTGATTCTTAGATTCTCTCTATACTTCATCAGTATTTCATCACTAGTAAGGCAGTTAATGTAGGTCCATAATCCCACACAAGGGCATGTGCTGGCTGAAACCAGTATTTCCCTGGCCTGGGCCCTCCCTTGGTTACCTTCTCAAGTCTGAGTTAACAAACAACTGCTATGAGAGAGCCAGGAGAAGCCGACTACCTTACAATGCATTAGGGAAGTTTGAGTATGCTAAACATTTCAATAGAATGTTGCAACTGAGTTTGTATCATTACATATAATTCATTTTCTATGCATCTGTTGCTATTATTATTATTTTGATAGGATCTTTCTATGTTGCTCTGGTTGTCCTGGAATTTACTATGTAGACCAGACATGCTTTGAATTCAGAGATTGGCCTACCTCTGTCTTCTGAGTGCTGGGATCAAAGGAGCATGCCATCATGCCTAGCTCACTTTCTTATTTTAGATTTATTTATTTTATTGTTTTTGTGCATGGGTGTACCAGTGCATAGTTGAAGAGGGCATAGCATCCCCTGGGACTGTACTTGAAGACAGCTGTAAGCTACCACATGAGTGCTGGATAGACCTGGGTCCTCTCCAAAAGCAGCCAGAGCTCTTAACTTCTGAGCCAACTCTCCAACTCTCATTATCTATGATTTTATGAAATAAGAACTGGAAAAATGGTGATTTAAGTTACACAATAAGCCTGAGATGCCTATAAAAGCTCCTGCTACTGTGGGAACAAGTTCCTTCAGCTCTCACCTTCAAAACTCCCATCATCCATACCACTGTTCAGATTAAAATATCTAAGAACCAGCGTTCTTTAATATCAACCCATGCCTTGAAAATGTGAACTCTCCCCTGAGCCAACAGCACTAGCTTATGATTCAGCACCTACAGATTAAAGCAGATCTACGTTTAACCGTGGTGGTAGGGATGGAATGTGGCTTTCAAGTCATAAATGACAGCGTGGTGTGCCCTCCATAGCCACAGGTGGAAGACATTTGGAAAAACAACTTCATTTGCAATAAATCTGCACATGTTCTTCCTCCATTATCCCCTGAACATTACACACTGAGCCAGCACTGACATTGTTAGAGGTTACAATCTAGAGTTGATTGACACACAAAGGAGTATGTGCACAGGCTATGTAGAAACACTGTTATGTGACACGAGGGACATGATACGCAGACTTGGACACCCTTGGACACGTTCCTGTTGAAATGCAGCCAACACAGTACCAACCACAGACTGGTGAGGGAGCCTTGTGCAAATGAAACCCCAGCTTCTGCTACCTTCCAGCTTCAAACCTTTCCTGCAGAAGACCCAGAGTCCCTGAAGAGACTGCTGTCTCACACTACTGATGTGGAGGCATGCTCTCTCAAGGGTGCAGCCTAAGCAGGAAGGCCCACTGAAGCAAGGGTTCAAGCTGTACCTCATGTGTGTCTTGGGGAAAGGCACATCATGTATCCCAGCCTGCCACCTGCCTCCAACAGCTGAGACCAGGCTGTGTGAGCACTCATTTGGAGACCTCAGCACATGGCCTGCCCAGAGTTCTCAAACACACCACTTATCACTGCTAACACTGACCACAGTGCCTGACCCTGCCATAAGGCCGCTCTGTTATTCCCATTGCCAGAAACCTTAAGGCTTTCTGTTTCCTTCCCACTGTTGTTTTAAAGGCTTATTTATTTATTCATTCTAGTTATTATGCCACATTTTTACTTCTATACCATTACTTCCTAGATTCCTGAGAAAAATCAAAGCCATGTTCAGAGTTAAATACATAAGAGCCCTAGATTCAAATGAACAAATCTGTCCATAGAGAACTAGAAATTTCTGTACATCAGATATCAGAGAAGCCATTACACAGGACAGTGTCAGCAGTGCACAAAGAACTTCCACACAGAATAAAGATGAAGTCCTTCATATGACAAAGAACAGGTAAACAAGCCACCACACTAATAGACAGCAGCTCTCACATCAGGGACCAGCACATAGTACTAAGGAGGGCAGGAGCTCACACTACCACTCCTGGCAGCTGCTGACATTTGAAATGGGCTTATGTGCACCCCAAACAAGCAAAGGAATGCTTAAGATGGAGTTTTTCATAACAAGAAAGAAAATCTGGTAGCAATCCATGGTCTATCAATAATAGTGTCTTAGTTAGGATTTCACTGCTGTGAAAAGACACCATGACTATGGCAACTCTTATAATGAACAGCATTTAATTGGGGCTTGCTTACAGGTTGAAGTTCAGTTCATTATCATTATGGCAGGAAGCATGTCAGCATCTAAGCAGGCACGGTGCTGGAGGAGCTGACGGTTCTACCTTGTGTTCTGAAGGCAGCAAGGATGAGGGTCTTAGAGCCCACCCATGCCCAAAATGACATATTTCTCCAACAAGGCCACACCCACTCCAACAAGGCTCCACCTCCTAATAATGCCACTCCCTGGGCCAAGCATATACAAACTACCACAAATAGAATGAGTAAAAAATCATTTTTTGGTAGCTCCAGGGGTCAAACCCGGGGTTTTATTCACATAGGCAAGCACCCTACCTCTGAAGTACATCCCCAGCTATGTATGATGGTCTTACAATAGGATATAATATAGAAATGAAATTTATTAGCACACCCAGATTTAAGAGTAAAAAGACACAAAATTCTATATATCATACAGTTCTATTTCTATTAAGTCTGAAACCTGCAAAACTAATTTATGATTCTACAGTCAAGATGGTGCTTGTGGAAAAGAGCTGAGGGCACTTGATGGCAAGAGGGTCAAGAAGGGTGTGCTGTCAACAGCTGGACAAAAATTTGTGATTATTTATCAAGTATGAACTTAGGATCTGTATCATTTCTAGGATATATGTATTACATTCAATTAAAAAGTTGATTTACAACATTTGGAAGAGAGAAGAGGAGAGATGGGGAGAGAAGTAGAGGGAAAAGAAGAGTGAAGAAAGAGAGGGAGACAGAGAGATAAGAAACATAAGCAAAAGGGCTAGAGATGGTTCACAGTTAAAAGCACTGGCTGTTCTTCCACAGGCTTGAGTTCAGTTCTCAGCACCTATGTGGCTGCTTAAACCTTTGTAATTCTAGCTCCAGGAGATTGGACTCTCTATTCTGGCCTCCATGGACACTGAACATATATGATACACAGACATACATGTAGGCAAAACATACATACATATTAGAAAGAAAAAGAGAGAGAAAGAGAGAGAGGGAGAGAGAAAGAAAGAGAAAAATGGGACCCAATAATCAAACTTAGTGTTTAGATCTTGTAAGGTTCCTGTTGTGAGCAAACTAATGTTTATGGGAAAAAAAAATCTATCCTTTTTTTTGATAGGGTAATATACAAATTAGCATACATATTTCAGCAGTTCTTTAAAAAGGCATAGTAATACTGATATGCATTTATTTTCAATAAAAGTTGCATAGTGAACCAGAGCCATTTTATAAGTGAGCAGAACTGAGACATATTAGAAACTGTCAGCCTTTACTGAGCATTTACTATTTTAGGCAGGTGCTCAGAATTTAGCCCAAGTGTTAAGTGGGAGGGTTCAGACTGAAGCCCTGGACTGCTGGCACAGGCAGAGCTCACATATGACAGGTACCTGCCGATCACACAGGCAGACTAGGACGGGCTGGAACCACAACAGAGGAAGGCCAAAAGCAAGCAAAGATGTTGTCACTGCATGAAAGCCTTTACACCAGAGGCTGTTCAAACACATCAAGAGCCTCTTGTACATCTGTACAAAGACCATCTAGAGGACAAAAAGGCATTCTTGCTCTATGAAAACTTATTACATTTTTCTTAAGAGAAAACAAAGTAATAATCAGAAATGTGTATAATGTGGACTCTGAGGACAAGCCCAAACACTGCAATAAAGGGAACTAGATTGCTTATGAAATAAGTCAGAAAGGACTACAGTGATCCTCACTAAAACCAGACACCAAGAAAGTGCTTACCAGCCCAGTGAGCTGTAGACTATACCAATGGAGTCCTGCCAGAGTATTCAAGTACATAAACCCATGGGGCAGGATGGCATACATTGAAACAAAGAACTGCAAGGCCAGAAAGCAAGAGTAAGGAGATATAAGAAGGCACTAGGATAGCTGTGACTCTCCTTAAAAAGTCTCTATTTTAAGTAAGCACAGCATCCTGAAGATGCCAGCTGCAGTAGCTGTGAGCCTAATCTACTCAGGAGAAAGGCTCCTCTACAGAGTCAGGCAGCAGAGACTCAGACTCTACATTTTGGAGTACCTGTTCTGTGTATATAATGAGACTTAAATCCAGACAAAGCCCACCTATGTTTGATATACACCTTATACACATAGCTGAGAGTGCTTTTGTTTGCTATTATTTTGAGTGTCCTGTTCCGGCTGAGATGTGTAGTATATTAATATTCTAGTTGTTCCATCATGCTGTGACAACTCAGTGAGTTTTAGGTCTTGTCCAGTCCTGCAGAGATCAGGACCTAGAACTTGTGTCTGAGTCTGTAAGTGTATATCCATAAGCCCCATGATGGTAAAGATGATGCCTTTTCTGTTAGGAATATAGCCCAAGGACCTAGTAAAGCACCTGGCACATAGTACTTGGAGCAATGAACATACCTAATTCTGGACCCAGAGATGTTTCCTGCCCAAATCATGTGTATCTGGTAGTGCCTACTTATTCAAGAATAAAGGCACTGAGGCTTAAAGGCAAAGCTTCCTTCTGACAGGAAAGCCAGGGCCTGTCTTTACCATGCTCTCCTAGGAATTTCCCTATGTGACCACCTGCTCATCCCAGCTACCAGTTCTCACTTAGAATGTACAACACTGAGACTATCAGTAATGAGTGGCCATCATATTCTGGTAAAAAGGCTTTTCTACCTTAAAAAAAGAGATATCAAGGCAAATCCAAATGTCTCCCAGAGCACGCACGCACGCACGCGCACGCACGCGCACACACGCGAGCACACACACACACACACACACACACACACACACACACACACAAACACAAGATAGAAACAAAGAGCATGAATGTACAAGCACATTTCATTTTAATACCACATTAAAAATTATTTTTTTGAATATGTATAGGTGTTTTGTGTTCGGGTATGTCTGCTCACCATATGTGTGCTTGCTGCTCAACAATGGCTTCAGATCTCTCAGAACTGGAGTTACTCATGGTTCTGAGCTGTCATGTGGATGCTGGGAACTGTACTGGGTCATCTGGAAGAGCAGCTAATGTTAACCACTGAGCCAATTCCCCAGTTCAAGAACCATGTCTGTCAGGTTT
Organism: Mastomys coucha; assembly: GCF_008632895.1. Classification (NCBI taxonomy): domain Eukaryota; kingdom Metazoa; phylum Chordata; class Mammalia; order Rodentia; family Muridae; genus Mastomys; species Mastomys coucha. The sequence continues at coordinate 26,975,028 of NW_022196904.1, forward strand.
TCACTCTGATCTCAGTCTCTTAAGCTGGATCATGACCCCACACGCAGCTGATTACTCAATGTAAACACTGTGGCAGCAGCAGGGGGGTTCTGAACACACAATAATCAAACAGTCACTGGAACCTGGAAGAACCTGAGCTGTTTCTAACAGGCTTCCAAGCAGCCTTCGTTCTCAACACACCACATGCACACCCTGCCCTGGTGAAGTCAGAAAGTGCCAATGAATGCTGCTTGATGCATTCCAGCTTAGACCTGAGGCTACATGATATTATGAACTGCAGTGTTTTTTTTTTTCTGTACCTGCAAAGCTTTTTGCTTGTATAGACATACACACTTTCATTACAGAAAATAAAGATTTAATTTTTTTTTGAGACATGGTTTCATGTAGCCCATGCTGGCCTCAAACCCCACAGGGAGCCAGGGATGATGACCTTGACTTCTGACCTGCTAGCCTCTAACTTTCAAGGTTCCGTCACTCTGTCCATGTCACCACACCTAGTTTATACAACAATAAGGATTGACAATAGGACTTCATGCTTGCAAGGCAAGCCAACAACACACTGAGCTACATTCCCAGCCCCAGCATATAATTATCAAATCTTTCTATCTTTAGATTGTGCTGTGCTACAAGGTTTGATTTTAAAAATTGCTTCTTGAGGGCTGGAGAGATGGCTTAGTGGTTAAGAGCACTGCTTGCTCTTCCAGAGGTCCTAAGTTCAATTCCCAACAACCACATGGTGGCTCACAACCATCTATAATGGGATCCGATGCCTTCTTCTGGTGTGCCTGAAGACATGACGTTGTACTCATATACATAAAATAAATAAAATCTTAAAAAAAAAATGCTGCTTGAGAAACTGACTTGAGTTACATTAAAAAAAAAAATCCTTCAATAAATTTTGGCTTGGAAATATAGACAGAATTTCCCAAAGTTCCTGAAATGGCCCCAAACATACTTGTACTTTTTTGTACTAGGTATTCATGTGAAATGATGTTCTCAGATTTAAGTGTTATAGAATCAAAATACTGATCAGCTCTGAAAAATGCTGAAGATGATCTATATTCTTCAGTTTCAATTGCTCAATGAAGGTATAATTCTTTATGTAAAGTAAATAAATACACATATCTCATTTAACATTGCTTCTGTCTTTAATAAATGGTAAGGGGGGCTGGAGAGATGGCTCAGTGGTTAAGAGCACTGACTGCTCTTCCAGAGGTCCTAAGTTCAATTCCCAGCAACCACATGGTGGCTTACAACCATCTGTAATGGGATCCAATGCACTCCACTAGTGTGTGTCTGAAGACAGCTGTACTATACTCACATAAAAAAAAAAAAAATCTTTAAAAAAAAAAAGGTAAAATATATAAAATCCAAATAATGTTTAGTGTAAATTTCTTTGTGACTATCAGTAAATGCTTGATTGTATGCCTACTTATATGCCTACATATCTGCCTACTTATATGTCTACATATCTGGAGCTGTGTAAAATGTCTCAGATAAAAAGAGGTCACGAGTAGACAAAGTTGAAACCATGATTTGGATTGATGGAGCAACTTGTCCAGACTCGTGTGCATCACACCTAAAGCGGTTAAATCAGGGAAAAAGCTGTTTTGTTAAGGGCCTTATGTCATGCTCCTAGCCTTATGGACAGTGCCTGGCATGTCTTTATGATGGGTGAACAAACTCTGAGAATGCTCACACTGTTATTGCAAGCAGTGTTTTACTCTTGGGTGGCAAAATTTATTAAACAGTAGTCACTGCTTAGCTGCTGATTCTGTCTGGTCAAGAATACACCTTATTTTCTCTAAATACATGAGACAGAATTTGCTTTTGTGACAAAACTGTATCAAATGATACTGTTCAAACTACAGAAAACAAACTTTTCTTTTTTTTTGATTTTTCGAGACAGGGTTTCTCTGTGTAGCCCTGGCTGTCCTGGAACTCAGCCTGTAGACCAGGCTGGCCTTGAACTCAGAAATCTGCCTGCCTCTGCCTCCCAAGTGCTAGGACTAAAGGCGTGCGCCACCACCGCCCAGCAAAAACAAACTTTTCATAGGTATGTTCATGGCCTTCATGCCTTTGCTGGCATGTGCAGAATACAACCTTTACATCATGGTGACGAGCTCTGTAGCACCGGAAACTGCTATGATAATTTATACTCAAGGGAAACGAGAGCACAAAACCTGTGGACATAGATATCTTCCAGTATTCCCAGTGTCTCAAAATGTCTGCTAAACTGGGACTCATGCTTAATGTTTCTTAACAAACTTACATGAGATTTAAGAAACCAGTATATGACCATTTCTTTGTTTTTAACATGTGTTTCAACCATACATTTCGGCCTATCTCTATTTTTTTTCCTCTTTTGTTATTTTTTCAGCCTATCTCTAAAGCATTCCTTTATCATAAGATATTCAAGATATGTATCAGAATGCTGGAGTCAATCACACTTACCTGTATGGCTTATCTGAATTATGGACTCGTCTGTGGTTCCTGACGCCGACATATGTTGTACTTGTGTAATCACACACGTCACACCTATACTGTTTCTGGGTTGAAGACTTGTTCCCTTCAAGGAAAGAGGTTTAGAGACATGTTTTGGTAAGACTCACATGGGAGCATTTACAACTCATCACGAACAAGTAATTATGATACTATGTGCCAAGGTTTTAATCAAGGCTTTCTCACAGTATAATTAACATATTTTAAGCAGCCCCCTAGACTTTCTTATACTCAGACCATCAGCAAGCATGAACTGAACACCGCATCATCTGACCTGTAAACATGGGCAGGTTGGGTTGGTTCTGTGTAACCATGTTGCACGTTCTACAGTAGAATGAACTTGCCCCCAAATGATGTGCTGACTGCTAAGTTAGCAGCTAAATTAATCAAGTTATACTGTGAACTTGAAAGGTGTTATTCTAATCAGTAAGGGTTAAAGAAACATTTATTTGCTAACAAGTAAAAATAATAAAGTACTATCAAGTGCAGCTAGAGACTGGAGAGATGGCTTAGTCAAAAGCACCAGCTAGTTTTGCAGGGGACCCAGGTTTAGTTCCATGTACCTACTTGGTGGCTCTCAACTGTCTATGACCTGAGTTTCAGGTATCCATGTCTTTTTCTTGCCTCTATGGGCACTGTACTAATGTAGTACACACACATACATTCATAGAGCAAAACAGTGATCTACATAAAATAAAATACCAAAACTCTGACGTTTTTACCATGTAGGTTTGCTTGTTTTACTGCTTAATGTCAGCCATCAATTAAGCTAAGGAGAATTCTACAATTCAGCATAGTCACACTTAATGTGCTGATGGGTTGGGGGTGGGGTGAGGGGGGCCAAAGACTGAAAAGACTCATGTGCAGCAAACCTGAGTCCAGTGATACAGGCCCTATTACTAGCTCATTCTGCAAATGAGTAGTCCACATAAGCCCTAGGGCTCCGTCATAAGCACTCTTCCTGGAAGACAGCCTATGCTTGGTGTCCTGGTTCCCAGAGTGTTACTTTCAGAGAGCAGGTAAGCATGGAAGCTCAAGGATTAGGCAGAGCAGGAAGAGCTATGTGTTCTGGGCAGGAAGCAAGCCATGAAACAAGCCTAGGTGGGAAGGAGTACACACAGGATCGAAGTAACACTACAGAAGAAAAGAAAGCCCACGGTACAAGTTCAACAAAGAAAATTCTTAAGTTAAATTTAAGCGTTCTAAAATTGAAATTTTCTTTAGTTAATAACTACTGCCAAGCAGGACAAAACGTCCCAATTTCCTGGTATAAATCTATAACATTAATACACTAATCATAATTACAATCTAAGCACTGCTCTTAATTGGTAGGTTAAAAACTTGGACTTGATTATAAATGGCATTGTTCCAAATATAGTTTTTGAAAAAAAAACTGAAAAAAAATGAGGTGTGAAATATTGGATAATTTTTTTGTGTGTGAAAAATATTACAGATCAATGACAACTAATAAAACTGACAGATGGAAAAGCCTAATATAGCACAGAATGAGAGACCGTGCTACTTCAAGCAAATGTTTCCAATAGAACCAAGACTGGATTTAAAGTTCAACAACTAGGGCCTAATTTCTGCTCGACCACTGGTGTGAGAATGAGCAAATTATGTCAGCTCTTGAGGCCTCATTTGCCTTTTCTACAGAATGGGCGAAGTAGAGGACCTTCTTACATGGATGAATGAGCCTTGTGCTCTTTCTGCACACTACTAGCCAGTTTCTACATGCTGGAATTAAAACCCAGGGCTGCACAAATGACAGGTCTCTATGAAAGGACAATTTAAACTTCACAACAAGACACTGTCAGCAAGTCCATTGTGCCATGCCAGGATGTTTGCTGCCATCATACCCACTAGTCCACTTCTGCTCCCAGCACCTGGCAAGAGAAACCCCTCAGGATATGTGCGCCATGCCTTTAGCCTGAACGAATTTCTGCAGTACTGCTACATCAGTTCTCTGTACTGAATGCATGCTAGTGTCCATGCTATAGCAATAGCAAAGACCGCATGCAACGACAATCATGCCCTTCCCTTCTTGTTTAATAAGCTTACAGAATAGTTACAAGAACTGTTAACAAAACATGAACTGGGGGCTGGAAAGATGGCTCAGCGTAAGAGCACTGACTGCTCTTCCAGAGGCCCTGAGTTCAAATCCCAGCAACCACATGGTGGCTCACAACCATCTGTAACAAGATCTGACTCCCTCTTCTGGAGTGTCTGAAGACAGATACAGTGTACTTACATATAATAATGAATAAATCTTAAAAAAAAAAAAAGACATGAATCACAACCATACACAATTAATTAAAGTACCCATCCAGGTGTTGAGTATGCAGGAAGAGATCAGCTAGGCCTGCTATACTAAGAAAGAACATCAAATGCAGCTAAGTAGGGGTTAAAACTAAAATCATGGTAAGGGGTAGGGTGAAGCTCAGTTGAAGAGTGCTTGTTCGGCATACACCTACCCTAGCACTGCATAAATAAATAAATAAATAAATAAAACAAAAACAAAACTCCTAAACCAAACAAAAAAACCAAGATGTTCATGGTATGCAATTTAAATCTACATATCATTAACCCCAGGAGCAAGTGTAACAGTCACACAGAAAAACTGCAGAGCAGAGGAAGGGATGAACACTGTGACTTTGGAGTGTCCACGTTGATGTCTTCACTGAATCTGCCAAAAAACACTGATGACTTTTAAGCCCTTGCTTTCGATGCTGCTGGAGTCAACTGCAGGTGGCGCTACTGAGTCGCACACACTTTATTCCCTCATTAGGATTTACGGGCCAATCATGTCTAATGCTTAATGTCTCCTTTAGAAGGGATATGGAAACATAATGAATTAAAATAAAAAGAGGCATTTAGGGCTATTCTGTAGGAAGGAAACAAAACTGTTTTCGCTCAGCCATCCACCTCGAAAGCAGATGCCATGTCGTAAACTCCTTTTGTTCGGGATGGTTTTACGGGGATGGCATCTGTTTGACAAGGGGATTCTGGTGCTACAGTGGTGTCAAAATCAGTTCCTTCAGAAACATTCTGGAATCAGTTATGCTTTCTGGGGTATAATTTAATGAGACATTATGGTAAAACATTTTACTCTGCAGTTGTTTCTAACTTTAATTCTTAGGAAATCTAAAAAGGAAAGTCACCCCAATATGTTTTATTTCCCATAAACACTATGTACCACACTGGAGACATTTAAAGCATATCAATTTACGTGAACCACAGCCAGGAAGCGCAGCTTATTACACTCAATCCCTCATTCTCTGGATGTGGCATCCGCCTTTTCATGGAGCTCTAATTAAATCTTTTGATTCTAATATTCCTATTACCAGATACTCAGCCGACTAGTACCTAACTAGTACATAAAAGGTTCCTGTGTGTGTTTAAATAATGCAGATGAAGTCTGGAAGTCAGACTTGGAGAAGAGTGAGCTCACAGCAGGAAGCCTCAGTTAAAGTTTGAGGTGGGGGTTGCCATCTGCAAAAGCTGTGCCTCAGCAGGCAGGTCATTTGGTGCTGGAGAGGGGCGGAGGCTTGCCTTCTGAGCTAGCTCCCACCTTCCCAGCTTGCTGGGACATTACCTTCCAAAGGTCTCTGCTGTAGCCTGACTCTTACAAACTCCTGCAAATTTTAACCATAATATCTATTTGCCTGGTTGTAGGCAAGTCCTTACTAATTTAGTACTTCTGACCCAGAACTAGATATAATTTACTTTAGTCAATTCTTGGAATTTCCTTAGGAACAAAGGGAAGATTTATTCTCACTCACAGTATAGAAGGAGATATACACACTGTTCCATGACAACAAAGGGCATTTTCACCTCATAAGCTTGTCAGTGCAGCCTGTATTTAATAAGGTACAAGTGAGGATGATGGTGTGTGTGAGAACACCATCAGAGTACATTACATGCATTCACAAAAACGTCCTAATGAAAGCCACCATCCTGTTCAGTTCATAGATGCTAATGAAAATGCACACATACCTTCCTGAGCACACTTTCCATCAGCAGCATCACGGGAAATTCTTGGCTCATTTGAAGCTACTGACAAGGTGTTGGGCAGGCAGTGCTGCTCTCTCTCATGATTTCTCAGTTGGCTCTGAAAAAAATAAAAATAAAGCAAGAAAATTAACCCATAACTCCCAGCAAATATACCTGCATGGTTAGCAGGAAGCGTCTGTATGGGGCTAACTACTTTGGCCTAGAACCCAATATCAATTTTTAACCATCATCTACTCACCCAGTTGCAGCCAAACCCTTATAATTTAGTACTAGTTTACTACTTGCTTTTGAAGAAATTAACATTCTAAAGTCAAATCTACTAAAAATCACTTGGCATATGTAAAATTAGAGAAAGGCAGATATTAAGTGATCGCAATCTCATCAGTCTTTCAGGTTCTCTGAGGTAAACGCCCCAATGGGCATGCTTCCCATACAGCAAGCAGGCAAGAGATGAAGAAGCAGATGGTTAGGGGATGACTCGACATACCTGCAAACAAAAACTTATCTAGCAAACACAAGTGTTCTTGTTAACTTTCGCCTGAGACCAGCTAGACATGTCACAGGAACTATTTCCACCCAAGTCAGGGGGACAGAGGCAGCAAAAGCAACTCTAGGTAGTCCTGGAACTGCTATTGGGACCTTTCTGGATATGCTATTTGGAATTTCATGGGAGTAATCCGAGTGACCATGAACCTCAAGACGGAGCAACTTTTGCTCTTTTAACCATCTAGATTCCAACTGTAGGTAATCTGTGAGACCAAGTCTATGTCAGCTGGCCAATAAAGATTCATCTTCAGTACCTGGCACTGAGGGAGATCTAAGTCAATAACGATCTAGGATTGACTACAGGTACCCTTTACAGAGGATACAAGCCATTTTATGCTGGCTGCTGGCTTAATTACTTAAGATAAACATCTGCCTTGAACGTCCACAGAAGGCTATGCGTGGGTACATAGCCCTGTAACCTCAGCACACAGGAGGGAGCCTGAAAGACTGAACGTTCAAGTTCTGCCTGGGACATTCAGCAGGACTCACACAAAACCAAGGGCTCGGAATGTACTTCACAGGCAGGCAAGCACTTGTCTAGCTGGTGTGAGGTCTTGGGGTTGATCCCTCGCAAAGTCCCTCAAACTGTCCAGCAACAGCAAATATGGTGTCATTTCTCCTAGTAGGTCTCACAGCCTGCTTCCCTTCTGCAATGACACACATCACTTCTTGCTGGTTGTGTAGCAGCTGTTATGACTGCAGGAAATACTTTTTGTGTGAGGATGCATAGTTATCCTTTTACGTCAAATATGTGCCTGCCAGCCTACTCTATGTTCCTTTATAAGTGAAAACCAGTGCCTCCCATACACACACATGAAAATGTGAAAGCAACAGGTGCTGAGGCTACAAAGGACATGGCCATTAGACTAAGGGAAAGTTCTGGACAGCAACCATGGAGACAGCTTTCAGACCTATCTTCAATGTTAATTTGTTGGGGGTATCTTTGGGCAAATTATCAAACTTCTCTGGAACTCATTTTCATTGATATATAAAATGGGGTGGCTGGACTTAACTAGAAAGTCCCTGCCAACCCTTGAGACCGCCGCTCACCTTGTAATGGAAAGATTCTTTGCACTGCTTACACTGGTGTATTCTGGTTTTACAGTGGTTGATCATGTGGCTTTCCAAGTCTTTGCTGTTCTCAGCTATGTGCTCACAGATAGGACACTGGTAAGGCTGCCTCTGCCGATGGACACGCAGGTGCTGCTTGATGTAGCCCCTGTTGCCACTCGAGTAGTTGCACAGGCGGCATCGGTAGGGCCGCTCGGCATCTGGGATGTACTCCACCACGTTGGACCCCAACAAACTCCCATCGCTGTTGGGCTGACACTGGGCATTGTCCTGCAACTCTTTCAAAATGTCATCATCTGATGCATTCTGGTCTGTCCTTTCTCTCAGTTTCTCTATTACGGTAAGAAGGGACATACTGATGCCTGTCTTAACTTGCCCATCTGACAATTCCTGCCTTCCCTCTGGGAGAGCTACCACAGTGGAATTGCTTTGGTTAAAACTTGTTACTCCATCTGTAGAATTCTTAAGAGGAGACATGATTTTTTTTGAGTATGTTGCCAATGGACCACTGACCTGCCTTTGTCCAGTGTCTGGATCTAAAAGGTTTATGTCCCCATAGTGCCCAAGGCTGGCTCTTGTTAGTTCAGCAGCTCTTATTGGCATGGTGACAAGGGCTTCTGCAGCTAAGGAGTGCAGCCTGAGAGACTCAGAATTTGTCCTTCTCCGTCCTGGTGGGGCATTCTCATCAGGAGCCAGGCCCTTACTTAGCTCACTGTCTTTCTTCTCTGTACTGCTCCAGCCAATGATCAACCCCCCAATATCAACAGTACATTTATCAGCATGGTACATATTTCCTGCTCCTCCACATCCAGTCTGGGCTTCGGTGGGGCTCGGGCTCTTCCCCTCTTCCATTTCAGCATTCATGAGGAAATGTTTTGGTGGGAGGGTTTCTTCAGCACTTGGCAAACGTTCCACAATGACATTCACATGACCTTTTTTGTTTGGGCTACTGCTAATGATTTTCTGTGCTGAGGAGAGCAAACTATCAGCAAACAGATTCTCCTCGGAATCAGACATCACCTCTAGCATTTCTTCCTCGTTAGAGTCCAAGGTGACTGCCTGGCTTAGGTGTACTCCCTCCTCTGTGCTTTGTTCTAAAGGAGATGAAGATGGTGGCTCAGAGCTGCAAATCTGTACTTGTACAGACGGCCCATTGTGGATGCTCAGTTCACTGTCCCCAATAGCAATGACAACTGCATCAACCCCACCAGGTGCAGCAGACACAGAAGAAGCCAGAAGGCCAAGGGGCTCATTTTCATTCTCAAAGATTGGGTAGGAGCAGTTAACTTCTCCTGCATGTTTCCAAGCATGTGTCTTTAACATCCGCTGCTGGCCACAGGTGTAACTACAGAATAAGCACCGGTACATGCCGTACTGTTCGTAAGCATACCACTTCCTCCGCCCCGTCTCTGCCATGGCTGCACTCTGGACAGCATGGGTCTGTGGACTGCCCATGTTCACTGGGATGTCTACTATGGTCTCACTTTTTCTTTCTGTGGCTCCCTGACTGGAGGGGCTGGACTGGGCATGGCTGCTGGCACTGTTCTCATGCTCATTCACCACATGTGCTTCAAGCTCCTGCTGGCTCTTGGAGGTAGCATGGCACTCTGAGCACATGAGCATCACATCGTGCTGCTGCCCATGCTGCTTGACATGCTCTTTCAGCACAGAAAAGGATGGCGACAGGAACTTACAAAGGCTACACTGGTAGGACATAGCCTTCCCATCATTTGAGGCAAGAGTGGAACTTGCCTGTGACATCTCGGCTTTCCTAACCCTAGCAGCAGGGGACTCGGCGGCTTTAGCTGGAATCTCACAGTTCTCTAGCTTTTCAAGAGAGTTTGCTGTCTCACTTGGACATGGGCGCTTTTTCCCAATCAGAAGACACTTTTGTGACTTTTCATGCCCCACTATCTTGCTTAACTTCTGGATGACGTGGACCAATGGATCTGCTTTAGCTTTTCTTTGTTGGTCAACTTCTGAGGAAGGGCTGAGGACTCCTTCAGCAGTTAACAGGGCCTCCTGTTCTCCAATCTCTTGCACTAGCATGGCAATGCTGCTGCTTTCTTCCATATCTAGAGACAATGCACAGCAGAGAGCATGAGTTATGGGATAAACACAGGAAAGTAATATAGAAAACCAATGTCAACTCTGGTGTCTGACTGAAATGTTTAAATATCTTCTAAGTTGAGAGGTTCCTATCAATGCACCCAACTGTCCCCAAAACAGACTTAAACAGCTCAGAATTCCATTTTGAAATGCAATCTCCTAGAGACAGATGAAGGAGACCTTGTTCCTTGGCTATGACTTTAATACCTTATCCTGCACCCCCAGCCTGCCTCCTTGAGATTCTAGAAGTAAAGAACTAAAGTCCCTTGAATCCCTTGCAATTCTAGAACTAAAAAGACACGATTCTTTGTTTAAAGAAACCCTTGAGATTCTAGAATCCTTGTTTAAAGAAACCCTTTAGATTCTAGAATCTCTATTTAAAGAATCCCTTGAGATTCCAGAGCTAAAGAGACATGACTCTTTGTTTAAAGAAACAGCCATCCTCAGGACCTATGGAGTCACCTCAAGCTACTGGAAAGCATCAGTCTGTGAAGCCAACATGATTTCACACAACTCTGGATAAACTATTTCTTATGCCAAATTTTAACTGTAGATAACAAAAAAAAAAAAAAAAAATCACACTTCTCTGCTCAAATTTTTGAAATTCTGAAAATATATCCACATCCTACTATAATGAATACTGAATTTTGGGAAGTACTTTGCAAATGAAACTAAGTAAGAGTAATGGTCTACTTCCTCCTTTCTTTCCTTTGGTTTATGGTCCACCAGATAAACCACAAACTATGTTGTGGCTTTCTAGAGGTCGCATCAGTGGTCAAATGTTCCTCATTCCCATACACATTTCTCTTCTGAGCAGGGAATGGGGTTAAAGAAAAGGCTGCCATTCTGGTTCTGGTTCAGTGCCAGACAGAGGTCGAGAAGGGCTTATCGTAGGCACATATACTACTGCAACAAGGCACACAAATGTTTAAGAGTAACATCACCCTCCCTCTATAAGTCTTTGAATCTCCTTTACACTTTCTTGCAGCCCTTTCTCTTAAGACATTTTCTTTGACGTAAAATGAGATTATTTTGTTGACTTGGACTGAATTTTTAAGTTTAGGCTCTTTTCCAGCAACAAGTTTTGTTTTTCCACATTTTAGGTACATTCTGGAACCTTACTCACAACATTCAATAAATGCCAACAAGATTTTCAGCACCACAAGCTACAGACCAAAAACTAGGCATCATTCTTAACTCCAGTATCTGGCTTTGTACTCTTCTCTCCACATGACTGGATCCTGCATGAGGCCTTTAGTTCCCAGCCAGGAGCACACCTACCGCATCAGGCAGGCTCCTAGGGAACTCCTCACATGCACTTGGGTTTGCCCCTTTTGGTCTCTGGCCACACTCTTGCCTTTATGTTGTATGTCCTACTCTCTCCATCATGAGTTATCTTTACATGACTCCATGTAAGATAAAACGTACTGTTTAACCTTAGATAACATCAGCTTTTTTTCTCCTAGGGGTAGCCTATAACAACCACCTCATGAAGGGAAATATTCCAGAACCATAATAACATAGCCATCCCGGCTCTAAAAATCCCTCTAAGAACATTTGTATCTTTTTGTTGTCCTTTAGAAAGAACAAGTCTTTTTAGATTTAGACACCAAACTTTGAGTTGCTACAGTAGAGACTGATAAAGCACTATGTAGTTCTTCTGGGGAAAACAACAACCAAAAAAAAACAAAACAAAACAAAACAAAACAAAACAAAACCTTTTTGTAGCTTCTTAAAACACATCTCACTGTTTTAGGGGATAGGGAGCTGGCTCCATGGATAAAGTGCTTGTTGCATGCATGAGGGCCTGAGTTTGGATTCCCAGAACTCATGTAAAAACTACACTGGGCATGGTAGCATTGGGGATGGAGTTAGGGAGCCAGGTAGATCCTGGGGATTGGCTGGTGAGCTACTTCAGCAAACAATGACTCTTTAGCAGAAAAGAAGACTCATGCAACTAGATGCTCAGACACACTTCAAACAAACAAGAATCCAGTGGTTTTTGGCCAAGGGGAGCTGTGGCTCCTCATGTGACTGCTGATTTCCCTGTGGGGTCTTAACTGAAGAATTTTTGTTGTCATTTAGTTCAATTGTTACATAACAGTAACAAAATTCACACACATTTTCAGTTTCTTGGACAGATACAATCTATACTATTATAAATACAAAGTCTCCCTGTGGTGTAAGAGCTGCACAGGCTAACTGATAATTTGGTGAACATTTAATGTTTGTTCAACAGACTTCACACCTAGTGTTACAAAGGTGACTCCTGATTCCTCTCTTCTACTTAATGATCCAATAGGAGGAAGACAGAGCAGTGCAAATTGCTCCCCATGGATAGTTCAGTGTGCTTCTTAAAAAGTGAAGTCAAGAGGAGGAGTTCATCTTAGCTCAAGAAAACGACTAATACAAAAGAATTTGACACAACACTCACTTTCAAAGCTGCATGTGCTCAGGCATTAAGAGCTAATGGCAACTTGCAGCAGATGCTCCAATTTCCCTAGAACGTTTATGTAAGTATCTCATTTTAGAGGCTGCATACATTTGGGGATAAGTACAGTAAGGCAGCTATCAAACCGATATGACAACATAAAATGCATCAAGAAACACCTGAAAAAACCAGTTTAGGTCTGCAAGCAAAACCAACAAGCAAGCAAAAACTCATTAAAAGGAAAGTCTGTTAAATAAAAGGTCACAAACAGCCATAGTAAAATATACAGGAGAGGAGGTCACTAAAACCAACTAAATCTTTAATTTCCAATTTTTTCCCTTATGCCATTCATGTAGCCTATCTGTACTATACATATTGTACATACAAATGTATATTGTACATATTGTAAATATTGTAGATATTTATATATACTTTATATATGTCAAGTGAACTAAAATTCACTTGAACTAGAGAAGAAAAAGAGTCAGCATACTGTAATAGTGACTCAAATCACACTACAGATCGTGATAATCTGAATACCATCCTTGGACTTAAGAGACCGAGGCAAAAAAGCGCAAAGAAATGACGATGGGGGACAGAAGTAGGGTGGGACTATGGAAGAAGGTGATAGAGGGAGAACTAATTCTGTTAATGAAGGTGGCATGATTACCTGCTCATTATACTCTTCTTTCTACTTGTATAAATGCCTAAAGTTTTTCATAATAAAAACAAACAAACAAAATACACCCACCCTCAACACCACCATGTGCAAGGCACAAAGCAAGTAGGTAGGCCAGGCACTTTTACAGTGACCTAGTTACTCGTAGGTGTACAAAGGTAAGTACATGGAGAAGCTAGAGAAGACTAAATGTTGGTTTTCCAACACTGTGATAACATGAAGGCTAAGTATATATGGCCAAGACCTGAGAAGGCTTCTCTGCGCCGAGAGAGGGCACAAGGCTTCTTGAAAAGGCAATATATCCACTGGACCCTGTAGGCTTAGATTTTTCAAAACCTACTTTATTTAGGGTTCTTACACTCTTCAACCTCCTTTTTAACCCACCAACCAGAAAAAGAGGGTTAATAGGAAAACAGAGTTGTGGACATGTTTAGAAGTAGTTCCTTGGGGTGATTCCTATCTTCATTATCAGGATACCAACAGTCCAGTTAAATAGCAGACACCAAACATGAATCAGCAATAGTGGCACAATCCAGCAGAAACAGCAAGGCTCAGCCAAATAGGCACCGGCTAGCAAAAGCAGCCGGAATACCACGAGAAGTTCTTTGGTGTGTTTCTTTCTACAAAATGAACGTCAGTGAAGACCAGCTGAGGCCAGTAAACACCAGTAAAGTATTCCATAGCATTGCAATGCAAGAGCATTTTCTCAGTGTTTGTGGGGTTCTATTTATATTCTTTCTAAACATCAAGAGCTCTCTCAAGTGTCTGTTTTCAGTAAAACATCAAACACCCTATCACAAGACAGTTTCCAGAAAAACATCACTTGACATAACTGAATTGTTAAAGAAACCAGAAATTTCCACCTCAGTCCCCAGCATTTAAGGGCGTGGCCGACATCACCTGTGCTCTCTGGGCCCCTTGTAGCCTCCTCTCTATGGGACTCTGCTTCCTGGTCCTCTTGCAGGATACTGCAAATGGAGAGGAGCACAGGTGAGAGAGAATAGGACAGTCAATGTCCTGGTTTCCACTTCTAGGTCATCCTGGATTGGTTGCTCCTTAACGGGTCAGTTCTTCCTGGATGGCTGCTCTCTACAAACCTATTTCTGGCTTTGGCACTTCCCTTCTCCTGATGCTGCTTCTCCCACTAACTCCATCACTCCATGGCCTGCATATAGAGGCCAATATCCTGGTAATATTATCTTTGTAAATACAACCTCTTTGAGTTATCCTGATTTGAGAGCTATCTGCTTCCCTACTATAAATGCAAGGCTAAGAGTGACAAGACAGATTTGAGAAATGAGACAGCCTACTCTAACATGAACATCTTACAATAGGAATAAGCATGTTCTCTAAGATAGCGAACAGATAAAAATCACTGCACTGGAAGGTTCACCAGGACACAAGCCTAGAAACGTTAGTCAATCACTAGATATATCACTAGATCAGAAGATCTAGTTAGAACAAGTGAATTAGCTACTCGCCCAAACCAGCAATGTTCTGTAGTCTTTCATACTGAGTCTCTCAGATCTGTTCCTGACAATAGTAATCTACAGGAAAAAGCTTGTAATTAATGTCTTTCCCAAGAAAAGTGAACAAATTTAGTTGTCTTTATTTTCTTATAATTTGCTATTTGGTGTATTTGTGTATCTAATTAGTTCCTTTTAGTTATAGTAGTATTGTTACATGTAGAACTGAACGAGATGATTCATGTGGACTTGAAGAAAAGGCTGTAATTTTCTGGGTATATGTAAAGAGAGAACAAGACAATATAAAGAATATTCTCTTTCAGACTACAGATTTAGTTTTTTCCAACTAAGTAAATAAACAAAACCCTACACCCACAACAATAGAAGTGATAGCCAAAGAATTTCACATTCTTTCAGAGTCTCAAAAACTTAATATATCTCTGACATCTGTTTTAGCCAAAAGAAGGTAGGGTCCCTCTGTTCTCTTAAGTGCCCTTAGCTGTATGATCTAGGCAAGTTACTATTTATTTTAGATTCTTCTTATGTGAAATGTGAGGGTAAAGCTGGATAAACTTTTAGAGATGGAATCACAAACTGCCTATTAAAAGTAACCTAAAAGGTATTTTTACTTTAGACCTTACAAAGGTCAGTTATAATTTATTTAAAATCTTCTCAGCTCAATATAGTAATAGCGACTACAAGAAAAACTAAAGTGTAAATACAGAAATATATGGGTTTCATTGTATAGAGTTTCTTATCTGGCACCTAGCCTGAGACAATATTTTGACTTAGCAGCTACAATTAACACACAGTTGTAACTAATATCAAGTAGTGTTCTGCTTCATTGTAATTTATTAAACACTCATGCCAAGCACAGTGCTGAAGACCACTTGTCCTGGAATTGCAAATCCAGAATTGGGCCTGTGTCCATTTCCTGTAATATTCCTATAATTCCTGGTGTCCAATCCCTTCTTTGAACATAGAGTGTCAATTAACACTTCTGAGGCTCACAGATGTGAAGCAGTGCCTGAAGTAAGAACTCAAACCATGCTTTCCCTAGTATACCAACTTCCCTTTCCATCCTCAAGGTGAACATGACCAAGTAACAGCACCATATGCTAGGCACCAGCAAACAGCTTCATTTGCTCAAGAGTTCTGTGGGTTCAGTCACACTGGTGTCAGTTTATAAATAAGTGAGGTGTAAGTGACTTACCCAAGGTTACATGGCTGTTAGTGGCAGAGCCAGTGTCTTTCCAATCAATTTCTGAAATTCATAGTCTCCTGGATCGATATTCACAACCCAGCTGTGGCCAAGAAGGAAAGTAAACATCATCAAACATGCCTCTTCCTTTTGGGTGAAACACAATAATAACTTATTTTGGCAGTGAAGAAACTTCCAATACTTAACACTGAAAACTTTGGAAGGCTGTTCATGCAATGTAATTGTGTGAGGCAAATTTACATAATTTACTTAACAAGTAGAGGATTTTTCGGAAGCTAAAACAAATCAGTCTGGAAAACTTCTAACAATTGTATATTTTAAGCCTTCCCCTTCTTGTAAGTAATTCACTTCAGCAAACTACTGGTTTTACTGACATAATTTTCTAACCAGTATGGAATAATAAATGACATATTGCTATTCTAACTTTAACTGAAATTACAGCCTAAGGGATGATTATGTAAATTAGTCAAACACAGTGGGCAGAATAGTACCATGAAAAGATACAACGTGGCTTGACCTATATATTCTCCATAGCAGTTTCCTGCCCTGGTCCTCCATTTTTTTTGCTACTGTTTTCCTATTGTTGCTTTAAAGTAGGCTTATTCGTTTCCCTTAGAAAGTAACTTAGCGATTATAGTTAAGTAAAATTAGTACACCGCTAGGGCATCCTCCGAGTTTCCATGATACAAAAATGGTCAAACTTTCTCTTTTTAATCAATATAGCAATCCATACACAGAATCAGACCAGTACAGTAGAAAGTACAAACTCAGACAGAAAAGGTGATAAATCCAGTAATTGCCTTGGGCCATGTAGAAGGATAGCAAACTCCCGTCCACTGTCAGCAACCTTGGGTGGGGGTGGCTGGCTGGACAGAATTAATCACCCAGGCCTCGGACTCTAAACAAACGATCGGGGGCCCCAGGTCTGGAAAGGTGGTCACTTTCACCAATGGTCTCAACGATCTCTGGAAAGATCAGTCATCCCAGAGGATGTGTAAGTGTGGGAGGCCAGGATTGCTATTTTTCTTTTGCGCTGGCATTTCCTACACCACGCAGTGCTTAAAGGGCAGAGGATTAAAGAAACTTTAAGCTCCATCCTGGCTGGCCTAAGCGCTTTCACGTCTCCAGAAGGCAAAGCAGCCTCAGCTGGGCCTGAGGAGCGGCGAGACCCCCACCCCCAGCGGCACAACAGGCCCGGGGTCTCCACAGGGCCGGCAGAGGGACGACAGTACACACAGGGCCCTGGCGCTCCGGTGCGTGGCAGTGCCGCGGGCGTCACCGGCGAGGCCGCACATGGCAGGCGGCGCTCAAGCGGAGGGGCGGCCCGGGGCGCGGTACCTGAGGTCGGGCGGCGGGCTGCTGCTTCTGCGAGCCTCCTTTGACCGGCCGGGACCCCGCCGTACCCTCGCCCTCGTCCGCCTCGCTCCCGACTCTTTTCCCTCTCTTTCCCCCTTTTTGCCCCCTCCTCGGCCGTAGCTCCAAGATGGCGGCGCCGAGACGGATCACGTGAGCGGCGAGCGGGTCAGGTGAGCCTGGAGGCGCGCGGCGGGGGCAGGGCCACCGCGGGGGTGGAGCCACCATGGGCCACGCCCTCTGGCAGACAGGTCCTTCAGGCTCTGGGCAGATGCTGTTGGCATCCAGGTCCTGTCAGAGCTGGTGTAGGTCTAGAACTCAATTAATATCCACTATGGCCTCAACCTGCTGGGGCATTCTTCATCCCCTCATTTACCCCATCCTTCTTTTCATCCTTGTGCTTGTGAATCTGGCTGGACTTTTATTTTTGCTTTTTTAAACTTTATCGAGGGCTGGAGCAATGGTTCTGTGGTTACTGTTATAAAGGACACAGGTTTGGTTCCCAGCACTCATACAGTGGCTCATAACCATGTGTAACTCCAGTTCCAGGGACTCATAAGTTCAGACCCTCTTGTGACTTCCACAGACTCCAGACACACACATGGTGCTCAGGTATACATATAAGTAAACCATATCTACTTATTTATTTATTGTATTTGTGGAGACTTGTAGTGGTCAGAGGTCAACTTTCAGAAGTCTGTTCTTTCCTTCCGTGGTATGGGTTCTGATACTGAACTCAGGCCTTCAGGCTTGACAACAAGCACCTTTACCCATTGAACCGCATACCTTGCCTAGAGGTACTGGGGATGAATGCAGGCCCTTTCACCTCCTAGATAAATCCTCTTCCACTGAGCTACATC
>NW_022196904.1:26993290-27034446 GCF_008632895.1 Mastomys coucha
TCCTTATGTAGCTAGCCCAGGCGGACCTTGAAGTTGTGAACCTCCTGCCTCAGCCCTCTAGAGTAGCTTGGGAGAGTAGATGTGTCCCCACCATACCAGGCTCTAATTGGAGCTATTATTTTTGAGGCATTGTATGTGGAAAAATGTAGAGGTCCTAACCATATGTCTGATGAGAGGCAATGCTGGCTCTGGGTCAAAAATGCTTTCTTTCTTTTTTTTTAAGTTTAAAACTAAAAAAAAAAAAAAATTGCATTTATTTATTTGTGTGTGAGTATGTCACAGTCTGAGTGTGTCACAGCATAGATGGAGGCCAGAGGACAATTTTCTGGAGTTGGTTTACTTCTCCCATGTAGGTCCCAAGGGTTGAACTCAGGTTGCAGCTTTGATAGAAAGTTCTTTTTTTTTTTTTGAGACACAGTTTCTCTGTTTAGTCTTGGCTGTCCTGGAACTCACTCTGTAGACCAGACTGGCCTCCAACTCAGAAATCCGCCTGACTCTGCCTCCCAAGTGCTGGGATTAAAGGCGTGCGCCACCACCGCTCGGCTGATAGAAAGTTCTTTTACCAGCTGAATCTTCTTGAGGTCCTTGAAGATTTTTCAGGGGTTGTAAGGTCTGACTTGGTGAGGTTAACCTAGGAACTCCGAGCGAGCTGTCATGAGTGTCATTTGGATCTGTTTCATGTAGTATCTGCTCTGCCGTAGCAAGCCCTGCTGAGTCCTGTACTAATACCATGCATACAAACTGAGAAAAGCAATCTCACCCAGCTTTCAACCCAAGAATAAGCTGGCAGTTAGGGACAAGCAGGAATGACACAGCTACATGCTTGGGTCTGGATTCAATAGGTGGGCGTGGCCAGAGGAAGGAGGTTAGGGACGATTCTAGTATTAGCACCAGACTGGCCTTGTTAGGTGAGATACCTTTTGGATGTTTCCTGATATATTTTGAACCCACTTCAAGCAGCTTGGGTTTTGAGTCGTCAAAATACATACGAGAAAATAATGGTGTGTTCTAGTGTTTAGGTACGGCGGCCATTTTATTTGCTGTATCTCTGGATAAAAATTTACCAGCTTGTGGGGGGGAGCGGGTTACAGAGATGACTGAATGGTTAAGAGTGGATTCTGTTCTTGTAGAAGACTTGTTGGTTCTCTGCACCGATGCCAGCTCACACCCACTCAGCTCTTTGTTGGGCTTCTTCTCTCCCCTGGTGACGCAGATATAGGCCAGATTAGACCAGACTAGAGGTAGATAAAGTCAGGTTTATTAGATGCCGCTCCCAGGTGGGTTCGCTGGCCACAAGGAACAGGGCGGGGTAAATCGTGCATCCGGGTTAGGGCGGGGAAGTTTTATAGACTGTAGGCGAAGGGTGATGAGGATGTGTCGGAAGTAAGCTGGGTTTGTGCCCAAGAGCTGAGCATACTGGGGACTGAGGGGACTGGGGTGGCTAGCAGCATCAGCGGAGGAGGTTCCAACTGTCTGGGCACTTGAAGCCCTTCCTTTGTTCGGAGTTTTTCAGTGTGGGAGGGGTTGCGAGGAAGGAGCTCTGGTGGGGTTTCCAAGCTTGTGCAAGGTTAAGCAAAGGGTCCAGCCTAACACTCACAATCGACCATATCTCCAGCTCCAGGAGGATCTGGCACCCCTGGATTCCATGAGCGTCTGCACTCACTTTCATACACCTGCCCCGCCTCCCGTAAATAAAAATAATAAAAGCAAATCTTTGAAAACAGGTCACCAGCCTTTGGGTGTTGGAAAAACAGCAGAGTTAGAATTATGTCTGGTGGCTCACAGACTCCTTCACCTTTGGGGCCAAATAGTGAAGAAATGAAAATAAATGAACTTACTGAGGGATTCTTTTCAGTAATAAGTTAGAGGCAAAGCATGGGGGAAGGAGGGATTAACGTGGAAGGCTAGAAGGAGAAAGACATCACAGTGGGCCCCAGCTAGGAAACATGAAAGGAGGATCCAGGATCAAATATGACAATGTCCTCCCTTCCTTTTGTTGTTTAAGAAAGCAGACTGAACAACCCTTGGGCAGCAAGCCAGTAAGCAGCACTCCTCCATGGCCTCTGATTTAGTTATTGCCCTTGCTTCCCTAATGATAATGCTGTAACCTGTGTGCCAAGTCAACCCATTTCTCTCCGAGCCGGTTTGGAGTTTGGTCAGTGTTTTATCAGAGGGCCAAAACTAGTACAAAGGTGTGAAATGCAGGATCAGATTGAAAAATGCAGACAACTTCAAGAAGCCCATGACACAAAAACATCAGCAACTACATATGTGTACACACACATACATGTATATATATATATATGTGTATACACGTATGCACACACACACACACACACATATATATATATATATATATATATACATACAAACACCTTCACGCATCTGTGTACATATCTGAGTTCATATGTGTGTGCGCACACACACACACACAAACACACACTTCTGTAGTGCTGTGGCTGGAATCCAGGACTTCATGCCTCCTAGCCAAGTGCTCCCCGCTGAGTTACTTCCCCAGGTCCCTTTTTCCTTTTTATTTTGAGATAGGCTCTCACAGAGTTACTCAGGCTAGCCTCCAACTCACTTCTGTAGCCCAGGGTTAACTTGAATCTCCCATTTTTCCATCTCTACCTCCTGTAAAGTCGAAGGAATGCAAAGACCCAGGCATCAGTCCATTGAACTTGTGGATTTCCCAATAAACTCTCAGCCCTTCGAACCGGCCACAGAATGTTTTTTATCATGATTTAATTAAGCAGCCATAGCAAGATTTCAAGTTCCAGATAGGACACTTACTTATGCAATTATCTAGCCCCTGTTCAATGGAATCTGATTCTGCTCTCAGATGAGAGATGACCCTGATAACAAAGTCCCTGTCTCCACACACCTCCTCATTCTACTTTGGGGTCCTTAATTAATTGATAAGGTTAAAGGTTTCACTTCTGCTAGTATCCTGGGCTTGTGTCATGTAAGTAACCATGGAGTCTGATGCAACTTCAACCAGTCCAGTGTTTAAATCTGGGTAACACAACAAGTGTGGTAAGTTTCAAGTTGGTAACTGGCAGAAACTGAGTGAGACCACCAGAGCTGGACCTGAGGAAGTCTTGTTTCTGAGTGAGCGAGATGCCCCAGAGGCACTGTTGCCAAGCCTGAAGACTTGGACTAAACAGTGGAAGGAGATAGAACTCATTCCTGAAAGTTGTTCTCTGACCTCTACACGTACAACTACACACACACACACACACACACACACACACACGCAATAAATAAATGAAAGTCTTTCAAGCTATGATACCTCTGAAGGATACTTTGTCTTTGGAAAAATAAGGTTAGATTAACTTTCTTGTGGAGAGATTAATCATGAAAGTCTTTTGAATAGTGCAGGCAATTGAATGAGGTAAATGACCTATATAAAAAAAAAAAGATTTTTTTCTTTTTGAGTCAGGTTTTCACTGGCCTGGAGCCACATATTTTCCTGCTTCAGCCTCCCAAGTGCTGTGATTACAGATATTTGCCACGACACTGGCTGGTAGTAATATATCTTTTGTTTTGTGATCTTTTAAAAAAAGTATATTGTCTCAGAAAATGAAAGATTGGGCCTGAAGAGATGTCTCTTGGTTAAGAGCACTGGCTGATATTCTAGAGGACCTAGACTTGATTCCCAGCATCCACATGGAGGCTCACAATTGCCTAGAAATCTAGTTCTGGGGATCTGGTGCTTTGTCTGGCCTCTGAGAACACCTGTCATGTGTGAGGTTTCCTTACATAAAATTCCAAAATTTAAAGTAAAAAGAAATAACTCTTTAAAAATTATTATTTTTTAAAAAGATTGCTGTAATCTCAGTTAATCAGGAGGCAGAGGCAGGAGGATCACAATAAGGTTGAAGTCAGCTTGTCTTAAAAAGTAAAGGAGGGGCTGAGATTCTAACTGTGGCCCAGAGCCCTTGCCTGCTGTGTGCAACCATTACACCAGAAACAGAGAGCAGAGAGACAGAGAGAGAGGGAGGGAGAGGGAGAGGGAGAGGGAAAGGGAGAGTCAGCAGTAGGGTTTGGGGGGGAAAGGCCATGGCGGCGTAGTTGGCAATCGCCTCTGACTTTGCCCTTTCTCTTCCAGGGCATGGAGGAGGTAGGCTCCGTCTTTCTGACATTTTTCACCTCTCTTGTAAAACCAGAAGTCCAATTTATCCTCTTTCAAAGCTTCAGATGTCTAGTCTGTGGAGGTTCAGAGTTTAATTACAGGAGGTCCTCTGGGTTCAAAATGCAACTTCATCATTAAGAGTAATGGCAAGTCTTGACTTTATTAATGAATGAAAAGTTTGCTCGATGTAAGTCAGAAGGAATGTATGATAAAAAGACATGATATATTATCATATATCTAGCTGTCAGTAATAAATTAACATTAGCTCTGGATTCTGTACACTTCGCATCCTGAATATATACCTAGAAATACTTCATAATTATAGTTCAGGTCTCAAGAACCATCGTAAATTATCCACCTGCCACTCATTCTCTGTAAGAGCCACCAACCCCTGTTCCTTCTGCAGTGCATCAGTGTCTGAGGTCACTGGTGCTGGAGTTGGGAAGCTGGCTCAGTGGTTTAAAAGTGGCTTCTGTGCAAGTGCAAGGATCTGAGTTTGAATCCCCAGAACCCACAAAAAAACTGGCACCTAGTGTAAGGGCAATTCCCAGCATTCCTAGGACAGCATGGAAGACTGAAACGAGGGACGCTCCAGAGTCTCATAGGCCAGGAGACCCTGTCTCAGATGATGTGGAAAGCAGCTGCTAACATCTAAGCTTGTCCTCTGACCTCTGTACCTGTGCCATGGCACATGTGTGTGTCCACATTAATGTTTACACACATAAGACACATACATACACATGGTACACATACACACATCATAAAATTTCTACACAAAATCTCTAGTGGTATGAGGCATACCTTTTTGCCCCTCATCTTTTTTTTTTTTAATTGAGATATGATCTCCATGCTGCCCACGCTGACCTTGAACTTTTGACCCTCCAGGCTCACTCTCCTGAGCTGAGGAGGAATGACAGGTGCACACCCGAGTGTCTGGCTTTATACTTCTGTCTCAGTTTGGGTTTTATTGCTGTGAACAGACACCATGACCAAGATAACTTCTATAAGGACAACATTTAATTGGGGCTGGCTTACAGGTTCAGAGATTCAGTCTGTTATCATCAAGATGGGAAACATGGAAGCATCCAGACAGGCACATCGCTGGAGTTATCTAAAGGGGCCCAGGAGCAGACTGTCCTCAAGCAGCTAGGAGGCGGGTCTCAAAGCCCAACCCCCATAGTGACACACTTCCTTCAACAAGGCCACACCTCCTCCAACAAGGCTATACTGCCTATTAGTGCCATTCCCTGGGCTCCACTTAATCAAATCACCACAATTCTTAAAAACAAAAACAAAAACAAAAACAAAAACAAAAACAAAAACAAAACAAAACAGAAGATTTACTTATTTTTATTTTATGTGTATGAGTGTTTTGCCTGCTGTGTGTCTATACACCACATGCATTCCTGGTGCCTCCAGAAGCCAGAAGAGGGTCTCTGATCCCCTGAAAGTAAAGTTACAGAGGGTTGTGAGCCTCCAGGTAGGTGCTGGGAACAGAAACTGAGTCCTCTGCAAATCAGCCATTGTTCTTAATCACTGAGCTATCTGTCCAGCCACTTCATTTATTCCCTATGAGGTTCTAAAGAAGGCAGAAGAATGTGCAGCAGTCATCTATAGGAAGAAGAGGGGCAAAGCAAAGAGACCTATCGCCACACCTGCTGCTTGCTCCAGCTGACTTGGGTCTGGCTTACACTTTAGCTCCACTGTTTGGATGTAATTTGTTTAGGGAAATTTCCCTGAGGATCCCAGTCATAATAATTGGAGGGGCTGTGCCATCGAGGCTGAGGTGGGATTTTAGTCTAGAACTCTCCTTGCTGGAGGTTCTGTCTCAAGGGTCTTGTGTAAGGATATGAATTTGGGGGTGAGAATGGCCTAGCTGGAAAATGCCCTGGATTCTATTCTTAGCATTGAAAAAAGCAGAAGGAGGAGGAGGAGGAGGAGGAGGAGAAGGAAGGAAGAAGAAGAGGAGGAGGAGGAAGAGAAGAAGTAGTAGTAGTATCATCATCATCATCATCATTATCCATGGTAGTGACATCTAGTGGCCTATCTTGGTTGCACAGCCATGCCAAGGAGCACTCCAGTGGGAAGTGAGCCATTTCCCTTGTCCAGTTACAACCCAAGGTGTGACCTTGGATCCCTGAATCAGTCTAAGAGCTGAGTTTCTGGCAGCAATTCCCCGAATGTGTGACGGTGTATGGTGGGGATCCAGGAAACCACAGCAGTGGGCAGGGAGTGGAGGAGGAGGCGGGATGCTTTTGAGGCTGACAGGAGGCTCCTTGCAGACGAGTCTGCATGTGCCAAAGATGACTCCGGCTGCAGAAAAGGAGGCCTAACCAGGCTGCACGCTGGAGCAGGGAGCTTGCTTCAGCCAGACTGTCTCCCTGCCTCAATGTGAACTGGTTATTGGCAATTTTTAAGCAATTTTCAGTCGTCTCTGTCAATAAAGCCACTCTCTTCTCTGCAAGGGGAACGGAAATGAGATTTTGAGGTCTCCAAAAGGACTGTCTCCTTTTGCCACTTTATCTGACTAGGAGCCAGGTAGGAGCCCAACTGAGTGGGGATGGGAGCTATTTGCTATGCCCCAAACCCCAGTTGACAGGTAATAGCACCTGCTTCCCAGGAGGGTTGTAATCGGATACTGCTAAATTCTTCCCGGAGAAGGGCGCTTTTCTTAGAGCAGAGACCTTTATTGATGAGAGCAGCACAGGAAGAAAATGAAAAGCAGGCGATGAAGAAAGACACTACAGGGAGAGGTAACTGCCTACCATACCAAGGAAGTCTAGCTGAGGGGTAATCCTGGACTTCAAAATATGTCATTTGTTATTTTGACAGCTTCTCTTGATGTGATAGACTAGGAGGAGCCAGCAGCAGCGATCCCCAGCGTGAAGCTCTGATTCTTTCTTCTTATGGTGATTAGGAAAGCTGATGTGGTGGTGGATGCCAGTATTCCTGGCTCTTAGAGGGAGCTGAAGTGGAGGATCATACGTTTGGGGCCAACCTGGGCTACATTATGAGACCCTGGCTTAAAATAAAGAAGACATCATCAAGTCGATAATCAAGTCAGTTGGTATGAGCCTGTAATCCCAGAAACTGAGAAGGCTGAGGCAGGAGGATTGCAAGTTCAAGGCCAACCTGGACAATTTAGTGAGACTTTTGTCCCAAAAATTAAAAAAAAAAAAAAAAATAGTGGGGAAGTAAGGGGGTGGGGGCTGGGGATAGAGTTCAGCAGCAGAGTGCTTGCTTCAGAGTTGGGAGGCTCCAGGTTCCTTCTCCAGTACTGAAACCAAACTAAACCAAAGAGCCACAACCACAAAACAAACAAACAACCAGAGATAGCAAGTAGCCTTTAGGCCCTCAGTTTTTCTTTCTTCATGTACCGTGATAAAGCAAGCATGGAGAATATTGGAAAAGGAATGGGAATGCACGTTAGTGCCCAGGGAAAGTCCAGAGCCCAGTTTCCATGCCTTCCCAGGCCTTCTCTTAATTGCTGACTCAGGTAGGTGGGCCCTGCTGCAATGTATATTGAACTGAGCATGGCGTACTTAGTACCAGGCATATGGACACCTTCAGGCTTCTCTGAGGAGGTGGCCAGGCTCCTATGACATTCACCTTGCTGACCTGCTGTAGTGGCTGTTCCTGGTTGTCAACTTGACTATATCTGGAATGAACTACAATCCAGAATTGGAAGGCTCACCTGTGGCCCTAATCCAGAGGCTGGGAGATACAAGTTTCTGACCTGGATCTTGGCATGGAGATCTTGAGGCATAGTGACTATGAGTCCCAGAAGATTAAGACAGGAAGATCTCCAAGTTCAAGGTCATCTGGGATTAAAGGTGTGGTGGCATAGACCTTTAATCCGGGCCACACCTTTTGCTGGAGACCTAAATAAGGACATTGGAAGAAGGAAGGCTCTCTCTCCTTCTCTTGCTTGCTTTGTGGGACTGAGCAACTGCTAGATCCTTGGATTTCCATTCACAGCTGCTGTTGACCATTGTTGGGAGTTGGACTACAGACTGTAAGTCATCAACAAATTCCCTTACTTTCTAGAGACTACCATAAATTCTGTGGCTCTAGAGAACTCTGACTAATACACCTGCCTTTCTCCTTTAGCTCCTGTTTCAGAGTCACCTTGTGATCAAGCTCTTGGTAGCAAGGAGCCTCAAAAATTGGTGATCACCTGAGGGGCTGGAGAGATGGATCAGTTGTTGAGGGCACTTGCTGCTCTTCCAGAGGACTCAGGTTAGATTCTCAGCACCCACATAGTGGCTCACAACCATCTAACTCCAGCCCCAGTGGGTTGTATACCTTCTTCTGCCCTCCATGGACCCAGCATCCACATGATGCACAGACAATCCATGCTGGCAAGACACCCACACACTTAAGATAAAATTAAAAGTATGGGCCATCTGGATGTGTGTGAAGCCCGCCGACCAGCATGAAAGCAAGCATGATGTGCTGCAGACCAAGTGCCCAGATGCTGGGGAGTCCTCCGACTGGCATGGAGGGCTCAGTGTAGGGCTCAGTGCAGGGACAGGGTTCCAGCTGGAAAGGCATCTTGGAGTTGTGGCTGAACCAGGTGGAAACCATCTCATGAGGCTTTGCCCGTGGAGGCTCTGTGCCTGGGGCTCTGTGGTGCTTCTTCACACATTTGTATGTGAGCTGTTCCGTCGCTAGTCACAGGTGCTCTTGCTGCCTCAGCATCTGTCTGCCCTGGTGGGAGTGGGTTCCCACTTGGCTCCAAGAGCCTGTCAGTCCTGTTCGTTGATATTTCCTCTGGCTGGCGACAGGGTGTTGAAAGTAGCTATAGTCGGCAATCGAATGGGAGAGTGATTTTACTTAAGCACACCCGCTCCAAGGTGTGAGTTTAGCTAGGAGAGGAACTCAACAGCAATCTTTTGGAGCTGGGTGTGGTTGTGCATATCTGTTATGCTAGCAGTCAGGGGACTGGGGCAGGAGGTTTGCAGAGTTTGAGGGCAGCTTAGGTTCCATAGTGAGACCCTGTCTTAATGAGCTAATACATATCTCAAAGAAAGTATTCAAGAAGAGAGTTGGCTTAGGAGAAAGAATAAAGTTGATATCTACTTAGCGACCTAGGTGTCAGTCTTAGTGATGTTTCAGGAGTTCTAAGAGTCTAGCCTGTGAAATGGGCTTTACCCTTAGTTTTGGAATCTTCTAGCATGTCCTAGCTGTGTGACTTAGTATATTACTTAATGTCTTAGCTAGGATTTCATTGCTGTGAAGAGACACCATGACCATGTCAACTCAAAAGGACATCATGTAATTGGGGCTGGCTTACAGGTTCAGAGATTCAGTCCATTATCATCATGGTGGGAACCACAACAGGATCCAGGATGCTATGGGAGCAGACATGGTGCTAAAGAAGAAGCTGAGAGCTCTGCATCTTGATTTGAAGGCACCCAGAAGGGGACACTGTTTTCCACAGGCAGCTAGGAGGAAGCTCGATTCTGTACTGGGTGGAGCTTGAGCACAGAATCATCAAAGTCCACCCCCACAGTGACTCACCTGCTTCAACAAGGCCATACTCTCTAATAGTGCCACTTCCCATGGGCCACACACATTCAAACCATGATTAATCTCTGCACTTTATTTTTATCATAACATGGGGATCATGATACCCAAAGTGCTGTTAAAAAGTTTAAAGTGGGACTGGAGAGATGGCTCAGCAATGAAAGCACTGGCTGTTTCTCTAGAAGGCTGGGATTCAATCCCTAGTACTCACATGTTAGTCTACTACTGTCTGTAACTACAGTTTCATGGGATCCTCCGACTTCCTGTCCTGGCCTCCTTGGGTACTGTGGGCACATGGTGCCTATCCGTATATGCAGGCAAAATACACATATACCCTAAAAACGTTTAAATGATTTAATATATATGAGGTACTGACAAGACTGATTGATGGGCAGTGATCAATAAATAGTATAGTTGCAAAAGATTCAGGGAAGGGTGACCCGAAATGAAAGGACACCATGAGGGAGCCTATGAGTTTTTGGTGGCTGATTGGAAGTGGAGTTGAGAGAGATGGCTAGCCCCTCGGCTCCTTCAGCATGTCCTGGATGGGAAGCGGTAGTGTGTGGTACACACCAGTGACAGACAGTTGCAGAGCAGACATCAAAGGACACACAGGAGAGGAGACGTGGGCGGAGTCACCCAGCCATTCTGTCCTCAGCTTAGCATTGTAGCGTGAGCTTTGGAGCCAAGTCACATATGACCACCCGGGGCTTGGCCTATTTTTCCTACGTATGGATTTCGTTGGCAACTGAACGCCCCTAACACCCTGCCATTTAGATACATGTTGGTTAAGAAGTCCAGAAACCCTTGGACTTGGCTCTGATGTGTTGAAAGCGAATAGAATTTACATGACTTAAGTAGCTTATCCAGATCCACACCACTCTCTTCAGATTTAAATGTTCGAAGGCTCCAAATTCGATATTTCAGCGGCAACAATGACATCTAGGGGTTGGTTTCTCCAGGTTTCACCCGAGATGTCTGTGAGCACACTAACACATTCACGACACACAGAATGTTGGCTCAGAGCACAGGAACTTGGTCGGTGGCCAGGGTGACACTCAGGGATCAGTGAACGAAAGTGGCAGTGGCCTCAGCTGTCCCTAAGAACACCTACTGCTCCCCTTCTACAGGACACCACGCTCCACAGTGGCTGCTTTTTTCATTTCCCTTCTACCTGCAGTCAGCCACATGGGACCCTTTGCATCCCGTTTGATCCAAGTCCACTCTGACAGATGGAAGGACCCATCTTCCCTGTGTGGGAAGGAGCTGCGACTCGGGTTCTAGATCTTTCTCTCTGTGTGTGTTCATTCTTTTAGGAATTGTGGGGCATGCTTTGGAAGTTCATATAGTCTCTTCTCCATTGTGTGGTACTGGCCATCAGATTCATTATCAGCTCATGGTTTGTTGTCAATAAGTCAGTCAGCTAATAGCATCTACTGAGCACTTTCTGGATACACTGTGGATGCATGTGCGTTTGCATGTGTGTGCGAGTCCATCCTAATGTTTAGGTGTGAGTAAGGGAGGCCTGAAAGGCCATACACATAGGTCCAATTCACAAGAAAACATACAGTTTATTTGAAGTGTTCCAAACACAGGCTAGGGAGATGGCTCACTAGTTATGAGCACTGGCTGCTCTTCCAGAGGATGCAGGTTCAATTCTCAGCACCCACATGGCAGCTCACAACTGTTGCAACTCCAATTCTAGGGCATCTGACTCCTTCTGGCCTCTATGTGTACTGTACACATAGAGTACACAAGTAGGCAAAACACTCATACACAAAGGAAAGATGAGTAAAATTTAAAAAAAAATTAAAAAGTATTCCAAGCATGCATATTAATAAGAAATAAAGTATTCATGAAAGCATCTGTGAGAGTGTTGGAAAATGCACAAATATTCAGATGCTGTTTAAGGTTCCTCTCAGCAGGCAAAGTTTGTGATTTTTGTGCAGATTAAAATTAGCACCCCGCTCTACTGATGCATAGTAATATTGGCATCCACACATGAAACCATATTGTCTTTCTGTGTGATAGTTAAAGGGGCAATGCAAAATACAGTCCAGCCCCTTGGGTAGCTGAGCAGACCCTTGGTGGTGTTGGCCTCATGTGTCTCCCTCAGGTTGTGTTCCCTGAATGCCACCTCTACCGATTTCCTTTTTAGATTTGTTTTATCTTTAAGTTATGTGTCTATGTATATGTGTGTGTGGGGGGGAGGGGGCATGTGCATGTGTGAGTGCAGGTGCCTGTGGAGGCCAGAAGAGGGTGTCAGGTACTCACCTGGTGCTGGGATTACAGGTGGCTGTGAGCTGCCTGATGTGGGTGCTGGGAACTGAAGGTCCTCGGGAAAAGCTGTAAGTGTCCTTATGAGCCATCTCTCCAGCCCTCTTTTTTCTGATTAACCATGGAATCCTTTTCATTTTAACCCTTGCTATTGCCCTTTCTTTGTCATTTCCTTAGTCTGTTTTCCAGATCTGACACCCAGAAAGCCATTGCTTTAACCTATGGGATATGTGCGTTAGCCTATTTTAAGCTTTCTATTACTGTCACAAAGACCTGAGATCAACTCAAGCAAAGCTTGGTTCATGATCACTTGGCCTTGTTGCTTTGGTCCTGTGGCCAAACAGGACGTCATGGCAGAAGCATGGGACAAGGCAGAGCTGGTGGCCTTGTGGTAACTGAGAAGTAGAGAGAAACAAGAAGGGGAACTTGGGAGTCTAGTACCTGTCTTGAAGACATGCTGTCACCCCTTCTTCCCACTGCTCCTCACCCCAGCTCCTAAGTCTCCTAATGACACCAAGGTCCTGTGACCAAGCCTTTACTATGTGGGCCTTTGGAGGATAGGATATCCAAATTAAAGCAGTAGCCCTTCAATCTTTTCCTTTCTGGAG
The DNA here is from genome assembly GCF_008632895.1 of Mastomys coucha. Lineage (NCBI taxonomy): Eukaryota > Metazoa > Chordata > Mammalia > Rodentia > Muridae > Mastomys > Mastomys coucha. The sequence continues at coordinate 27,005,840 of NW_022196904.1, forward strand.
GGGCCTGAGACTCTCCAAGTGGCATCCTTCAAGGTCCAGCCTGATGTCTCTGGTGCTGACCAGCCTCAGCTCCATCACGTCTGCCTCTGCCTGTCCTCATAGAAGTGTGATTCGGCTTTCCAGATGCTTCAGTCCCTCGTCTGTCCCCCAGTGTGCTTTGCTCGGTTTTTGGGTCTGAACCGAACAACTGTCTTTCAGGGTGGTCTTCCTTTTCCTTCCTGACTAGGCTCAATCCCTTAACCCGCTCTTCAGGTCTTAGGCCTCATAGCTATAGCTTCTGTGTGTCTTATTAGATCAGTGTCAACTCCTTTCCATACACTGCTGATCTAAGACTTTGGTTATGGTGTTCCATCACAACAGTAGTAACACTAAGACAGTGGGCCTCAGTGCTGTGTATGGAAAATTCCAGGTTCTTGAGTCACCATGTTCATTACAGGTTCTCCTGCCAGTGAATAGCAAGAAGATGAAGAATAAAGGGGGTACTTGATACAGCCCTTTCGCTGTATCACAAGTGAAAGATATTCATGTTTGTTACAGAATTCTTGTAATCTAGACCCTTAGCAGATAGTTCAAGAAGTGGGGTTTGACTTTCCACAGCTTTGGGTGGGGAAGCCACATTCAACTCCCTCTTGAAAGACTCTAAACCATTATCTGCCTCACTAACTTCACTACAAGCACAGTCTTGATGCTTTGCCTATAAAGAAGAAGTCACCAAGTGAGATCCTCACTTGGTGTGTATTTATGTGTCTGTGTATGCCACATGAGAGCAGTGCCTGAGGAGGCCAGAGGAGGGTGTCAGATCCCCTATTTCCAGAGTTACAGGTGGTGGCAATCCACCAGGCATGAATGCTGGTAAAAAGCAATTCATGTTCTTAACCACTGGACTATTTCTTTAACTCTCCCCCAAGCAGTATGCTTATATATATATGTATATGTATATATGTATATTATATACATATGTATATAATATAATACATAATATTTTATTTTATTTTATTTTTATAGGATTTCTTCATTTTATGTGAGTGGACATTTGCATGTATGTGCACATAGTCTTGAACTTATGATCCATCTGCCTTAGGTACTCCTGAGTGCTGAGATGACAGGTATGTGCCACCATACTTGGCTTTCAACAAATACTGACCTATTTGTGTGTGTGTATGTTTACGTGTGTATGAAAGTAGGCATGCACATGCCATGGTGTGCATGTGCGTGCGTGCGTGTGTGTGTGTGTGTGTGTGTGTGTGTGTGTGTGTGTGTGTCAGAAGACAACTCTCTGGAGCTGGTTCATTTCTTCCACTTTATGGAATCTGGGGATCGAACCCAAGTCATCAGGCCGCTATACTATTACTTCTACCTACTGAGCCATCTCATTGGACCTTAATAAATATTTCTTGAGTGTGGACCATGTGGTAGATTCTGTGTCTGATACAGTCCAGCAGTGGAAAAAACAGAGTGAATGGCTGCTCTCGTGGATCTGAGAGTCTTACGAGGGAGAGAGAAAGAGGCCAGTTAACAGACAGACCAATGCACAGTACAACTTCAGTGCTAAGAAAGAGGTTGAAGATACAGGAGGGTTGGGTGGGGTAGCCTACACCTTTAAGCACTTGAGAGGCAGAGGCGGAGGCGGAGGCGGAGGCGGAGGCGGAGGCGGAGGCGGAGGCGGAGGCGGAGGCAGAGGCAGGGAGATCTCTGTAAGTTTAAGGCCAGCCTGGTCTACATAGTAATTTCTAGGATAGCCAGAGCTACATAGACCCTGTAAAGTACAGGAAAGAGTGTTCAGGGGTGGAAGGGGGCTGGGGTGGGAGAACTACCTTGAGGTAGACCAGAAGGATGAAATCCAGTGATGAGTTTTCTGGGCTTGGGATGAATAGTGGGTAGAGCTTAAGCTGAGTATGTTGAAGAAAATGGCCATTGTGGGTTAGAAGGCAAAGGAAGAGGTGTTTTATTTATGACTGTTGGTGGGGTCCAGAGGGTGGTTCTGCTTTTGCCCCCCTTGCGTTTTCAAAGGATGGTCTTGTAGGGACTGCATGCAATCCTTAAGCTCCTGCCTCAGCAGCACCAAGCTCTTGCTGTCTTCCTCAGCTGGGGCCATGTCAAGTGATGGCCCTTTCTCCCCTCCCCACCCCCATCAGCCCCACCTTCAGGACTGGGAATCTGGAGCAAACTCTGTGAGACCAGCAAAGAGCTCAGGAGCAAATGGGATTTTAAAGTTGTTAGGGCATTTTGGCATTCAGTCCCCCAAGATGAGCAAAGTGTCTTGTCTGGTAATTGCAATTAATGGCCCTGCTATTCAAGCATATCCGTCAATAAATCTCCTCTAATAACCGATTGGGCACAGTCGTTGCCATAGTTATGTCTCTAAATTGAGCCCAGGGTAGTTGGCCACGGCACTGACCTTACTGGGGTCAGGGCTGCTTCCTGACTGTGTGACTCCATATCCCAGGAATTAAAGCCACCCTTCCAAATGGCTGGCTTCCTGCCAGATGAAAGACAGTCTGAGTTCCTCTCCTTAACTGTCTGGAGATTTCCTGTAAATCTCTTAAATGTGGAATAAAAATTCTTTGAAACTCTGGCACACCAGTGATGGTTGTAGAAGGACTGTCCATTTCACTTTGCTACTGTACTGGGAATACTGGACAGGGGGACATCACATCAGATTGGCAATAGCCAATGATAATTGCCGCAGATGTCCTGTCTGAGACTTGGCTAACCAGGGTAGCCTCTCACCATACTTTTCTTAGTCCTCCCCTTCTATAAAATTCATTCCCCTTTTCACAGGCACTGTGTCAAGGAGTCCTTTTACCTTCTCAAGTGTCCCTTTCGGCTCTCCCACAGGTGCCATTCTACAACCCCATAGGTTTGCTGTTCTCGGGGCTCAGTTCTCTAAGGATGTAGCCATGGCTTTAAGAGTCTGACCCTGCCCCTTTCCACCTCTCTTGACACACCTTATGTCTTCAGTGAAGCTCAGATTTCTAGAATTATTTTTTAAAACCGAGTTTGCATCACCTGCGCAGGTGGGAATATCTTGAAAAATGTCCTCATGTATGTTGGGGGTGACAGGTTGAGTGTGGAGGAAAACATGTGTTTGAAGTGGTTTCTTAATTCATGTGCACATAAAAGTCTTGAAAAGAAGGGAAGTAAAGAGGAAGGAGAAAGAGGAGAAGGAAGAAGGAAGGAAATGAGGAAGAGTCAGACAATGGACATTTGTTTCCTATCTTTGGCTGGGCTCAGGTTTAATCTTTGGAAATATGTTGCTTTCTGGGTTTGGTCTCTTGGTCTTCCTGCATTATTTATCTTAGAATTTATGTCCTAGAGTGAGGGCTGGCTGTCAGAGAGTAGCAGAGCAGTCAGGTAGTATGTCCAGGGCTGCTCTAGCACAGAGCCCTCTCCAGGGTTCGGCAGGCCTGTCATGGCCCAGTTTCTGCACCACCTTCCTTTCTGGATGTGTCTTTGATGGGGTGTTCTCATTTTCTTTCTGTGGCTGTGATAAAGCACTCTGAACAAGAACAATGTAGGGAAGAGAACCGGTTATTTCAGCATATGGGTTACAGTCTACCATTCAGTGAGGCTAGAGCAGGAACCCAACTCTTCTATACAGCATTGCCTCCCACCAAGTAACTCATTTAATTAAGAAACACACTGGGATCTAGTGAGATGGCTCAGTGGGTAAAAGCACTGACTGCTCTTCCAAAGGTCCTGAGTTCAAATCCCAGCATCCACATGGTGGCTCACAACCACCCGTAATGAGATTAGACGCCCTCTTCTGGTGCATCTGAAGACAACTACAGTGTACTTATTTATAATAATAAATAAATCTTTAAAAAAAAAAAAAAACACACATTGGAGACCACAGAGGATGCTGTGGACCAGGCTGGCCTCGAACTCATAGAGATTTGCTTGCCTCTGGTTCCCAAGCGCTGGGATTTAAAGGTGTGTGTCAACATCGCTTGGCTTAGATTTCTTATATAGCCCAGAAGCACGTGGTTAGGGCATAATGTTGGGCACAGTGGGCTAGGCCTACAATATCAATTAAAAATCAAGACATGCCCCTATAGACATGCGCACAGTCAGGTCAGGCCAATCAGGCCAGTCTGATCTGTGTGATGTTTCAGGTGAGACTCAGGTAGCCCTAAACTGCTACCAAGTTGGTAGTTAAAACTAACTAGGACATGGTACGTCAGGGTTTAGCTTGCTCACTTTGTCTGGAAGGTGCAAGAAAATTAACAAGTTTCCACACAGGAGAAAAGCCTGCAAGGTATCTCTCTAAGGCAGGGAAAGCACTTTAATAGTTTGCTTTTAGCTTTCAAAACTTATTTAACCATTTTATGTTATGTGTATTGTGTGTGTCTGAGTCTATACATGTCTGTCATATGGATGCAGGTGCTCATGGAGGCCAGAAGAAGGTGTCAGATCCTCTGGAGCTGGATCATAGGTGACAACTGCCTGAGATGGATGCCAGGAACCAAACTCAGGTCAGTAATCAAACTGCCGGACTATCTCTCTCTCCAGCCACTAGTTTTCCTCTAACTTTAAAAGAGTTAGCTTCAATTTGTGTGTGTGTGTGTGTGTGTGTGTGTGTGTATGTGTACATATGAGGACAGTGCCCTTGTAGTCCAGAATAGGGCATCAGATTCCCTGGAGATGGAGTTACAGGCCATTGTGAGTCACCTGACCTAGGTGCTAGGAACTAGATTTGAGTCTTCTGCAAGAGCAAAACATGCTCTGATCCACTGAGCTGTCTCTCCAGCCTCTGCTTCTATCTTTCCAAATACCCTCCAAATGTAGAGAAGACAACAGGGCTGTTTTAAAAATTGCACTGGCTGGGTGCAGGGATAACACAAATTGTAGCATTTTAAATTGGTAACAAAAGAGACTCAATCTGTGTGTAGGAGAGTTGGGTAGCAGAAATATCTGTGCTTGTGAAATGCTGCACACCCGTGGCTTATGAAACTATTCTGATGGGCATGTGGTGAACTTTGAGCTATTACATAATACCAAATGGAATTTTGGTTTCACTGTTAATGATGTGCCATTGAGAGAAGCCAGAGAAGGATAAAGAGATGTTTTAATAACAGAAGAAAAGGCAAAGGAAATCCAGTCAAGGCATGAAGCCAGGAGCCAGAGATGGTCTCTTCATCCCCTTTCCCTCTTCCTCTTCCTCAGCTCTTCTTTAGCCATCTCCAATACAGTCACTTCATTAGTTTACTGTGGCCCTGGGTCCATTTGTGAGACTGTATGTATTAGTTCCATTGTATCACCATGACCAAAATGCCCGTCGGAAACAAGGAAAAAAAGATTTATTTTGGCTCATGGTTTTAGAGAGTTCTGCTCATGGTTCCTTGGTTCCTTGCATCTGAGAAGAACGACATGGTTGGGAGATCTTGCGGCGGAGAAGAGCTGACATTTGAATCAGGGATGTCAGGAAGAGGAGAGGAGGGGAAGAGGACGGGAGGGGAAGAGGGGGGAGGGTAGGGAGAGGGGGAGGAGAGGAGGAGGGAGAGGGTATAACTATACCTTCCTGTCCTCCTCTAGTTAGGCTCCACATCTTAAAGTTTTCAGAACCTCCCAAAATAGCACTACCAGCTAGGGACCAAAACTTTAAAACCATGGGAGACATTTCAGAATCCATGTGCAACACTGTGGGTCTCATCGTCTTCTCCCAAGATTGTAGCATTTCATTTCTCAACCTCCCAGTGCATCCTCCCGGTGCAGGCTGGCCGGCGTTGATTGAGGGGAGGATAAGTTCATGGCTATGGCGTCTTAGAGAAGAAGCGGAGCACAGACAACTTTTCAGACTACTTTGAGTTCCAGTAGAGGGCGGATGGCAGATGGGGCTCTTAATCTTCATGCCGCTTCTTCACACTCTTTGTACGTCCAGGGTGCATGAAGCGTGTACCTGGCAAGCACGGCCATGTACTGGCACCAGGAGCAGGAGGGCTGGCTCTGAGCCTCCTGGTAGAGAAGACGATAGAGGCTCCTTAGAGGCAGGCAGAACACAAGGAATCAGACAAGTTGAAATACGAACAGATGAGTAGAAGGAAAATGGATGGCAAATCAGAGGAGATAGGAGGCAGGGAGGAGACAGGACGGATGCGGGTTCAGCTGGATCCGAGCACGGTGCTCTCAGATCCCCACCCCTGGCTGGCAGCCTTTCCTTCCCTGTCTCTGTGACCCTCTCTTCTTTCCTCTCTCCCCACTTCCAAGCCTCTTTTGTCTCTTCTTCACAGTTATTGACTTACATGATGAATTGCAATCCAATGCAGTTTTCAAAAGGTTTTATTTTTATTTACACATTTTGAGTCATTAATAAGCATATGCAGTATAAAATTCAAGACAGAAATGGACATACTAACAATGAGGTCTACCTTATACTTACTACCAGCTCCTCTACAAAGGAACCACTGCTAATAATTTATCGTGTTTTTTTTTCAAAGAGACTCTATGTAAACACATACATACTGTTTTACATATTACTCTCCAGCCTTATTCAGCCATATGACTTGAGAAATGGTGCCATATTGGTACATACAGAGCTGCTTTGCTGACTGCAAAGGCTGTGCAGAATCCAGTCTTCTGGCTTCGTCACCACTTACAAGTCTTGTGCTGAAGGACACAATATTTGGTTGGCAACCCCTTGCTGTAGTGAGCTACCCTGTCAGATGTGCTTTGGAACACATGTACCTTGTGCTGGAGAAATAAATTTCTAGAACAGGCGATTCCTGGTCAGAAGGTATATGCGTTGTAAAATTCGGGGGAGAAATACCGATGCATTTCCTTCATTTCCACTTTGCAAAACCAGTAAGTTTGGTTTCCAGCATTTTTGTCAGCTGTCTCACAACCACCTGTGACTTCAGATCAGGAGAATCTGATGCCCCCTTGTGGCTCCCAAGGGCACCTGGAGTTGTTGCCCATGCCTACACAGACAGATATAAATAAATCATAAAAATTAATAAGACAAAGTAAAATAGCCTGGGTTTCCATGAGGAATTTAGTGTGCTGGTATTCAGGATGCATCAGGAAAGTCCAGATTGGGGGTGGGGGGGGGACATCAAGTTCACGGAGGTCACCAACAGAGAGAGACTGGCAATGAAGGAGCCAAGAACGATTAATAAATGAGAAACACACTAGGGCACCACTTTTCTTTTAAAGAAGCCACTGCATCTGGATTAAGCCACGCCATGTGGTAACTATGCAAAGATTATTGTTCAGTCTGCCACACTGATGTTCCTTCCCTAGACTGTGGTCTAACAGCTTTTTTCTCTTCCTGGACCTGGCATCCACAGTGCACACTGACATGATTGGGATATGTCTTCACTGGAAATTGCATATAAAACCCATGGTTTCACTGCAAATAAATGTTTAGATTTACCATGGCATGACTGCCGGGCAGTATTTCCATCCATGATGCCCTTGGTTACTTATATGCGCGAGTGTGCTCAGGGTGAACTGAGCCATCTCGTTTGCAGTGAGGGACCTTGAGGTGGCAGCAACACCACATTCAATTCTGCTACACTCCGAGTTCATTACAAAGTGAAAGTAAAAATCACAATAAATCAGAATAATACTGATTGTTATAATTTTATTATCAGAGCATTAAGTCAATAAAACTTATCTAAAACGTCATTTGAATTGTGTACGGGTTTTTACTAGTTGTCCGGCATGTCTTAAAAGCACATCCAAAACAACAAAATGGAGAAATTAGTGATAAATTGTGAGAAAGCTGGGACTTGTCTCCTGCTGCAGTAAAACTAGATTTTCTTTTTGCATTGTAAAATATTCCTTTTGAAGACGTTAACGTACCCATAATGCCTTCCGTCTGCCTGACTACATTTAGCATCCTATTGTCTGCTTTCGTGTTTTCGTATCATCTGGCCTTTTATCATGTATGCTTATATATAGGAGGAGTCGGCTCATATACGATATCCCCTCAGGAAAGAAGGTGATTTTTTTAAAAATGAGAAATAGAGAAATATATTTATGAAAGGAGTCAAAGAAATTTATTGAGAGATGACTATAATAGAAACACAGAAAGGTAAAACCCCCCTTAAGACCATCTTCATTACTGGGAGGGGTTTCCAAGCTATGGAGCAGTTTTATAAAAGGCACGGTGTTAGGTGATACCATACTGCTTACATCAGGCACAATACATGATTACTGTGCACTTTTATCTTGTCAATTGCTGTCAGATTATTATAGTATTGCTGTATAATTAAGATACAAGACACTAAAACATTTACCCCCGTATTTTCCCATTTTTCCTCTTTAACTTTAAGAGATAGGTATGCTGACGTGTCATTTATGGGATGTTGGAAAGGTGAATTCAGAATGTGTTTCAGTTTTATTTTTATTTTTTTCACTTTTAGTCTTTCTGCAGTGCAGGTTGGCTTTGAACTAACCCCCTAGTGCTGAGATTACAGGCATGTACCATTATGCCAAGCTCAATAGGATGTCTTTAGAAGAATTCCAACATGAGGTGCTCTGCTGTGGTGTACAGATATTGGACTAGATTTAGACTGGAAATCAAATGGTTGGGGTTCTGTGGACTCAGAGCTCTTTCTCATTGAACCCAACCCACTTGTTTGTATACTTTGTTGGGACTGGAGTAAGCATGTAATCTTTGTGTGTGTGTGTGTGTGTGTGTGTGTGTGTGTGTGTGTGTGTGTGAGAGAGAGAGAGAGAGAGAGAGAGAGAGAGAGAGAGAGAGAGAGAGAGAGAGAAAGAGAGAGAGAGTTTCTGTTTTTGTTATTACACATATCATGTACATGCAGGATTCCTATGAGGCTAGAAGGCCAAACTATTCTAGAATATACGCTCTCCCCTCATCCCTTGCCCAGTGTGCCTCACCAGCCTCTCAGATGATTCTAAATCAAGCCTGGTTGACAGTGAAGATCTACCATGGCACAACCACGGCATAGAGAAGTTGCCTGCACTATGACACAAACCCAGAGTCTGTTATGTTAAAAGTGATGTGTTTTTGTTTTTGATAACCACCCTTTTGATCAATGACCTTTTCTTTCTGGGGAATGGTCATAAATAGATCTGTCATAGGTGATGCAAACCAGAATTCAATTAGATGCTCACATTGTGTCTGAGTGCCATTGATACAAAGATGGACATGGTGTAGGGTTAAATGTAAATTGTTAAGAGATGCCTTTTGGTCCCACCAGCCAGCACTACAAATCTCAAATGAGCTGGTTATTAGATAAAATACTTATTCCACTCTTGCAAAGAAGTATTGATTTAATTTGGATGACAGTGTCAATTTGAAGGAGTTGATTGACTGTGTTGGGAAGTATCGGAGTGAAAACAATCTAACTAGACAAATTCTTTGAATTGCACTAACAATGCCATGTGTGTATGGACTTCAGAGGTGACCTGTAGCATGGCTGCTGCTTCACGTGCAGAGGGTACACACATACACACACACACACATACACACATGCACACGCCAGTGCAAGAGCACTCACTTAGGCGCACTTGCCTGTGCTCTCGAGTGCACACACACACACACACACACACACACACACACAGAGATAAATAGATAGATAGAGATAGAGATAGATTGAGAGCAGGTTCCCTAAGATGGCAGTTTCTTGTTCCCAGAACACATTCAGAGTGACAGTGGAAAGACACAGGGGTGTCTAAGCAGAAGCAACAGGGAAAAGGGACCTCTAAAACATCTAACTCAGAGTCTGCTCATGTTATTTTTAAAAATTATTTTTATGTGTATGCGTGTTCTGCCTAAACATAAGTCTGTGTATTATATGCATGCCTGGTATCCAAGGAGGTCAGAAGAGGGCATTTGGATTTACTGGAACTGGAGTTTCAGATGATTGTAGGTGCTGGGAACTGAACCTGGGTCTCCTGGGTCTTCTGCAAGAGCCATTTCTCTAACCCCTACAAATTTACTTTTTAAAGTCATTTTGAATTGGTGTGTGTGTGTGTGTGTGTGTGTGTGTGTCTGTGTGTGTGTCTGTGTGGGTATGTGCACATGCCTGAAGAGGACAGAGGAGTCAGATCCCCCAGGAGCTGGCCTTACAGCTGGTTGTAAGCCACCTGACATTGGTACTGGGAATCAAACCTCTGGGACTCAGATCCTCTGCAAGAGAAGGCAGTAGTCTTCATCTCTGAGCCATATCTCCAGCCCAAGGCCCAATTACCACAGGGAATTTTAAACACATGGAGGAGGCTCTGGTACTATTAGAGATGCTGCCTAATTGGTAGAGATAGGAAGGAAGCTTTGAAGGTTGTAGCCTGGCCTTATCCCCCTATCTCTCTCTCCACTGTGTTACATTGTTTCTTTTGGGTGTTTTGGTCACAGTGATGCAAAGTATCAAATACAAGCCATAAAGGAAATATTCTCCAAAAAATTGGTGATATTTGCTCCAGACAGTAAGAGATTAGATGATAAAATTTATTTGAAAATTTCTAGTTCTCCATGCTGCAACGTTTCCATTGTTGTGTGAAAGTACCTTGAAGTTGATGGGAGACAACCCAAGACCAAGTTCTCAGCCCCAAGGAGATTGATTTGCCCCCAGAGTGACAGGGCAGGGAATAAGAGACAAAGACTGGAGACAGAGGACAAGGGATTAGTGAAGGGGAACAAGGGAGAAGGGAAGGGATGTTTGCCCTGGAGGACAAAGGACTGGATAGAGGAGACAGATGTAGCCCATAGCAAAGGGCTATTTATAAAGGAAGGGGGAACCCCATGTTAGGATGAGTTGTTAATTTTGATTGGGGATTTGATTGTTGGAGTTCAAAACTTTGATAGCTGGACCTTGGTGATCAGTCTCAGGAGGAAGAAGTGGTCAAATAAGGGAACGGACCTTGGTCGCTAGCTTTAGGAATGTGATCTAATGATTTAGCAAGGTGGAGGGAATGGGAGAGAAGGGTAAAAGGCACAACCTGTCATGTTGGTGACATGTTTGCCCAGCTCAGGCCTGCTAGAGCCAGCCACTCTGCAGCTTCTGTGCTCAGACCCCTGGGCGGTGCCTGGAGGACCGGCTACATCGGGAGCAGACACTATTGGGATCAATCATCAATGTCAAGTCGAATCAAGTGCTCAGCTCTTCCCTGTGTGCACTTCCAGAACTTTCTTGACAGAATTCAACTGCTCGGGGTCATCTTTCTGGTTTTGGTAGTTGAAAAGGACCATGCAGCTTGTCAGAAAATCAATGGACAGTAGGGCTGCTGGAATTTTGAAACACACACACACAGAGTATGTACATTTAAGTATGTAACCCCTCAAACACATGCTCCTTTGAGTGTGGACACGTGTTCATTTCCATGACCTCTCTAAGTTAAGAAAGCCTTTCTTGTTCATTAAAAGTCAAAGGCATTTGTTGCTATCCCATCCAAGCCCCAGATAACTGTCACTTCAGCTTCATGTGCTGATGGAGAACAGCTTTCATTGTCTGGTATCAGCAGCCTGGGGGGCTGATTAGCCCTGTGCAGTTCTCAATGGAGTGGAAGCTGAGAAAGCTGAGGAAGACAAGAGGTTTTAGTTCCACAGAGGTCTATCCTCTCTGTCTTACCGCTGACCTTGTGAGAAGGGTTTAAAACAGCCATCCCTGCCCTTGCTCCTTGGAGTGAGGGCTCCAGCCTTCTGTACTACACCATCTAATGCTTCCCATGTCAAAGCTAACAAGACTGTTTCTCTTCTCTAGGGTGTCCGTTGTGTCTGCCAGTGTAGACTCTAGGCTACCTGGCTCACGACCTTCCAGGTCATTCTGTGTCTACTTCTGGCTGGCCTTAGGAGTGCTGGATTACAGCAACATTGTGTCCCTTGTTTGTTTGTTTGTTTTGCATGGGTTCTGGGGGTCAAATTCAGGTCATCAGGCTCGTGTAGCAGGCACCTGTCCCCACTGAGCCATCTTGCTGGCCCCAGGGGACTTTCGTATTTGCCACGGAAGCAAATGAGGTTGGAGTTTGTGTAAGCTCCCTTTGCTCTGCCTGTGACCAGGATATGGAGAGAGCTTAAGGTAGGGGTGCTGGTTGTTTTGACTCGCAGTTCTGAGGATCCCCTTTTCTTAAGCATCATATCGTGGTGGTGGGGACACTTGTCAGAGCAGCTCATCTTACAGTGGAGGGGAAGGACACAGGAAAGGACTAGTGGAAGATACAGCCATAGCAACACAGCCACACTGACCTACACCTTTAAACTCAGCCCTATCGCTTACCTCCTCCACTGTATAAGAAGCCTGTCACTGGATAATCGCTGGTGTAGGTCAAAGTCCTCATGATCTAATTGTCTCTGGAAATGGCATCATAGCATCACCCAGAGGCGGGCTCTGTGAGTCCCTGAGGAGTTTGTTACTCCCATCGAGCTGACAACCACAGTTACCCGTCACAGATGACTTTGTTTCTAAATTCCTACTCATTGGAGCTCACTTGCTCTGGACTAAAGTTTTGCTTCCTAGCTCATAAGGTAATTCCAGATGATAGTTTAAATGAAAGATAGTTCAAATAGAAACACATGAATGACTGGACAATGCTTCTCCCAGAAGATGTGAGTTATTGATGGTATGCAGGACTTGGGGATAGCTCCATAGAAGACCCTGGTATGGGAGGCCTCAGAGGTCTCTAAGACAATCCAGGCTCTCACCATTGCCCTTAGCTACCCATCGAAACTACATAGTAAGACCCTATTGCTGGGCTCGAAGTGTCAAGACAGCAGTCTGTTTGGACTCTTCCCTCATCGCCGTTCCTTCCTCTCTCTATCCCTCCCTCTTGCCCTCTGTTCCTCCTTCTTTCTGTCCCTCCCTCCTTCCCTGCCTCAACTTACACGATAGCATTTTGACATGTAAGCCCAGGGTGGTCTTAAACTTGTGATCCTCCTGCCTCAGCCTCTTGACACATCGTCGGTATTACGGGCACGCACCACCATGCCCATCTCTGAACTCACTCTCCTTCTCCTTACCGCTACTACCACCAACACCATTTTTTCTTTTTCCTTTTTCTTTAAGAAAAGCAAAATATCCTGTAGGAATCTGGCTGCCCACCCAGAAGTCTTACCCACCAGGTTAACAGGCTGAAGGGTTTGATTCAAAACAAATTGCCAAGCTGGCACTGAACAGTGTGAAATCCAACTGGCTGGAAACCGTCTCATTAGACAGAGGCCATGCGCACAGCAAACCCAAAGCACTTGGAACGGGTCGGTGTGATTCCTTTGCAGGAGGCAAAGCCATGCTATTTGCTGCTAGGCAGCCAGTTGCTTCTTGCTAATCTGTTTGCAGTTTCTCTTTCTCGACACTCTTGCCTCTTGGAGAAATCTTATCCCTTCCCAGCGCCCTCAGTTTGCCTACTCGATTCCAGTGCATACAGTGGGGTCTTCACCAAGGGTCACTCTCTTTTTCCCTTTGGTTAGCTTCAAGACCCACAGGGTTGAGTTTGGTGTTTGGATCCCTAACCCAACACTTAGGGTAAGACCTTGTTTAACCTTTGCAGATAAGAAATGGGGATGGGGGGGATTGTTTTGGCAGAAAAAGAGTCCGCCTTTGCTTGAATCTTCATGAACTGGATGTTTACATTTATGCTAACATTTCTTTCTAACCTCTGCTTGGCACTTGTTCTGCTGAAGAAGTAGGTTAAAAAAAACACAGGCAAACAAAATCTGAAATAGTTCACATGTTGTAGAGTCAAGTGTTAACCACCCGCTCATATCACATGTAAGTTAGCTCCTCGATTTCCTAAAAACAAAAGCAGCAGAATAAACAGAAATACCTGAGAATGGTTAAAAAGGGGCTGGCTTACTTACTTAATTTCACTCCACGTTGGTGAGTATTTTGTTGGCATGTATGTGTATGTGCTATGTGTGTGCAGTGCCTGAGGAAGCCAGAAGAGGGCGTCAGATCCTTTACAACTGGAGTTATACAGCGGTTTGGGCTGCCATGTGGGTTCTAGAAACTGAACCTGGATCCTCTGCAAGAGCAGCCAGTGCTCTTAACCTTCAGTCATCCCTTCAGGACCTAAAAGGAGGGTTATTATTAGCCTTGACATCCACTACCAATCCCCAAATTCTTCTTTTCCCCTTGTTTGAGACGCTGACTCCTCCTAGGTGTGCTTCTCAACACCCAGACTGCGGCTGGGGTGGGGGAGGGAGGTGCTATCCCAGCCTTGCCAGCACTTCCTGATAATTCAGTCCTGTTCTCATCCTCCTAGCCATTTGCAACTTTTTTTTTTTTTTTTTTTTTTTTTTTGAGACAAGATATCACTGCATAGTTCTGGATGACCTGGAACTCTCTAGACGAGGTTGGCCTTGAACTCAGAGATCTAGCTACCTTTGCCTCCTGAGTGCTGGGATTAAAGGAATGAACCACACCATGCCTAGTACTTTTACAATAAAAAATTATTTTGTTTCATGCACATGTGCGTTTGTTCTGCATGTTCATAGTACATGTGTGCCTATTGTCTGTAGAGGCCAAAGGAGGGCACTAGATCCTGGGAACTGGAATTGAGAATGAATGTGACTCTGGTTGTGGTGGCACATGTCGGTAGGATTTGCTGAAGAATGAATGTGAGCCACCTGGTATGGGTGCTTGGAATCTTCAACCCCAGTCCTCTGCAAGAGCACAGAGTGCTCTTAGCGGCTAAGTCATCTCTCCAGTCCTTACTTACAATGTTTCGAAGTCCCGTTTTTGGTATGTTTATAGCACAATTGTCCATCTTCCCAGCTGCAAGTCCTAGAGCGGGGTAGGGAGTCAGCATCCAGGACAGATGGATGGATGATTGTGAATGTGCTTCACCACCAGCCCCTCCCCCCACAAAACCACACGTGTCCTCTGTCTGTGATGTCTTTCTGTACAGCAGGCAGGAGACTTAGTCTCTGTCCCTTTGAAGGCTGTGGCCTCTGCAGCCCTCCCAGCTGCTCTGTACACAGCTTTATTTTTTAACAGCCTTGGAGTTGTACATCTTGTTGCTCTGCCAGTCTATACAGAGCCATCTCTGATTGTTCCCCAATATCAGAGGCAGAATGCTGTCCAATTTTAATATCTCGCTGCTCGTATGCAGAGGTAATCTGTTCCCCATGACAGCGAATCAGAGAAGAGACTCTGCAAAGGCACCCGAGGGATCCCAGCCTCCTAGATGCCACTGCAAAGTCACAAGAGGCCTCTGCTGGGAAATTACCATGCTTATTTCTGGAGGACTGTTTCTGCCTTGATGCTATGTGTCCCAGTAGTTACAGGAAACAGCGCAGGAAGGGCAAAGCGGTTGGGAACACGAGCACTGGAAGAGCCCCATGCTCCAAGGCAGTTCAGCACAGCCTATGGCTTTCCCCCTCGTGGGGACATCTGAACACTGGGAGGATGTTTCTTCATCACAGAAGATGATTCATTACTACACAAGAAGGGTGTCTCATACACACGTGACTGCTGAGTCCATGATGGCACCTTGTCATGTGACACTATTCCTGGGGAGATGAGAATAAATGTCTATTTCTCCTAAATTCAGAACTGATAACAGACCAAAGTGTGGATTGCACCAAAGTCTAACTAACTCAAGGACCCAATCAGTTTCATTGGGGTTACTCACAAAGCTGGGAGCCTGGAGCACACTGCACAGCCTACAGGCAGCTGGTAGGTTGAAGAGGGATCTAGACTGAAGACTAGATGTCCACAGTCTTCACTGCTTATGTATGCTTGGGGAGAGAGGTGCTTCCTGTATCTGGTCAGTCTCAGGAACTTCCTGAAGCCTTTGAATTGTTTTCTTCCTGGCTTAGGGAGCTTTCCTGCAGGATGGAATATTTCACCCCACCCCTAGAAAATTCTCAGACTTAATGAGCTTCCCCCCAAGATAGACTGTTTTATCTGAGACGAAATGCTGCGCAACACACCTGCTGTCCCAGTGAGAGAAGCTCCCACAGGCTCCAGGAGACCAGAAACCACCATCCGCCTGGAAGGACAAACTTATATGTAAATTGGTTTCCTTCTTCTCGGACTCCCAAGTCCTGAGAATTTTTATGAACTAATGACTAGAAAGAGGAGGTGGAGATTGTTTTACCGGATAAAATCAAACTGGGGAATGGCTTCAAGGAACTCGGGGATGGAGAGAACTAAAATAATGAAAATCAATAGTGCATCTGAAGTGATCTTACAGTTCAATCTGAACAATGCGCTGTGCATGGAATAGGCGAGAAAATTCATTGTACTGTGGCAGCAAGCACACTTTATGGCAATATATGGCTGCTCTGCTAACTACCACCACCACCTCATGTTGCCTTGTGTGCAACATCAAAATACACTTAGAGCCCTAAGGATACAAAGGTGTGGACACTCCTGGAAATGAACTTCTCCAGAACCCCAAGAACTCAGCTGCAGGGCCTTGGCTACACATGAGCCTATCTCCTCTCTCCTGCATTCTTCTGCAATGCACTTGTTTTCTCTGCCTTTATCTTCCTGGGTCTGTGTATGCTGTGTGTGTTTGGCTTATATGACAACTTCGACATTCTCAGACATTCCTAAAGTCCTTACCCATGTAACTTTAATGATTGCTGTGATGACAAAGGGGGTCTGTGACATAAAAAGAAAACCATTCAAGTACAGGGCATGGCGGTGCATGCCTATGATATCAGCACTTGGGAGAATGAAGCAGGGGACTACGTGTTCAACTTTAGCCTGGACAAAGTAACAAGTTCAAGATCAGACATAGTAAGGTCTGGTCTCTGGTCTCCCTCACTCCCCCAAGGGAAAAACACAGAACCAAACATTTAATCTTAGTTCTAAGTTCCTGGCTCAGAGCCCCCAAATCTTTGGAGTTTTCTGAGCGATAGCACTATCC
The DNA here is from genome assembly GCF_008632895.1 of Mastomys coucha. NCBI lineage: Eukaryota > Metazoa > Chordata > Mammalia > Rodentia > Muridae > Mastomys > Mastomys coucha. Next base: position 27,022,619 of record NW_022196904.1, read on the forward strand.
ACAGCTAGTCAGTGGCACCTGACTTTGTGTTAATGAAGTGACTGAGGTAGGGCCTCTAAGGGGCTGGTTACCAGAAAGACCAAATAACTAGAGGGGTGGGATGTTCTACCTCACCAACTGACTCTAGGAAGATGAGAAGGTCTCAGGATTAAATTCTAAACCCTCTTACTTCTAGGAGGTTTGATGGTACTGATACATGTAATCGGTGTCTGAAGTAGGGGTCTTGTGGGGCCTGATGCCTCTTGGTGCTCAATGTCAGAAATGCTTTGAGTCACTGGATACCTAGGTGATGTGGGACAAATGACTTGCTGTGGAAAATCCACACGTACAAGGTCAGAATATTGTAATAGAGAAAGACTTTTTTCCTAGTCATGGCATAAAGACCTGTAGCACCCTCTACAGATGTTTCTAGGTTCTAGTGACGCTGCCTGTCACCGTATCAGGATGCAAAATCTTTTTTTTTTCTTTCTTTTCTTCTACAGCACATGGTTTGGGTGTTCTCATGGTCCTATGTACACACACAGACAGAAGAAAGACAGACTCCTCCCGGCAGTGTGCCATTCATCAGAGGGAGGCTTGTTCACCTCTATCGCCTAACACCCTCCTAGAGTGTCACCTCACATCACATGAAGTTTAACAAAGGATGTCCTCTAAGCACAGTTTTTATGTTGTCTTTATTTAAAAATTTACTTATTATTATATGTAAATACACTGTAGCTGTCTTCAGACACACCAGAGGAGGGTGTCAGATCTCATTATGGATGGTTGTGAACCACCATGTGGTCACTGGGATTTGCACTCAGGACCTTTGGAAGAGCAGTCAGTGCTTTTAATCGCTGAGCCATCTCTCCTATCTCTCCTTTATGTTGTCTTTTTTTTTTCCCCGAGACAGTGTAGCTCTGGCTGTCCTGGAACTCACTCTGTAGACCAGGCTGGCCTCCAACTCAGAAATCCACCTGCCTCTGCCTCCCAAGTGCTGGGATTAAAGACGTGCACCACCACTGCCCGGCTTTATGTTGTCTTTTAAAGATAACTGTTTTGCTAAATAATATCTCTCAGGCCAGACCAGCTCTCACTACCATGCTATCTTGGCTTCCTAAGTGCTAGAGTACTGCTGTGTGCCACCATATCCAGCCAGATGTTATTGTTTTTACCAGGATGAAGTCGAAAAGGAAATTACTCTTTTCTCTCTTCTACCCTCCCTTTTCTAGAGATGCAGGGGATTGAACCCTGGACCTTGTGCATGCTCAGGAAAGGCTGGCTACCACTGAGCTCTATACATCTCCTCTTCCATTATGTAGCCTCCCAAGTTGTCTTCCCAAGGGCCTGTCAGTCTCTGCTCGGGAACCTGTCTGGCTGCCTCCTCTTGGTGTGCTCAGATCCCATCAGACCAGATCGACAACAACCCAGGCCACATCCCCAATGTCTGTGTGATGGGGTGTGTACACCCCACATCTGGGTGTAAGAGCCTTCTCAATCCTCCTATATCACAGGGGAAGTTCTGGCACAAGACCCTGCCAAGTCTAAATCTCCACAAGTCTTTGTTTTTGCAGTGGGCTTAGATAATACAGTGGGAGTATTTGGGCAGTGGTGGCAACACGCCTTTAATCCCAGCACTTGGGAGGCAGAGGCAGGTGGATTTCTGAGTTCAAGGCTAGCCTGGTCTACAGAGTGAGTTCCAGGACAGCCAGAGCTATACAGAGAAACCCTGTCCCGAAAAACCAAAAAAAAAAAAAAAAAAAAAAAATTGAAGAGCTGTAGAGAGAGGACCAGCCTTCACTTTTCTCACAAGTGGGTGGAGTGAGATTAAGAGAGTCATCTGCTGCTGAAGGTTTATCATGTGGGCATGAATGTGGGCACAAAGATCAGAGGGGTGGAGAGCTGCAGTGAGGGCTCTAGCCATTTGGCTCCTGGTTGTGCCAGTAGCATCCTTTGTGGACTTACCACTGGCTGTTTCCTCTGACCATGCATACGGTAGAGGTAAACTTAGCAAAGGGATTCGTTAGTCCAGGCCTCCTCTGCCTTCTGCCCACACTCTGTGCTTTACCCTCAACTCCAATGCCCTCAACTCTCCTTTTCCATGGTCCAAAGCTGCAATCCTTTACCTGACTCTTACCAGTGTGTGCTTCTAATGTAATGTTTTTAGTTGTTTTTTGGGGTGTGGTACTGGTTTGAACCTGGATGCAGTACATGCAGAGGCAAGTGCTCCACCACTGAGCTGCATTCCAGCTCCTGATCTCCGCTGACCCATTCTGGGCAGGGTGGCCCTGCAAGAGGAGAATGAATTTTCTTGCTTAGTGGGTTGACTGTTGGCCCCTCCTCTATGTGCCAGGCTTCTGTAGGGCACAGTATACACATATTCAACACTTTAATCCCCACAACAGACAAAAGGAGTGGGGGCTGTTGTCTCCCACTCCTTTTTTTTAAAGATTAGGAATCAGTTGTTAAAGTTGTTAAAGATATTACTGAAGAAGCCAGAGGTTAACTTGTATCTACCCGTTGCCAACATTGTAGTTTCCATGGATCTTGGGTACCTTTGTGTTAGAGCATCCAGGAGACACATTATTATTCCCCCCTTCTCACTTTTGCTCATCTACCTATTGATCTATTATCTATCTACCATCTATCTACCTGCCTATCTTTCTACAAACTACCTACCTATCAATTGATCTATTATATCTATCAATTGATATACCAATCACCTATCTGTCCACTATTTTGCATGTGTGTGTGTGTGTGTGAGAGAGAGAGAGAGAGAGAGAGAGAGAGATAGGATCTCAAAAAAAAAAAAAAAAAAAGCTAATCTTGAACTTACTGTGTAGCACAGGCTAATCCTGAACTCACTGTATATCTAAGCTAGCTTTAAACTGGATATCTTCCTGCCTCAGATTCCTTAGTGCTGGAATTAAAAATGTGTGCCACTGTGCTGAGCAAAGACATTTAGAAATGTTCAGGCTCCCCTCCCCTCCATGTTCTTTTAAAGATGGATTGTTTCTATGTAACCTTGAATTTGTGATTGTGCCTTCCAGACCTGGGACCACCATGCTTGGCTCTGCCTCTTCTTTTTAACATGGATGACACAGATTCTTTGGGACCTTGTTCTTCCAGTGCTGTCCCTTGTTAAGGTTTAACCACACTCAATGGAAAAGGAGTCAGGTATGAAAATGCAATTCCTATGGGAGGGGAAGTGCTTGCTTTGGGATCTCATACACCCAAGTGCCATCTCTTTCTATGCTGCTTCACTGCTTCTCTATAGGTGCAGATCCTGGGATGCACACTCAGGTACTGGAGTGCATGCTCAGATCCTAGAAAACAGGTTCAGGCCCTGGGGTGCATGCTCAGATTCTAGAAAACAGGCTCAAATCCTGGGGTGCATACTCACATCCTGGAGTGCATGCTTAGATCCTAGAAGACATGCTCAGGTCCTAGAGGACAAGTTCAAATTTTGGGGTACACACAGATCCTAGAGAACAGGCTCAGATCTTGGGGTGCATGCTCATGTCCTGGAGGACAGGCTCAGATCCTGGGGTGCATGCTCATGTCCTGGAGGACAGGCTCAGATCCTGGGGTGCATGCTCAATTCCAGAGGACAGGCTAAGATTATGAGGTACATTTTCAGTTCTTGGGATACTTGTTCAGATCCTAGAGGACAGGCTCAGATCCTGGAGGCATGTTACCCAAGACCCAGGTGATTTTTCAGGGTTGCAAGATTCCCAGACATTCACCAAAGCCTTGTTGACTTGATTAGACCTCAGATCTCTAGAGAGCCTGTGGGATGAATTGCCTGAAGTGGATACTACACTTGGATGGCTTTTGGTTAGCGCCCCAGGGAGACAATGGCAGTCCTGATTGGGCTGCTCCTTTGCACTCTGTCACAGTTGCAACTGGATACAAATCTAGATATACCTGGGAAGAGGGGACTTGGATTGAGGAATTGCCTCCATCACATTGGCCTGTGGGTATATCTGTGTGGGGTTTGTTTGTTTGTTTGTTTTTGTTAATAACTGATTGTGTCGGTAGATTTTGGCTATATGAGCCATGGGGAGCAAGTCAGTAAGCAGGGTTCCTTTGTGGTCTCTCAGTTCCTGCCTCGGTTTTCTTTGATAGTGGACTGTAACTTGGAAGTCAAACACATTCCTTTCTCCCAGGCTTGGTTTGGGTCAATGTTTTTGTTTTGTTTTGTTTTTTTTCAAGACAGGGTTTCTCTGTATAGCTCTGGCTGTTCTGGAGCTCACTCTGTAGACCAGGCTGGCCTTGAACTCAGAAATCCACCTGCCTCTGCCTCCCAAGTGCTGGGATTAAAGGCGTGTGCCACCACTGCCCGGAGGTTTCGGTCAATGTTTATCCCAGGAACAGTAAAGCAAACTGGGACACAGACCTTGCATCATTTAAAGGTAAAGAGTTGATGGTGAAGATGGACGTGTGACGGCTGTGTGTGTTGGCATGTGTATTTGTGGACGACGTGTGGCTGAAACGTGTGTTGACAATGTTGGAACGGAGCAGACTCCAAAGCAACAGCATCGATCTGAGTGTTTGTGCCGCTAAGGCGAGGGAGGAAGTGGCTATTGCTGGGCTTCCAGCCAGCTCTGCTGTCCCGGGTTCACACTCCCCGACAGCCTGTGAAGGCAGCGCTTATGGTAGGGATCACGCGTCTCTGTGCTGGGGCTCAGTCTGTGAGGAATCGGAGGCCTCGATGAGTTGCTGGAGTCCTCCTGGCACTTTTCTGAGCTGAGGGATGCTGCCAGATCACTGCTTCCCAGACGAATGTGCGAGCAAGCGAGTGCACGAAGTCAAAAAAAAAAAAAAAAAAAAAAAATGAGGCAAATCTTGAGCGAGCAAGAGGAAGATGCATCTTGTCAATTATTATTATTTTACCTTCTGGAAGCTACCAGAAATTTCCACTTGGACTAAACCTGCTAGGGTGCCCTGCTCTGTCTAGTGCACTTTCCTGAGGTATGGGGTTTGTGTGTTGAGATGCTACCAGGGGCAGAAGAAGGGGTGTCAGCCCAGAGTACCCACTGGCTGGTGGGCCTTAGGAATGCCATTCATTTATTCTGTCCCAAACCCACCAGGAGCACAATTACCATCACATTAATACCCAGAAAGACCAAGGCTAGTATTTATAGCTCAGAATAAACAGTATAAAATCCCAGCATCTTATGATCTTTAAATGAAACCGAGGCAGATAATTTATGGTCTTAAGTGACTGTGTGAAGATGCAGAACCCAGCGGAGCCTCGGGAGGCTGGGGGGTGTTTCTCAGGAACCTTCAGCATCCACTGCAAGTTTATTAAGCGCGGGAACCAGACAGCACGCCTGCCCAGCGTGGATATTTGATTATCAGCTTTTTACTTTCCTACATTTGACCCAATGCAATATTTTCTTACAGAGCTGCGGCACAGGGAGATTCTGACGGGATCCCACAGGGAGAGGCACAATTAAGAATCTCATGCAACAGAGCATTCCTTTGTCCTTGTGATTAGCGAAAGTGAGGACATTCACCCTGGGCAAAATAGTGCTGATGTAGGTTCTCTTGAGTTTGGCTTTTTATGTGCATAGAACCATATTTGCAGATTAAAAAAAAAAAAAAAAGAACAAAAAAAAACCCTTGTCTCCTCACAAGCTGTGGTATTTTATTACCTCAGCATTATGAACAGTAAGGCATTGACTTTAGGATAACAACGATTGTTTTAGCAGCAATCTGTTCTGGTGGATACTCTTAGAATATTTCATACGTATCAGGTTTTTTTTTTTTTTTTTTTTTTTTTTTAATAAAAACCTCTAAGGCAATGTCTACCTAATTCCCAAACATATTCTCATTTCAGTAGAAAAGTTTAAAAGAGAAAAAAAAAGCAATTAATAAGCCACCTCGTGGTGTATAGATAGAAATATCTAGATAATCACACTCGTGTTTGATTTGGCTTGATTGATTAATTAATTAAACATTTATTGAGCCCAGGCGGTGCTAGCGGCTGCTTTGCCGTGTCTGATAGTCAGGGACCTGAAAGGTAATTTGCAAACGTTGGTCCTTCCTGAGAAGAGCACTGGGCGAGGTGATCATGATGAGCAATCGCCCTCATCAGCTGAGGTGAGAAGGGCCTCTCTCTCACTTACCCTTGCCTTCATACTGGGTGCCCCTGAGTGTCACAGGCTGAGCACTTGGTTCTGGAAGTGCTGGGGCATCAGGTCTCTCCTTCTGCCTGCATGGGAAAGACATAGAACATGGATGTGTGTGTACTCATGGATATTATGTATGCATGCATGAAGATTGTATAGATTGGGGATGGAAGTCCCACTTCTATCGTTGGGGAGGGGGGATGTCGGTGGGTATCCAACTGTAAGATGCTCATGTCCTCTGATGCAGCCCTTCTACTTCCTGGGAATTATCTTAATGTAACCCAGTGTCCATGATGCCAGTATTTCTTATTTCATTGTTCATCCATCAACTATCTAATGAGCTTCTGCCGCATTCCAGCAATGAACAAGACAGATTGGTTCTTGCTTTCCAGTGGCTTGTGTTCTAACACAGGAGGCAGAGGATGAACAGGAGACTACAAAGCAGCTAGTCCCTTCTTCCAGGTGAGCTTGCAGTGTAAAATTTGAAGAAGTCAGGCCCTCACCAGGTGACCTTGTTTGCTTTCTACAGCTGCAATAAACACCATGACCAAAAGCAAAGAATAAGGTTTCTTTCTTTTTACACCTCCTGGGTCACAGCCCATCCGATCCTTGGAAGGCAGGAACCAAAACAGAAGCCATGGAGGAAATCCTGCTGCTTACTGGCATCCTCTCCATGGCTTGCTCAGTTTGCTTTCTTAGACAACCTAGGACCACCTGCCCTTGTCCACAGTGGCCCGGCTCCTTCCTCATCAATTGCTAATCAAGAAAGCCTCTCCAGATGCCCTCAGGCATCTAATGGAGGCGATCCCTCAACTGAGGTTTCTTCTCCTCAGATGTCTTAGTTACTTGACTATGCCTGTGAAGAGACACCATGTCGAAGGCAACTTCTCGAAGAAAGAGTTTATCGGGTACTTCCAGTTTTGGAGGGTGAACTCGTGACCCTTTACAGTGCACAGCAGCAGGTAAGGTGCTGGGCAGCAGCTGAGAGCCACAGTCTTACCTGCAAGTAGGAGGCAGAAACAGATGACTGAGGATGGCCCTAGGGCCCACTCCCCAGGAACATACCTCCTTTGTCAAGGCCACACTTCCCAACAGTTCCACCAGTGGGGAGGGAATCAAGTAATTAAATATAAGAGCTGATGGGGACCATTCTCATTTAAACCACCCTACCAGAGGTGTCTAGGTTTGTGTCACGTTGACAACAAACAAAACAAAACAAACAAAAACTCAACAAGTACAACCAGGCAACAAAATCCATCATTGTCTTGATCTTGGACTCTGAAGCCTCCAGGACTATGAGAATTGAGTGTCAATTTTTCATAAGCTGTCTAGTTTATGCTGATTAGCTATAAAGTCCTGGGTAGACTTACAATACATGCCAGAGTACCTTGTTTCATCGCCAAGTATCTGATTTTCTGGTCACACCAGGATCATTGAATGGAGAATGGTGTTACTGTGCTTACATCCTCCCTCCCAGCAGACATGGCACTCCAGGGCTGACACAGACTCTCCCCATCCTAGCATCTGCAGTCAGGTGGGATGATACCCAAGGCACTCACCTGCTCCTTGTCCCACTGAGAATCCTTATATGAAGAGCATGGCTATGCAGGAAAATGGCTGTCTCAGGGCAGAGAGGCAGGGGCTTGAATCACCCTGGGCTCAGCACTCAATTGCACAACCTGCTGTTTTGTGGGCTCTACCAGGATGCTTTCTCTGAAGCTGCTTGGGCATATCTGCAGCCCCTTCCTTGAATGGATCTACAGACACCCCAATTGCTATACCTCCCCTCTCCTGCCATACGCCCAGATTCCTTGAGTGTCTCTGGACAGTGGTGTGATTGTGGAAGATGGCTAACAACATGTGTATTAAGCCAGACTAAGGAAAGCCACATAAAGCATGAGAATTTATGGGCATGTAGTAGGAGAAATAAAACATGAAGGAGGTTCTGTGCACCTGGCCTAGGTGAGAGGGCCCCAGAATCCATAGCTAGCCTGACTGATTGGTAAGGGTGTTTCCTGATACTATGCTGTAAAACATGGAGGCAGAGGTGTCTGTTTCCAGAGGGAATAGGAAGTAAAAGATGTCACGGAATGTGAACAACCTAGGAAACATCACCAAAGGAACAGAGTTTTTACTTCGTAACTGACCTCTAACTAATGGACAGATAACTCCATGTTAGAGCTAAATGTAGATTCAAATTTCAACATCTCTAATACCATAATGGTGTTTGCCTTAAGCATATAGGTAAAAGACAGCCGTACTACAACAACCATAGCTACAACAGATTGTTACTAGATACCCAATATCAAAAGAAGCAATTTGGCTTGGCATGGTGGCACATGCCTTTGATCCCAGTCCCTGGAGACAGAGGTAGGTAGATCTCTATGAATTTCAAGCCAGCTTGGTCTACATAGTGAGTTCCAGGCCAGCCTGGTCTACATAGTGAATTCCAGATCAGCCTGGTCTACATATGGGTTCCAGGATAGCCAGAGCTAGCTACACAGTGAGACCTTGTATCAAAAAATTGCAGCATCAAAAGCAGAAAAGGCTGTAAGAAGAACTAAAGCATGAAGATTTTATTTAAAAGACACAGAAGAAGGGACAGAGGAACAGTTAAACAAGCAATCACCCAAGTGGCAATTGTCCTATCTAGAAATAATTTTCTTAAGTAAAAATGGATTAAATTCTCCAATCAGAAGATGTCAAGTGGCAAAATGGATGTTAAAGATGAAATCAAGTCATAATGAATTTTGTGTTCTGTAAGAGACTCAAATTAGCTTCATACCATCCGAAAGTAAGGGGTGGAGCTGGGCATTGTGGGCATATCCAGCCTCCCAGCACCTAGGGGTCAAGGCAAGAGGATGAAGAATTTGAGGTCAGGTTGAGCTGTATAGTAAGTTTTAGGATAGTTAATGCTACGTAAGTTGAAACCATTATAAGAGGCAAAGAAAATCATTGGGGTATAATAAAGGAGACAATCCATAAAGACTATAGGATAATGATAGATATATATCATACCAGACAATGGTGTGCCTAAATATATAAAGACAGATGTCAACAGATCTGATGGGAGAAATGGACAGCAATACAATAATAGTAACAGACCCAATTCTGGCCACTGGTGGAACACCCAGATGAAAAATCAATAAAAGCTCTTGGACCTAAGCCACACGCTAGACCAAGTGGACCTAAAAGACATAGCTAGAACTTTGCATCCTGAGGCAACTGGATATACTGCTTCTGAAGCAGACATGGCGTCTACAGTGTTTGAGCCATAAATGAAGTCCTAATCAATGCAAGAAGATGGAAGCTATTTGAAATATCTTTTCACAAAGCTGGAAGAAAATCATAAATACTTGGTATCTTAGTCACTTCCGTTGCTGTGAAGAGACACCGTGACCAAAACAACTCTTAGAAAGCACTAAATTGGGGGCTTGCTTACAGTTTTAGAGGGTTAGTTCACAATCAACATGGTGGGAAGCAAGCAAGCATGGTGCTGGAAACGTAGCTGAGAACTTTACAGATCCACAGGCAGCAGGCAGAAAAAGAGACCTCTGGGCCTTGTGTGAGCTTTTGAAACTTCAAAGCCAACCCCCAATGACACACCTCCTCCAGCAAGGCCACACCTCCTAATCAGTTTTTCCAACATTTTCACTGTGGACCAAGCATTCAAGCACATGAGCCTATGGGGGCCATTCTCATTTAGACTATCAACTTTGTGAATGACACAATGTGGCCTTAAATACTTGTCTTAAGTCTACCCCAGGCAAAGTAGCATAAACCAGGTGGCAGTGGGTAACTAACACCTATTTCTCTGTCTTGAAGGCTTCTAAATCCAAGATAAAAGTGATGTTTTTTGTTGCCTGGTGAGGTCCTGATTTCTTCAGACTGTGCCCTCAGCTGGAAGAAGAAGCAGGCCCCTTGTTCTGTGGTCTCTGTCAGGACAGTGATCCTGGTAGCCTGCATGACTTAATCACCTGCCAAATAATGACCCATCTCCTAATAATGATGGGGATTAGGATTTCCAGGGAGTTATGTCATAAGTATTCAGACCGTAGCAACACACAATGTTTTTTTGGTTTTTAAAGATTTATTTATTTTATGTATGTGATCACACTGTTGCTCTCTTCAGACACACCAGAAGAAGGCATCGGATCCCATTATAGATAGTTGTGTGCCACCATATGGTTGCTGGGAATTGAACTTAGGACCTCTGGAAGAGCAGTCAGTGCTCTTAATCACTGAGCCATCTCTCCTCCCCACCCCCATAATGGTTTTAAAGAAGAATCTAAGGAGAAACGAAATACTTGAAACAGGGCTGGGGAGATTGTGCAGTGGTCAGAAGCATTCACTGATCTAGAGACTTCAGATCTCAGTACCCACATTGGCCAGCTTACAACTGCCTATAATGAAGCTCCAGAGGGATTTGGTACCTCTGGCCTCCTTGGACATCTGTGTGTACAACCCCCGCCCCCAACCCCAACTCAGCCTGACAACCTGATTTTTGATTCCAGGATCCAGATGATGGGAGAAGAGAATCGACCCTTGCAAGTTGTTCAATGTCTTCCTTATGCATGCTGTGGCACACATGTGCCCCTCTAACAAGCATGTACAAACAAACAAACAATAATATATTTTTAAAAGATTTCAAACAACCCATCTTTATACTTTAAGGAACAAGCAAAAAAACATTAACCAAAGGAAGTAAGAGGGATAAAGATTAGAGCAGAAACAAATGACATCATGTCTAGAAGAAAGAAGGCAACAGAAAAGATCAATGAAATAAAGATCTTGCTTTAAAAAAATAAATCAAGTGAATTACCATTAGCTGGACTGAGGAGGGGGGAAAGACCTCAAATCAGCAGTGTAAAAGGAGACATTAAAACAGATCTTACAGAAACATGAAGGACTACAAGAGAGTACTGTGCAAAAACTGGATATTTCACAGTATGCGATAAGTTACCGATATGCACAGTGAACTAAGATTGAGTTATGAAGGATAGAAAATATGAATGGAGCAATAACAAATAAGGAACAAGACCCACATCTCCCAATAAAGGAAAGCTCTGGGCCAGATGGTTTTACTGGTGAATTCTGCTGAGAAGGAGAGAACACTGAATTGCATTGTGTGAGGCCAGCCTTACCTGGGCTCAAAGCCAGACAATGCCACCGTAAGAAAGGAAGACGATCCATGCTAGTTTCCTCCACAGAACTCCAGCCAACTGAACTTAAGAACGCACTCAAGCAGACACTGTGATCAGATGGGTTTGATCTCTGTAATACAAGAACGGCTCAGTATAGCAAGTTACCAAACAGGCCAGATCACACAGACAGAACAAAGGACAAAAGCTAGGTCATCATCTCAGTTGATACAGAAAACCAAAAACCAAAACAAAACAAAAATGAAAACAAATTTCACAAAACTTCACTTCATTCTTTGAGAAGACACTCCAATACTTCTGTATAGAAGAAATGTACCTCAGCACAGACCTGTGGCTCTTATCACAGTGAACACGAGAAGCTGAAGCTGTCCATTAAAGACAAAGGACCAGGACAAGAATGCCTGCTCCAGACCCTTCCATTATGGGCAGAATAATTACACAGTAAAAAGCTGTAAAAGGCACCAGATAGGAAGGAAGAAATTGCTGGGTGGTGGTGGCGCATGCCTTTAATCCCAGCACTTGGGAGGCAGAGGCAGGCGGACTTCTGAGT